>NC_058103.1:104996071-105310357 GCF_020171115.1 Neogale vison
AAGCAAATTTTCTTCATTTTAAGCATTCTATAATTAGAACATTGCTGACAGTTTTTTGATGAATTATAATGAGTGTTAGGTTTTTAGAACAAATGTAATGTTAATAGCTAACATCTGTTAGAGTCCAATATAAATAAATAGAACATAATCAGAAGGGGTATTACTGCTACAGTTTTCTATGATTTCTGAAATTGGTCTATTATACTGCTACATAATACAATTTTCTTTTGGTTCCAGTAGCATTCTCCTAATGGAATTTATTTTTCTGCTAGCTTCTTTCACTAGATGGTGCTAATCCCCTTCATAAGACTAGCTTAAAGTGATTCTTTTGGAGGAAAGTAAAAGAAAGATGTGCTAGCAGTTTGGGGGTTGTATTTACAATTTCTATAAATTCAAGGGAAAATGCAATATTCAGAAGAAAATAAAATGTTTTAATGTCTTTAGCTTTTAGGATAGCCAACTGATCATGCTATGAATATATACTTATAGAGTGAAAGAACATTTGTTTTATTATATGCAAGAGTTTATATAGCATTATTCTTTGGAGCATGAACTTTGAATTATACATTTAAGAAGTTACTTTTCATTGCATTTGAAAATAATAATCCCAAATTTGTATATATTTGTGTTTATTATATATATTATAGCTAATGTTGTTACAACTTATTTAGGCATGAGCTCATTTGTAACTTGTCAGTTAAATCTGCAAGTTTATGTGTTTATCATATTTCATTACAAATGCCTAACTAGTTATCAGAATAAATAAGGTCTATGGGGTTACTTATAGTATATTTATGTTAGTATCAGAGAGACACTGTATGATATTTGTGTGTACATAGATTTTCATGTTACAAGTAGGCATAGTTTATCAATAATATGTATGTATAAGTTAATTATTTTTTATTTGTAGTTGTGTAGCAGGGTAATATTAACTTTTCTTAGAATCATTACCATTTCTTAGTAGTGCTATATAAAGGCAAAAGTATGGAAATTGGAGTCCTAAGTTCAAGTCTTATTCTGGTTCATTAATTTAGTATTTTGGTCAAGTTCATTTGATCGTTTAATCACTCATTCCACACATTAATATTAAGTATTTGTGTTAAACAGAAGTTATACCAAGCTATGACAATACAGTTTAGTTAATGCCTGTACTTTCCACTCATAGTGGGGAATAAAGTGTGGGTTAAAGACAAACAGCTAATTATAATTAAGTGTGCTAAATGCTGTGAGGAGGAAGAGCTGTGAGCACACAGAAGTCAAGCTCTAACTCACACTCAGATGGTAATGTGCTTCTGTTCTGTAGTGCTTCCTGTGCTTGTAATTAATTGGTTAACTGCGTAGTTAAGTTTTTCCAGCCAGATGCTAAGCCTTTTAAGTGCAAGGACTGTGTGTGTTTTGTTCACCCCAGTACCTTGTAGAGTCCTTTACTGCTAGATGGACTCAAATATTGATTGAAAAAATGAAAGCTAGGCACAGCTTATGGAGGAAGTGCTATTTGACTAGAAACTGAAAGGATGAATAATAACCAGGCCAGCAAAAGAAGGAGGTTGTCAGGGAGGAATGTTCCTGGTGGAGGGAAGAGGTGTCTTTCCTACTGGCCTAGAGTTAAGAAAGACATTGTTCACTGGACTTCTGTCTAACCCTCAGTTTCCTCATCTTTCAGGAAGAACAAAAATAATACCTAGCTCAGAATTGTAATGAATTAACTGAAATTAATTTAGAGAATATATATTTAAGTGATTTAATACACTTTAAAATGGCCTAAAGATAAAGAATGTGGTTCTTATCAGGGTAGAGAATTTGGTTCTTGAAATTAAAAAACAGAATTTAGAGGATAATTTCTTGATGTGGAATCTGGGTTTATCACTCTGAATTGCCTCTCATGCTTTTTTTTTTTTTTTTTAAGATTTTTTATTTATTTGTCAGAGAGAGAGAGGCAGAGGAAGATATAGGCTCCTCACTGAGTAAGGAGCCTCAGTCCCAGGCCCCTGGGATCATGACCTGAGCCGAAGGCAAATACCTTACCAACTGAGCCACCCAGGCATCCCCTCCTTGTCTTATGCTTTAGAAGAAAAATGTCTTTAACTACTATTCAGTAGGGAAGGGAAGCTAGTATTTTATTTTTAAAACTTTCCCAAATCAGGGCACTGGGATGGCTCAGTCGGTTGACTGTCTGACTCTTGATTTTAGCGCAGGTCATGATCTCAGGGTCAGCAGATCAAACCCCATGTTGTTGGGCTTCGTGCTCAGCAGCGAGTCTGCTTGAGATTCTCTCCCGCTCCTTCTGCCCCTCACCCTGCTCATGTCTGTGATGTGCTTGAACACGGGTGCACATCTCTTTCTCTCAAACAAATCTTTAAGAAAAACCAAAACTTTCCCAAATCATTTCATTTATATTTTCTTGGCAGTGCTCCTGTCTAGGTAAGGTTTTAAATTCTTTAACCATTCACTAGGAGAAATCAATACAGGTCAGACCCCATGTGGAGTATCATATTCAGTTCTGAGCATTGTGATTTAACAGGAGTACTGAAGTACTAAAATTGGTACAGAAAACAGTCTGAGTATGGTGAAATACCTAGAAGCGGTATCTTATGGTGACTGATCAAAGTAAGAGGAATGTTGAACTTGAGGGAAAATAAAAGTAAGAGGAATATAGGAGATTCCATTTTTCCCAATTTGTCATTCCCTTTTATAGAATTATACTTCCACACCCTTGTATGGCCTCATGGTGGCCAGGATGTACTTCCCTGCCCCTGAGATTGAACTCAGTTATGTGGCTTGAACTCAGTTAATTAGGGAACATAAGAAAATCAGAAGCTCAATTACTACTTGGATGGTTGTGCCTGCATTTTTGGACTTAGGAGAACGTGTCCTACATCGTTAATGCCCACTTGGCCTTGACCCCAGAGTGAACATATATAGAGCAGACCTGTGTGCAGCAGCAATGAGGAGTAAAACCCAGCTGTACCAGCGGTCTACAGCAGTGCAGCCCAGTTGAGCCCAGCCATATTCAGCCAAAGCGCAGCCAACCCTCTGACCAATGAGCATGAGAATAAATTCTTAGTGTTGTAACCCAGTGAGTTACTTTTTTCATTCATTCATTTTTTTGCCAATATTTTAAGTATAATCTTTGTAGTATGTCAAGTTTGTTACATGTTTAGACTTTTAAATGAAGGCTCTTTGGAAGTTTCTTTGATAACAATTCTAAAGTAGTAGGAAAAAATATAACATCTGTTAATGATACAAAGAAAATTTTTAACAATAGAGCTTAATCTGCAATTCTTACTCTTTTTGGAATGTATTAAAATCTTAATTTCTTATAATAAATTATCACAACTAACTGCCACTGCTTATGACACAGGGATATTCCATATGCTGTACTATGTCATCAGTGTTGTCATAAAATATATTTTTTCATTATGTGTTTTCATTCTATCAGTAACTGAAAATGGAAAATTATGCTTTTGGTTTGTCCTTTCTCTAAATCTTGGCTTGTTAGAGACCAGCAGCCTGGGATATGTTCCCATGTGTGCAGAGCGCAGGTAGCCGCCTTCAGAGCAGTATGCAAACAGGCAGCTCAGTGGATGGCTTCACAGGGTTTGGCTAAAGGAATGGCGCAGACTGTGGCTCCTTGAGATATGTTCCTGTCCACTCTCCGAAACACTGCTGTCTCTCTCATCACACGGCTGAGTGGCCAGCCCCTGTGCAGCTCAGGCAGTCTGATGGCTTCTGCTTCTCATTTCTTCTTCATGTGTGAGTCTGTCCTTATTTTCTTCATCTACTGCTGCCTTTACTTTTTTTTTTTTTTGGGGGTTTAGTTTTTTTTTTCTTCTTAGAGAAACTCCCAGGTATATTTTTCATAGTAGTGAGGGGAAGGATACTGTGTATGGATGATTTGCACTGGAAAGAAGTAACATTTTTGGAATATCATCTAGCATAGTTTCTTCTTTCATTCAGTCTCATAGGAATATATATTTTATCCATTATATCTAATATTTACAGTTTGAAAGGGAGAGAAAAACTACCTTTTTTTCAACTTTATTGATTAGTCTGGACTTCTTCAACCACCCCAGCTTGATGCTATGAAGCTCCGTGGCTCTTTTGGGAGCATTTGCATCTGTTCAGTGCCTACTTCTCATCAGCAAGGATGCTCTTCACTGCTGATACCACTTGTACCAGTTGACTCCTCTACCTCCCCTCATTTCTTCCAAAGAGAACTAGAATGTTCACATCAGGGCTGCTGCATTGCACAATTCCTGGGGGAATCATTCACACTGTAATGTGTTTCATTGAGGTACTCTTAGGTTTTCCATTGCTATTCCTGGAGGATGTTTTAGCCAAGTTCCTGAGACCAGACTTTTTGTATTGTATACATAAATGTTCAGAAATCTTTATGGTTCTTTTTTAAGGAATCAATCCAACCTTAAAGTTTATTTTAAAGGATAGATTTATTTGGTTTTATCAGCTTTTTCATTATGCTAAAGTTCTTCACCACAAATTAAGTTGAATATTTTGATTCACAAAGAATTACTTAGATATTAACTTTGAATATTGAATATTTCAATCTTGAGATTAAAGTCCTGGTTTCAGAAGGTAGGCTGTTTTTCCATATCTAGGGGGATTTTTTTCTCCTTATATTCAGTGAAATAATGATTTGAAATACTGTTGACTTCTCTTCAGAAATTCTGGCAGACAGAAGACAGTGGAACAACATCTTTAAGTGATGTACCTCTGAAATCCTCCTTTCAGTTGATGCCCTTCCTGTTGCATAGGCCAAAAACTTTGAAGCGGTTCCTGATTCTCCCCTTTTTCTTATAACTCACATTCAATCCAACTGCAGATCTTATCTCCAATTTTCATTTAATCTCCATCCAGGTTCTTTTGTGCTTGGTTTTGTTTTATATTGGCATCATGGTTTGAGGTCTTGTTTGGAGCAAACACTTAAAGGAAAGATGGAGATGAAACTATTCCAGGCCAGAAACAAACATGGAAACATCCTAGTTAATTTCATAAAGCCAACACAGCATTAATAGAAAGCAGTAGGATCCTGAGAGCCCACACTCCCTGCACACTGCTAGAAGATGGGTTCCCCATTAGAGATTTATACCCTAGGTATAAATCCAATGCTCCCAATGGCAACAATAGCCACTAACTTTTTTTCTTTTTAAAGATTTGATTTTGTAAGTAAACTCTACACCCAATGTGGGGCTCAAACTCACAACCCCAAGACTAAGAGTCAGATGCTCCACTGAGTGAGCCAGACAGGTACCCCATGCTATAGTGAATGTAACTGTTGGCATGGTTTGTTACACACCATTTTGGTGATAATAGCTGAGTAATACAGAGAGTTTCATTTTTTATTTTTTTATTAACATATAATGTATTATTAGCCCCAGGGGGACAGATCTGTGAATCGCCAGGTTTATACACTTCACAGCACTCACCATAGCACATACCCTCCCCAGTGTCCATAACCCTACCACCCTTTCCCTCCCCACCTCCCCCCAGCAATCCTCAGTTTGTTTTGTGAGATTAAGAGTCTCTTATGGTTTGTCTCCCTCCTGGTCCCATCTTGTTTCATTTAGTCTTTTCCTACCCCAAACCCCCCACGTTGCATCTCCCCTTCCTCATATCAGGGAGATCATATGATAGTTGTCTTTCTCTGATTGACTTATTTCGCTCAGCATAATACCCTCTAGTTTATCCACATCATTGCAAATGGCAAGATTTCATTTCTTTTGATGGCTGCATAGTATACTACATCTTCTTCACCCATTCATCTGTTGGTGGACATCTAGGTTCTTTCCATAGTTTGGCTATTGTGGACATTGCTGCTATAAACATTCGGGTGCACGTGCCCCTTCGGATCACTACATTTGTATTTTTAGGGTAAATACCCAATAATGCAATTGCTGTGTTGTAGGGTAGCTCTCAATTTTTTTTTTTTAATGTGCCATATATGGGAAAAAAGAGTTGACTTGTTTTTCTTCAAAAAGCCTTCCTAGGATCAACAAGCAGCAGTTGGAGCAGGGCTTGTCTTTGGCATTATTGACATTTGGGATCAGGTAATTCTTTGTTGGCAGGAGAGGGAGGGGTGTTTTGTGTAGTGTAGGGTATTTGACGGCATCCCTGGCCTCTATCTTTTAGATGCCAGAAGTACCCCACTGCCAGTTGTGGCAACCAAAAATGTCTACAGATACTGACAAATGCTCTCTGGGGGCAAAATTGCCTCACTTATGAATCATTGACTTAGAAGGCAGATTTGGGTTCAGTTTGAGAAGGAACTTTCCCACAGTGACTGTTGTAATCAAGTAAACTTCTAAACTGGATTTGAAGTGGATCCTGTGGGATTTACTTTTTCATTGTATAGGGATTAGATCACAAACCATCTAATAGGCCTCCTAGTGCTGACTCTCCACACTGATGAACTAATCTGAAGAGAGAATTTCATCATTCCTTAACATATGCTAGGGAGACTTAAAATCATATTTTTGGCCGTCTGTTCAGCTCATGAACATACTTTAGAAGCACTTTTATAAATATGAGATGATAAATGCTATTTACACACCAATAATTATTCAGATTGCTTTCAGAATACCTCCTTTATGATCTGACTGGTGTTAGAAGACAGTATTACACCTTTCTTATTGCTATGTAGTATGAGATGGTTTTCAAGGTATCTTTTTTAAATCTTGGAGAATGTTATTTGATTAGTAATATATATACTTCTATATTATAATAACAAGGTCACAAAATTGTCATGCTTTTTAAAGCAAAAATTTTAAGTTAAATCCCTGTTATGGGAAGGGCATTGTCAAAAATATTTAGCTCTGTAGCTAGGTCATTGGAGATCCTTTAAGAATCCAGAGTTTGTATAACCAAGAGGTATGGAGGAGAGTCCTTCACTGCACAGAACCTTGACACCCCAGACTCTTCTCAGAAAAAGAAGCCAGAAGCTATTAGTAATCATATCCTGTCTCTAGGCAGTTGAGGCTAACCGTTGGCTTTGCAAAGTCTTCTTCTACCTGTTGCTGCTACCACCTAGCAGCCACCCTTGGCTCTCTCTGACATAGTTAAAGATTCTATTAAGTTGTCAGAGGAAGCCAGGTGATAGTTTCTGTACTGGTAGGACCTGGTGTTAGAATCAGTAGCTGTCTTGGGCCATTATCTTTGCAAGGACAGAAAAGTAAATATTAGGAATAAGGAAGAGAGAGACGAGCATGAAAATGACAATGTTTGTCGGTCTCTGTGTTAAAACTATTGGAGTATATTCAAGGAGAAAAAACCAAATCACAAATGTAGGCTCTTTTTTTTTTTTTTTTTTTAATTTTAAAGACTTATTTATTGCTTTGAGAGAGAGAGAGAGAGAGCAGGAGTGAGAGGAGCAGAAGGGGAAGGAGATAGAATTCTAACTGCAGACTCCATGCTGTGTGCAAAGGCCAATATGAGGCTGTATCCCAGGACTCTGATCCCAGGACTCTGATTTCAGGAATCTGAATTCGAAATCAAGAGTCAGATACTCAACTGACTGAGCTGCACAGGTGCTCCCAACTATAGCCTCTTAAAGATAACTCTGAAACATTTTTCCTAGAAATAGGTTAAAATAAAACATTCTTTACCAAGAGGATTTGACTTAAAAGATTGTTAGAAGTTCATTATCAAATTGGCAGCTACAATTTCACAAACAGATGTACAATACTTGTTAGACTTGTTCAGATTTATTTCTTTTTTTTTTCTGTTCAGACTTCTTTCTTAACTCCCTTCCACCCTCCTTCCTTCTTTTCCCTTCCTTCCTCCCTTCCCTTCCTCCCTCCCCTCCGTTATTTCTTGTCTTTCTTTCTCCCTTTCTCTCTTTTATTCTTTCTTCTCTTTTAGAGAGAGCGCATGGGGTGAGGGAGAGAGAATCTTAAGCAGGCCCCACATGCCCAGAGCCTGTCACAGAGCTCGATCCCACAACCCTGAGATCATGACCTGAGCTGAAACCAGGTCAAACGTTTAACTGACTGAGCCACCTAGGCAACCCAGATTTGTTCAGATTTCTGATTAATGTTCCAAAACATTAGAAATTAGGGAAGCTCCTTTTATTATTCTGGAGTATAAATGAATCGTGATTTTTTTATAATGAATTTGGAGAGGGTTTTTTCTACTTTTACAAATATTAGAACAAACCAAATTTTATAGAGTTAGATTTACTGAAGGACTTTTAGAATTTTATAGTTAGGAACATGAAATGAGAAAGTTTTCATAATTAAAAGATAGTTTCCTAGAGATACTATTAGCAAATCTTCATTTCTAATTGGAATTAATTCCATTTACTAGAGAAAAGTAACAAAATTGTATGTACCTCTAGCTCCTGTGTGTGGCAGAATAGATCTTCAAGTCTCTGTTTCTGTTGGACCTCTGACCAGTTGCAGAGGGAATAAAGAATGAATCCTAATATTCTAAATGGCATGTTGTAGTAGTAAAGTCTTAAGATGATATGGCAGCCAGCCAGAAATCAATGCCAGCAGAATAAATAAGCAGTCAAGTAAGAACTTACAGTGTTTCAACAAATGTCTGGGAGATCCCCTTTGGATACTGTGTTAATAAAACAGTAAACTGAAAGGATGAAGCAGAGTTCCATGAGATTGTGTTTTGTGCAAGGTGATAGCCCCAGTGCCCCAAAGAGTGTTTATCATAGTGGATACCAAATAAGTACTTGTTGTATGCAATGAGGAAGGAGAGGAGGAAGAAAATAAACATAAAAGTAACACAAGGTCGGGGAAAGAAATAATCTGTAAGAGTGAAGAAGAGTGCATTTTCAAACAATGCACACTACCCACCCTACTACTGCTGCTCTGCCTCATTTTCCCGCCTGACGGTACAGCTCTCTAAAGTCCCTGCCATACTCATCTTTGAATCCAGAGACTGTGGCACATAGTAGTAGTATTTATTGAAAAGCCGAGGTTTACAAAACACTGTTCTTCCCTGCAACCGCCCTTTGAAGTATTATTGTCCCTGTTTTAGAAATAAAGGAAACAGAAGGTGAAAGAGGTTACATAGTTTGCCCAAAGCCACACTGTGGAGCCTGCATTCCATCTCGAGATTGTATAACTCCCGAGCCCTAGTACAAAATCTTCAGGCCAGACTATCCAGGTGCCGAGGGTTCTTAAAAAAGTGAAGAGTGGGTGTCAGAAAGAACTCACTAAGGAGATAGCATTAAGCTAGATCTTAAAGTAAGATTTGGATGTCGTGAGATGGCAGGGGGATGATGAGTATTCAGGCAAAAAGACAGTCAGTTAAAAAAATAAGTAAAAGCACAGAGACAGAGAGTATAAGATTTCTGGCTTTCTGCCATGTAGGCTGTATTTGAAGATTAGTTAAGAATAATAATTTGGTTCTAGGTTATAGAGGGCCTTGGATGGTAATCTGAGACATTTGGACTTTACTTTGAATACAGTATCAAGTCATCCAAAATGTTTTTTAGCAGGAAGGTGCCTTAGGTCATTTGAATTTTAGTCTACCCTCATCCCAAAGTTACATATTTTAAAATCCCTCCTCTACTTAAAGTATTTACCACCACTGACTGAAATGATGGTACTCTGTCACTAGATAGAACAGCTCACTTTCCTCCAATCAGAGTAGTAAAGTATTTACCACCACTGACTGAAATGATGGTACTCTGTCACTAGATAGAACAGCTCACTTTCCTCCAATCAGAGTAGTTATGTCCTTTTAATATTGTTTTTGGATGTTTTTGACTTTGTATAAATAATGGGCATCTTCCCTCAATATGGTTCCCCCCCCTCAACATTACATTCTTGAGATCATTTATATTATAGATCATATACCATTGTGTGAATACACCACAAGTCATCCATTCTTGGTAATGATGAAAATTTTTTGTTATTACAAACAATGCTGATATAAATATTCTGGTATATATCTAATTGTGCAAATGTGTTAATTTTTCCAGAGCAAGAGTTCTCAAATTTGACTACTTTGGAATCACTCTCAGGGCTGTTTAAACACTAGTTGTTAAGCTCATTGTTTGATTCAGGAGGTCTGGGGTGGATCCCAAAAATTTGCATTCCTAACAAGTTCTCAGGTACTAGGGATCTTTTGATCTAAGAACTGATTTCTTTAGAGTATAGATCTAGCTGTGGAATTGCTGGAATGAAATAGAGAATACATATTCTCAACTTTACTGGGTAATGCCAGATTGTTTTCCTATCTGCAGTGTGAAAGAGAATTGTCAGACTTGAATTTTTGCCAGATTGGTGGGTGTTAATTGTATCTTAATATGTGACTGAAAAGGAAAATTGATACGCCCTTTTTTTCATATTAAAGCTTTCAGAATATGTGGAACTTGCCCATTTTAAATAATGTTTCCAAGGTAGAAGAGAAATGTGTGCACACACACACACACACTCTCTCTCTCTCTCTCTTCCACAGAAAAACCTGGTTGTGCTGATTAGATTCAGTTTGAGTTGCCTAAGAAGAATCTAAGATAATTATTGCAATTTTTAATATTTTTATACTTCCATTAGCATTTTTTTAAAGGAAATAACACAGGAGAAATTTCAGTTTCGTGAGAAGATTTGTTTAAATTGAAGATAGTCCATTTAATTCAGGAAAGTGCAGAAGGCTAATTTGGAAAGATTTGACTAGATACTATGCTAGTTTTATTCCCTTCCTCAGTGAAACTTCTTGGAAGTCAGTCCAAGCTGCCTTTGGTTCAATAGGTTTACATTCTTGATGACAAGCTGCTGCAGAGCTGACCCTGTGTTCAGAAGTTTTGCTTTCCAAGTTACTATTTGAGCAAATATGTGTCAGTATCCTGGTTCTGGCAGGTGGTGTTTGAACTCTCACAGTGGAGTGGTGTACCCCAA
This sequence comes from Neogale vison, assembly GCF_020171115.1. Lineage (NCBI taxonomy): Eukaryota > Metazoa > Chordata > Mammalia > Carnivora > Mustelidae > Neogale > Neogale vison. The sequence continues at coordinate 105,006,943 of NC_058103.1, forward strand.
GAGCTTGTGTATCATGAGCAGGTGGTCAATGGGCTTTGGTATCTGTTGTCTGTATGACTGGACATTAATGGACTGACTATCTTTCAGCTTTCATGACGCTGGTTATCATATTGCTGCATGTGTTCTGGGGTATCATATTTTTTGATGGCTGTGAGAAGAAAAAGTGGTCTGCCCTTCTTGTAGTTCTGCTGACACACCTGCTGGTGTCTGCCCTGGTGAGTATTGCCACTGTCCTCACATTGTTTTTTGGAACTCAAGTCCCCATATCTAAAATGGTAGTTTCTACACTAAATGAAATACAAACTCAGTGTCAAATGAAGAAATTCCAAAAAGTTGGTGACTGAGTGAATGAGTGAAAGGTAGATAAATAAATCATCTCTCTTCCTACAGAAAGAAACCTATTAATTTGTTGGTTGATTTCATTAAAGATTTCTTTCTTTGTACCTTTCTTTTATGGGTATAGTCAAACCTGAAGTAGTCTTGTATTATGCTTATGTTAGGTAACACATCTTAAACAATTTCCATGATATTATAACCCCCCCCTTTTTTTTTAAGATTTTATTTATTTACCTGACAGGCAGAGATCACAAGTAGGCAGAGAGGCAGGCAGAGGCAGAGAGAGAGAGGCAGGCTCCCCACTGAGAAAGGAGCCCGATGCGGGACTCAATCCCAGGGATCTGGGATCATGACCTGAGCCGAAGGCAGCTGCCCAACCAACTGAGCCACCCAGGCGTCCCTATAAACCCTTTTAATATGTAAATTTTAATAGCCTTATATTATTATATAAAAATTATATTACAGTTTGCTTAACTGATTGATCATATATTTTTCTACCTTTGCTTCTTATAATGCTATCTTGAACATCTTTGTACATGGAAGTTTTTCAATATGATATTTAGCTTCCAAGGAATGAAAATATTAAATGGTATGAGTATTTTTGAAGTCCTTGATGTCCATTGCTAAAATACTCTCCACAAAGGTTGTACCATTTTTGCTCATTCTGATCAGTAATAGGAGTGCCCAGTTACCCCCTCCACAGTGAAATTATGCCAGTTTTCTAAATAAAATTTAAAAAGAAAACTTGACTCGATACCCTTTTTAAGAACTATTTAATGCTTTGGGTCTGACTTTTATTGTAATTTGTCATATATTTATATCAGAATTATCCCCAGACCTTGTCCAGACCCTTATGATTTCAAAGTATTGAAAAGGTTCTTTCTGGTGGTGTCCTGCCTCATGTTTCTCTCTTCTCCATCCATTTAGAATTCATATCAGGTTTTCTCATACTGGGCTCCTTGACCTCTGATCCATCTAACGTGCCATCTTACAGGGGTGCCTGGCTGGCTCAGTCAGCAGAGCGCGTCACTCTTGATCTCAGGATCATGAGTTGGAGTCTCACGCTGGGCACAAAGATTACTTAAAAGATTAGATAGATAAATAGATAGATAGATAGATAGAAAGGAAGAAATGCAGTCTCACAGCTTCCCCTACCTAAAACTTTTCAGTGGTACAGGATGTTAAAGTTACCTTTGATATTATGGCAACTATGTGAAGCCAAACCTTCATTGGAAAAAAGACTAGAAAGAGACTGCATTAAAATATTAATAATGTTTCTCCCCAAGTGGATTCTTTGTTCTTTACAGTTTTTGGCATGTTCCAAATTTTCTATGATGTATACTTTTATAATCAGAAAGGAAATTACATGAAAAAGCAGATGTCCTTTTTATAGATCCAATTGGCTATTGATTCATTTAACAAATACTTTCTGAGTGCTTTCTGTGTTCCAGGCACTGGTCAAGGTAAACAAAGCAGTTTAGTGAACAAAGCAAAGATCTGTTTTTACAGTTTAGTGGGGAGAGAGAGGCTTTAAGCAGTAGGCATAATAAATTTTATAGTGATAGTTGCTGTGGCCAGTAGCATAGGCCAAAAGGAATCCAGCATGTAGAGAGGCAGGAGATGTCAAATTTTTGAATTAGATGGTCAGAGTAGGCTTCATTGTGAAGGTGACATTTAAGAAAGAAGGGAAGAAGATGGTCATGTAGCTCTCTGGAGAAAGAACATCTTAGACTGCACAGCCAGTAGCAAAGTCCTAAGATCAAAGAACTTGCTTGGCATATTTTTTGGAAGTGAGGGTGGCCAGAGCAGAGTGAGCCAGGGGAAAGTTAGTAGGAGATACTGTCACAGAGTTGAAGGTGAGACAGAAGTAGAGGCTGGAAGTGAGAACCACATCTAGGTAATGTAGGACTTTGACATTTACTCTCAGTGAAATGGAAGTCAGCGTAGGGTGTTTAAGGAGAGGGACATGATTTTAAAAGGATCACTTCTCTGTGTTAAGAGTAAACTGTAGCAGGGGAAAAGATTACAGTCATCAAAAGGAGGAGGGTGATAATTTGGGTGAAATAGCAATGGATATAATGAGAAATGATCAGAATCAGGACATATGTTTGAAAGTAGAGCCAACAGTATTTCCTGACAGACTGGATAAGGCACAGGAGAGAAAGAAGAGGAGCGAGCCAATGGTGCCTCCAGGGTTTGGGCCTGGGCAGTAAGAAGGATGGAGTTACCATCAGTTGGGATGAGGAAGCTTGTGAGGGGAGATCAGTTGTTTATCTGGGCACATTATAAATGTAATAGAGATGCCTATTGGACATCCAAATGGAAATGTTTGTTAGGCAGTTGGATGAAAATGTCTGGAGTTTGGGAGGATAACCCAGGGCAGAAAAAGTGATTACAAGGAGTAGATTCAAGCAGACAAGAAAAGAGGCCCAAGGACTGAGCCCTGGGACACTCCCATCTTGAGACTGGGGAAGAAGGAGCCAGCAAAGGAGACTGAGAAGGAGCCACTAGTGAGGCTGGAGGAAAACCAGGAGCCAGGTGTCCTGGGAGCCAAATGTATTGAGGTAAAAATGATCAGCTGTAGCGGATGCCTGTGGAATAAAACCCAGACTTCTTTGTTTGACCCAAGCCTCTTTTCATCCACACTGGTGCAAAACTTACCTTTTGCTGCTGCCCACAGATCACATCATGTACTCCATCGAAACTGATCTGTTGTGGCTACCCAACAGCATGCCTTGTGCATGCTGTTTTATCTGCAGTGACTTATCTCCCCTTAACCTAAGTCAGTTTGGAAAAGTGCTAGTTCAGTGTGAAGCCTCCCTGGCAAAGGTGCATATTCCAGACTCAGCACATTCACTAGACCTTAATACATAGCTATGTTATAACACTTATCCTCAGAGAGTGTTCTTAAGTTCTTATGTCTCTCCAACTAGAGTTCCATCATCAAAGATCGGACCTTATCTTACTAATCTTTGTTTCTTCAATCCAATAAATGTTGAATTTGAATAGTTGATACTCTCTCTAATGATTAAAAGAACCCAGGAAAATAAGCTAAAATAAGAAGAACCTAGGAAATTTGAAAGATGATATACCAAAATGTTAACAGTGGTTTCAGAGAATGTCTAAGTAATTGTTTTATTTAAATACACCTACAGAAAAGTATACAGATCAGAAGCATCCATCTTGATGAATGTAACCTATGTAACTTGAACCCAAATGAAAACAAAAACATCATCAGCTCTCACGAACCTCCCGCCACGGTCCTGACTTCTAACGTGCAGCTTGTCTTGCTTTTGGTATTTTATATAAACAGAACCATTTAGTCTGTGCTCTTGTGTCTGACTCCTTTCATCAACGTCGTGTTTGTGAGAGATTCATCTGTATGTATAGGTAGCTATTAATTGTTCCTTTTTTTTTTTTTTTAAAGATTTATTTATTTATTTATTTGACAGGCAGAGATCACAAGGAAGCAGAGAGGCAGGCAGAGAGAGAGAGGGAAGCAGGCTCTCTGCTGAGCAGAGAACCCGATGCGGGACTTGATCCCAGGACCCTGAGATCATGACCCGAGCCAAAGGCAGCGGCCCAACCCGCTGAGCCACCCAGGCGCCCATTAATTGTTCATTTCTTGCAGTATAGTATTCTACTTTGTAACTGTACCTTGCTTTATCCATTCTACAGCAGAAATGGTGTCTCCAGCTTCTAACTGTTGTGAATAGTAATGCTTTGAACATTCTACTATATGTCTCTTATGAATGTATGTACACATTTCTTTTGGATATATGTGATACATGCCTAGGAGTGGAATTGCTGGTCATGCGGTGTATATATGTCAACTGTTCATACCACCCAGTTTTTCAGAGTAATTGTATCAGTTTACATCCGCACCATCAATTTGTGAGTGGCAGTTCCTCACCCTCATCACCGACAGTATGTCACTCTCTCTATTGTTACACATCCTGCTGGATGTATCGTAGTATCACATTGTGCTTTTATTTTATTTATTTATTTATTTATTTTTAAGATTTTATTTATTTGAGACAGAGAGAGAGAGCACACATGATGGATGGGCAGGGGCAGAGGGAGAAGCAGACTCCCTGCTGAGCAGGGAGCCCAGTATCGGACTTGATTCCCGGTCTCCGGGATCATGACCTGAGCCAAAGGCAGTCGCTTAACCAACTGAGCCACCCACGGGCCTGCACATTGTGGATTTACTTTGCATTTCCCTAATGATTAATGAGATTATGCATGTCTTCATATATTTATTGGCCATTTGGATAATTCTTTTGTGAAGTGCCTCTTTAAATCTTTTGCCTATAATCCTATTGGATTGTCTTTTTGATTTCTAGGAGTTCTTTCTGTATTCTCTAAAAAAGGTCTTTGTCAGATGTACCTATTATAAATAGCTTCTCCTATAGTGTGGTTTAACTTTATATCCTCTTATGTTGTCTTTTTTATGAGCAAAAGTTCTTTATTTTGATGTAGTTTAATCAATTTTGCTTTATCATTTATAGTTTTTGTTTTCTGAATATTAACCTATCTGAATTTCAATTTTAAAATTTATTTTACTCATTTGTGTATTTTAATTTTCTGCAACAATCACATATTGCTTCTGTAATTGTTTAAAGAAGAAAAAATTTTAAAGAAACTAAAGAGAAATACAAAAGAACTTAGCACCCTATAAAGTAAGTTAAAATTCAGTGAATTTCCAAAGAATCCAGAAAGTGCTCAATGCCTGCCTCAGTGTGCTCAATGTCCACAGTTGCCTCTTGAGAAAAGCACTTTTTCTGCATAAGGTGCCGTCTCTGCAAAATCTGCCCATTTTCCTAGTCAGAGCTGATAGGCAGGGTCGGTATCTTAACCAGGAGCATGTGAAGGTAGGGTGAGGGTAAGAACAGTGATGAGCCATGGAAGCACTCCCCTTGAAGGCTTTCATAGGCAGAGGTCTATGGTGACATGTTGACCCAGTTAGTTCCTCTCCTTTGTTAAGTGTAAGTTCTGGGCTAGTTGGGAACCCATCTCCCCACCTTACTCTGGCCCAGGAAAGGAAGTATTTCTCCTTCTCTCTAAGGCCAGTCCCTCTACCTGGGCTCTACATGCAGTTATTTCCCACAAGGACCTCACTCTGATTTTGTCCTTGATCCCATATCACCAGTTTTCCTTCTCGTCATTATCATATAGATGTATCTTCAAACTCTCCACTATTGCCTTTCCCCCATCTAGCCATCATTCTATTTTTTTCTGTTCCCCATCACAGCAAAATTTCTCAGAGTTACCTCCACTAATTTGTCTCCACTTTTTCACCTCTCATACTTCTAGTCCAATCTTGGTTCTGCTCATCCACCCTTCTAAAATTGCACTTGTGAAGATCAAAGGACATCTCCATTTCTCGAAAACACATTGGGGTTTTGTTTTTGTTTTTGTTTTCAGAAAAACAGTATTCATTATTTTTTCACCACACCCAGTGCTCCATGCACATTGGGGTTTTTGTTTTCATCTCAGCAACCTTTAAAAGAGTTGACCACTCTCTCTGTGAAACATGTTCCTCTTTTGACTTCTATAACACATGTCCTGCTTTTCCTCTTACCTCACTCTTTGCTCTTCTCAGACCCCTTTGCTGACTCTTTTTTCAGTAAGAGTCAAGAGAATAGAATGTTGTTGATACTTTTAATCTGCTTTTGCGATACTAAACAGCACAAAAAATTTATAAATGTTCTCATGGCTTTGTCCTGACTTCTCCTTTCCCCTCTCTCTGTAATAGCTCCCTGGGTAACTGCATTCAGAGTCATGGCTTTAAATACTGTCTATGGTCTGTGCTTTTAGCACAAGTCTCTTTCTTTCCTAGCACAAGTCTCTCCTCACAGTCCCGTATTCGCATGCCTAATGCTTTCCTGACGTCTGTCCTTTGAAATCTCATAGGCATGTTACTCTTAGCTTATCCCCATTGGACTTGAGCTTATCCTCATTGGACTTGATTCTCACCCATCACTCTGAGTGTCGTCTTTCCCCAAGTCTTTGTCATCCCATTAAGTAGCACTACCGTTTACCAAAAGCCACAAACATGGAAGCCACTTTGGCCTCTCTCTTTCCCTCAGATTCCTTCCATCAGCAAATCCTGTCCATTCATATCACCCACTCTCTCCATCTCTACTACCACCGCCCACATCTAAGTCACCATCCTATACTCTCCTCAACCAGTGTAAAATCTTCTTCTTATTTATTATTAATATATAATGTATTATTCATTTCAGGGGTATAGGTCTGTGATTCATCAGTCTTACACAATACCCAACTCTCCCCACTGTCTATCACCCAGCTGCTCTATCCTTCGGACCACCTTCCACTCCATCAGCCCTCAGTTAGTTTCCTGAGATTAAGAGTCTCTTACGGTTTGTCAGTGCACAGCCTTCTTAATGAGTCTCCCTGCTTTCACAATTGCCTCCTTTAATCCATTTTGTGCAGTTTTAAACATCTAAATCAAGTCACTCAGCTCCCCTACCTTGACCCCTTCTGTGACCCCCCCCCACATTGCACTGGGGATGAAGTCCACACCCCTTACCAACATGCTGTATAACTGGTTCCTGCCTTCCTCTCTTAACCGCATCTCATGTGCTGCCCCTCCATCTCTACACATGACTAATATCACTCTTTCCAGGTTCTCAGCTGCACCAAGCTCTTTGCCCTCCTGTGGTTCCCACCTTCACTCTACACAAGGCTGGTTCTCTCCAACTATATGTCAGTATAAATGCCACTTACTCAGGACTACCCCTGAGCAACCTGAGTAGACCACCTTGTTCTTACTTATCTAGCACCATCATGATTATAATTATTCTGTCTAGCATTCATCATAATGTGTAATTATTTGATTCATTTATTTGCTGCTGCATTCCTTACTTGTTTCTTTTACTAGCATATAAGCTCCATTAGGATACTCTGGTCTTCAGTGTTACGTAGCATAATACCTCTTGGCACTCCTTCAAAGTTTTTTAAGTGAACTTTTAGAACCCTCTTCAGCTGTGCAGGTGAAAAAGAGATGCTGTTCCCTTGAATACTAAGGATTCATCCTGAAGTAACTTGGACTTGTCTTACTTTCTTGAAAATTAAGAGCTGGTTAACACAGAAATTGTTATAAACTGGGCCCAGATTGTATAACATATCTTCTATTGGGTCTTCCATTTGATTCTGACTTTTAGTTACCCTCTAGCCTTGACATTTGAATATAGTGAAGCACACATCTATGGGCTAGTTTCTGTTGACAAAGTTAGTTCTGTGTGTCTTTGTGGTACTCAGTGTGTGACATACATCGTATGTTTGGTGAAACACAGCACAGCTATTGAAAGTATCTTATATTTTCCTTAATCTTTAGTTACTCTACATGCTTAATGAGCGTACTGTTATTATACAAGCTGGTTTTTTTTTTTTTTTTGCAGACTTTCATAAGTCCTCATTACGGAATAAATCTGGTATCCACATATTTAATTATGGTACTCATGGGCATCTGGGCATTCTTTGTTGCTGGAGGCAGCTGCCGAAGCCTGAAGCTCTGCCTACTCTGCCAAGACAAGGACTTCCTCCTTTTCAACCAGCGCTCCAGATAACCCCTGAGAACCGGCACCTGTCAAACAGTAAGCTGCATCTTTAGAGGAAGCACAACTGTGCCTTTTTCTAAAAATTCCTTTTCCTGGTGGAATTTAGAAAAAACAAAACCATCTAGATAAAATATGATGTTCATGCCACAGCTCTCTGAAAGGGATACATTAGTGAGTGTGCATGTCCCGGCAACACATTAGATTGTCACCTGGGGAGGCGTAGTGAATACTGGTACCTGGGCTCCACCTTCCATATTTAATTGGTCTGGACATTCGGTAATTTTTAAGATTTTATTTATTTGAGGAGAGGGAGGAGCAGAGGGAGAGGGACAGGCAGACTCTGTGCTGAGCATGGAGCCTGATGTGGGGCTCAGTCTCAGGACCCTGAGATCCTGACCTGAGCTGAAACTTAAAGTCCGAAGCCAAACCGACTGAGCCACCCAGGTGCCTCTGGGCATTTGGTAATTTTTAAAAGCTTCCCAGATGACTCTGAAATGCAGCCAATTTAAGAACCATCGGTGTCCAAATAAGAACTTCCTGAGAACACCGTAAATGAGTAAAAGTCAGGTGTTCAGCTATCTCTCAACTCAGCTTGTACTGAGCAGGTAAATCTTTGAATGTCAAATCCTGCTTGGTGTTTGTCTTTTTAAGTCATGAAGTCACAAAAGGCTAAAGGGCTTTCATCCCTATTAACTGTTTTCGTGTTCTTTACTAGCACCCAATTTTATGAGAACATGGTAGGTTGTGCTTCTACATGCAATAGTAAATCGCACTGACTTTCTATGATGATTTAGCTAGAGTAAGCTATTAACAAGCTGCATTTTTTCTGTAGTTTTTACTCTGGATTTTGCTTTTTGAGATACTACATGGTTTTTGAGCATAGATTCGGTTTGTTTAATCAAAAAACAATAATTTTCTGATTCCTGGGTAGGTATTATAAACCAGGAATTTTTGTGCAACTTCTGTAAGTCTTTCCTGGGTTTAAGGCTTTTCACAAGCTCTGTCCCAATGCCGTGTTTACCAGCCGAGTGTGGATAGGAGGGCAGGTTGAGGTGAAGCCTGTTCTATCTCTGAGCAGTTCTGCCGATTGCTGAGTGATGTGTCCTGGGACAGACTTCACTAGAGCGGTGAAAGAATCAGACGCACGAGGAAAACAAGCAAGTAGAGTGATGTTGACACTTTTATTTTGCTCCTGTGATACTAGCCAGCACTCCCCACCCCCTCCCAACAAGTGATATAGTGTAAAATTGGAAATGTCTGAAACTGCCAAATTCGTGCTTTTACAAAATCCATATAATCTTTAGATTTAGCAAATGTCTCTGGGCTTTAGTAGCAGATATAACCTTCCCTTTATAGGAATACCCAACGCGTTTGTTCAGCTTCTAGGCAACCCTTTTGATTTCCTTTATAAAGAGGAAATGCCAATGAATTGTGCCTTTACTAACTAGAAATTGTTCCCCATTGATGGCTCTTAGAGAACGGATGGTGTGAAATGAAAATTCCCTACACATTTAGGTGATAAGCTCAATGGATCCCACATGTACAGTAGAACAGCCAAAAGAAATAGGAGCAGCAATGAGAGGGCTCACCAGTGCCATGACAGATGGAAGAACTTCACACTACAGTGGTGGAGAGGAATAATGAACATGTTTAAAATGGAAAGGTGGCCAGTATTTTCAGCTAGCCGCACATCATTTCAGGGGCCAGAACCTCTCACGTGGACTAGACCTTTATCTGTGAAATCCCTTCCCATGGTTAAATAACTAGAATTTCTTAATCTAGTGATTCAAGAGAAATAGGATTTCCAGCAATGCTGTAAATAGTCCCTAGCAATTACAGTTACTCTCCTGAAGTTTACTTCACAACACCAATACCAATGCTTCCACCAGAGTTTGTGGTTTTCTACCATTATACAAAATTTTCCTTAGACTAGAAGAGTCATAGAAAGAGTCAAGGACAGAGAGACTGACGAGTGAAATTTACTGTGCAGGGGAACGAGATACCTGTGAAACTTGGCTGTATTCCTTTCGGAACGTGGTGTTCTTTGGTGGACAGAACAAGAAAAATATATAGTTGGTTACCACTATTGACGTACAAATCTCTTAAATGGATAGTCTGATAAAATATTTGATCTGTAAAGTACTGAAAATATGAGAATATTAATATTACTCATTACTATGATCTGAGGATGTCCTTTGTACTTAATATTAAGTAAAGAAGCTGGGATACTGTAAAATCCCATTTATAAAAACTTATCAGGCAAGAGGAAGTTTTTCTTTTGGTGAGACTCTTGTCTGAGGAAATTATTTAATAATCTTTGACTCCCTATACATAAAGGAACTTTGTACTGCTGATTTCTGTTAAAATGTGAGCATTGCCATAGTCAGTTTAGGCACTATTTTACAAATAGCCCTGCTTTGCCTGATGCCAATGGTGCCCAGAGGGAGAATATAGTTTTCTTCTGTTGCTGTGTATAAACTGAGATGCCTTTTTTCCCCCCTCTGCATATTTTATCTATGAGGATCCTTCTGAGCCCTGATAGTATTTGACAGCAGGTGGTGTTGATAGTTTATGCTCTCCTCCACACAGTGCTTTCTCAGTTTGGAAGGAAATGTGGGTCAAGTTAGAGTTGACCTTGAAATGTGAATGTTGCTGCAGTCCTTGACTATTTTGCCATGTGATTAATAGAGATTGATTTTGTTGCTCTCTAATAAATTTGTATTTATTTTTTTAATCATTTAAGTTAGTTGTTGCAACTGGAGAAGTTTAGTTACCTCAATCCTGGCCTGCCTGGCTCATAATATAATAGTAACAGCCCGTTTTAGAGCATCTAATGAAAACGTGGCCGAAAGGAAGAAATGATGGTAACCACAGATTGCATAGAGAATGGCTTTTGTTCTCGTTGTTAAATTTTTTTTTTTTCTTAAAACACATTTCAGTGTTTGCTGAGATTGGCAAATTCACATAAAAAATATTAGGTGTTCTTGTCCATAGAGTTGGGTACAGGATAAGTAGTTGTGACAGGAGCCGCCTCCTACGTGTACTCCTCCCACTTTGCATCACCTCAGACTAGCCTGTAGGTAGGGGTTAGCAGTCACTGTGGGCCTGAGGGCTCCAGGGGGGGCCCGGGTGGTGGCGGCCTGTCTTAGGCAGCAGCCCCCAGCTCCCTGGGAAGAGCTCTTTGAAAGTGCTAGCTCTCATTAGTTAACTTTTTCTTGGGTCCTACAGGGTCCTAACTCCAGGTGGAAAAAGTAGATATCACAACAAAACAATTTTAAAATGCTTTGCTTAGAGCATTTTGTTTAAGATTGCAGTGTTTACAGTTCTTCTATAATAAAAGGCGTTACTTCTATTAAATTCTAGTGTTTAGAGAAATGGCTACTATATGTATCATTTTATATAAGTATACAATATGTATCATTTTATGTAAGTTACGCTGTTGTGTCTATATACTTGTAATATCAGGCCTTGCATTCAGTGCACAATGCAATAGACTCTTTTCAGACCTGTGTTTTTCAGTGAACAATAAAAGTGTTGTCTGGCATTACTCGTCTCCCCTGTGTCCTCTTCTTTGGAGCAGTGTACTCTTCAGTATCTGTTGTTACACTTTTTGTCTCCTACAAAACTTGACTGCATGTTCTGTTGTTTATGACTGGTCAGCCCTGAGAATTTTTAAAGAGAAGTCTTTGTTACCTCAAAATTCATAAGGCCTGTTTCATTTCTGTGTGTTCAGAAACAGTGCAGAGAAGTTATTTGAGGCTCAAACCAAGTGGAAGATTATTCTCAAAGATCCTGGAAACTCACCTTGAAAAATCTGTTCTAAGTAATTGTAAAACAGGGAATTTATAAAATATCATATCACTAGAGATGGCAGTTGGTTGACAAGGAGAATAGAGTTTAGTTTTTACCCACTGATCCTGAGCAACCTATAGAATCCTTTTGTTTTTTCTCCCCCTGGTGTGGAGACAGTGCAGTGAAGGGGTTGAGCTTCTCTTTCACCATCAGACAGGTTGTATAGACAATTATTATGGCCTGAAACTCAAACCATGTGATGCCTGTTCACTCTGGTTTGAAATGAGGCTGCTCTAGGTTTATCTTGACTGTGTTATTAGATGAAATATCCTCAGGGACCAAGAGCTTTTTAGTCCTCACTTGTAAGCCAGTGGAAGAGGTGTGCATTTCTTAGGTAACAGGCCAGATTTGTGTACAACTTCTTTGGCTCTTCCCCACTGAAACTGTGGCTCTAGTTTAATTGGTTTGTTTGGTATTTAGTTGGAGCAAGGACTTCCCCCGTGTCCAGCCTCAACACATGCGAAACCTCCAGTGGAAAGAAGTATATATTTTATCCTCACCTCACTGAAAATGCTGAATACTTAACTGGCTTATGGATTCAGTCTCAGCAAAAGAATTTTTAAGGATTTGACACCTTCTAAGGTGACCATAATAGTTGGTGAGTCCTGAGCAGGTCCTGGCTTTAAGACTCAGGAATAGGAGGTACTTGTTGTGTCAGTGTAATCACTGTATATCCTTCTCTACCTAGTGGTGAAAGCATTCATTTTTCAGTGTTTGAGCAAAATCAGAGATGGGGTTTGTAGTGTTTGTAGTGTTTAATCAGTGTTAAAGTATCTAATGCAGTATTCTGCATTAGCTACTTTAAAAGGATGGAAAAGAATGAGATAGTAGAGGTCTTTATCCTCTGGGAACATATAATCTGACTGCCTGGATTAAAATATATAAATATTATCTAGTATGTTACCAATTATGAAATAATATAGACTAGCTGGAGTGCATGATACTTTAAATTTTAGCAGTAAATGAAAGGCCCCTGGGTAATGGATGTAGATCCAGAGGAAAAGGTGACTGAGGGCTGAACACTGGGGCTCTCCAATTGAGAGGTTGGAATGGGGAGGTGGAGTTGTCCACTGAGGAAGGAAGGAATATCAGGAGAGTGTGGTGGCCTGAGAGGGGAAAGAATGTCAAATGCTGTTGAATAATGAGAACAATGAGGAGTAAGAATTGATCATTAAATATGGAGAGGTAGAATTTCAGTGTAGGGGTGAACACCTAAATGGAGTGGGTTATAAGGACATAGACATAGCATATCAAGTACAGAAAACCATTATAAATATGGTAGGGCAATGGGATGATAGCCTGAGGAGGATAAGGGGGAAACAGAGAAGTGTTTTTCTCCCCAGCTCCCAAGTAATACATCATTATAACAGCATGTTTGTATAAAGATGACAGTCACTCAGTGGAAAGGGAAAAATTGATGATGCACAGAATGGGAGAAGATATTTGCAAATGACAGTACAGACAAAAGGTTGATATCCAGGATCTATAATGAACTCCTCAAACTCAACCCACACGAAACAGACAAACACATCAAAAAATGGGCAGAAGATATGAACAGACACTTCTCCAATCAAGACATACAAATGGCTATCAGACACATGAAAAAATGCTCATCATCATTAGCCCTCAGGGAGATTCAAATTAAAACCACATTGAGATATCACCTTACACCAGTTAGAATGGCCAAAATTAACAAAACAGGAAACAACATGTGTTGGAGAGGATGTGGAGAAAGGGGAACCCTCTTACAGTGTTGGTGGGAATGCAAGTTGGTGCAGCCTCTTTGGAGAACAGTGTGGAGATTCCTCAAGAAATTAAAAATAGAGCTTCCCTACGACCCTGCAATTGCACTCCTGGGTATTTACCCCAAAGATACAGATGTAGTGAAAAGAAGGGCCATCTGTACCCCAATGTTTATAGCAGCAATGGCCACAGTTGCCAAACTATGGAAAGAACCAAGATGCCCTTCAACGAATGAATGGATAAGGAAGATGTGGTCCATATACACTCTGGAGTATTATGCCTCCATCAGAAAGGATGAATACCCAACTTTTGTAGCAACATGGACGGGACTGGAAGAGATTATGCTGAGTGAAATCAGTCAAGCAGAGAGAGTCAATTATCATATGGTTTCACTTATTTGTGGAGCATAACAAATAGCATGGAGGACAAGGGGCGTTAGAGAGGAGTAGGGAATTTGGGTAAATTGGAAGGGGAGGTGAACCATGAGAGACTATGGACTCTGAAAAACAGTCTGAGGGGTTTGAAGTGGCGGGGGGGTGGGAGGTTGGGGTACCAGGTGGTGGGTATTATAGAGGGCACAGCTTGCATGGAGCACTGGGTGTGGTGAAAAAATAATGAATACTGTTTTTCTGAAAATAAATAAATTGGAAAAAAAATTGATGATGCAGGAGATGGGGGGATAGTTGCCAAAGCAAAGTACCTGAAGAAGGAATAGAGTGAAATTTTTAGCATTAAATGTTTATATTAGATACGTCAAAATATTTAAAATCAGTAATGTAAGCTTTCTCATTAAGAAACTAGAGAAAAAAAACTAAAGCTAGAAATAAGTAAAAGAAAGGAAGTAACGAAGAGAAGAGCAAAAATCAAAAAGCAGAAAAACAATGGAGAATTTCAATAAAACAAAAATCTGGTTCTTTGAGAAAATTAATAAAATTGATAAAGCTCTGGCCAGATTGGTAAGGGAAAAAAGAACACATAAATTATGACTAGCATTACAGATTCTACATTTATTAAATAAAAATGGAATATTATAAACAATGCCAATAAATTTAAAACTTAGATGAAATGGACATATCACTTAAAAAAAAAAAAAAAAAGCTCACTCAAGAAGAAATTGAAGGGGCGCCTGGGTGGCTCAGTGAATTAAGCCTCTGCCTTTGGCTCAGGTCATGATCTCAAGGTCCTGGGATGCAGCCCCACATCGGGCTCTCTGCTCGGCAAGGAGCCTGCTTCCCCCTTGCTCTCTGCCTACTTGTGATCTCTCTCTGTGTGTGTCAAATAAATAAATAAAATCTTTTTAAAAAAAAGAAGAGGGCGCCTGGGTGGCTCAGTGGGTTAAGCCGCTGCCTTCGGCTCAGGTCATGATCTCAGGGTCCTGGGATCGAGGCCCGCATCGGGCTCTCTGCTCAGCAGGGAGCCTGCTTCCTCCTCTCTCTCTGCCTGCCTCTCTGCCTGCTTGTGATCTCTGTCAAATAAATAAATAAAATCTTTAAAAAAATAAAAAAATAAAAAATAAATAAAAAAAAAGAAGAAGAAGAAATTGAAAACCTAAGTATTCCTTCAGATATTCAGATATTCAGTAAGGCATGTTTTTTCTTGTTAACTTGCCTTGTAATTATTTATTAGAAGCTGAGCATCATATACTGAGTAACAGGAACTGAAATAGGTTTTTAGTATAAGTTTTATGTTAATCTAGGCAAGAGTTGGACTGTATTTAATGTTTGTTGCAGCTCTCAGTACCAGAGGCTTCAGATTCTTCTAGTGGCCTTGTTTTGTCTGCCACCTGGACTTTGGGCTTCCTTATATGCTCTTCATCAAAGAAGGTCTGTGTCTTACAGCTCTTTCAGCTATAATCCCTGATTATTATATTGGAAATCTATTGGTGTGGCAGTGAGATGTAAGAGAAAGTATGTGTCCTATAATCTTAAAATTAATTTCAGTTTCTTAGGAGAACCTGAGTGGCTTAGTCCTTTGGATGTCCGATTCTTTGATTTCAGCTCAGGTCATGGTCTTGGTGTTTTGAGATTAAGCCCCACAATGGGCTCCTCACTGAGCATGGGGCCTGCTTGGGGTTTTCTCTCTGTCTCTCCACCCTTCCCCCCATCCTCGGCACCCCTTCCCCGCCCTTGTCCCTGCATTCAGATGCTTTCTCTATCTCTTAAAAAAAAAAATTATCAATTTTTTTAGTGGGCTTGCATCCTTAGTCTAAATGTCTCTTAGCTTTTTACCCCCATAGGAAAGACAGGAAAGACAAAGAGGGCTAGAGTAGGAGAAATGCCCCTTCCCCTAGATATGCTAAGGCTCTTAGAAGGTCTTTTTCTCTGGACAGTAGGTCTTTGTTATGGAGAACACTGGACATATTTTACAATGATTGCTCTTATCCTTACCCTGCCAGAGCCATGGAAGATTGACTATGAGATTCTGGTAGTGTTGGAGGTAAAACCTACAAAAATGTGAGCCTCCTAAGATTGTGTGCTAGTCTTGGAAATTTCTGACTGTTACGCTATTCCACAATCAGACTCCAGCAGCTTGTCAAAATTAACATTTAAGTGTCCCTACCAATTTATGGCTCTAGTGGCTTCTGCTCTAGGCAACCAAATTTCAGCTGTGACTCTAGATTCACCTATGTCTCCAGATTTCAGGGTTATGGCTTGTCCTGAGGACTCAGTTCTCTAACAGGTACAAGACATTATTGATTTTTATTTTGTTTTAGTGTTCTCTTGTAAGGATGGGAGTGACAACTTCCAAGCTCTTTACATGTGGGGGCTAAACTAGAAATCCCCTGTATCTATTAAAGAAATTGAATTTGTAGTTTCATGAGGGAAATTCCTAGACGCCTTCATCAGAGAATTCTACCAAAGAGGAAGAAACAATACCAATTCTACACAAACTATTCTAGAAAATAGAAGAGATGGTACACTTCCAATTCATTCTCTGAGTGTTACCAAACATTACTTGGTAAAAACAAAACAAAACAAAACAAAACAGGCAAAGGTATTTTATTATAAATGAAAATAAAAATAAAAACAAAACTACAGACCAGTATCTCTCATGTATATTTATGTAAAAATCTTCAACAATATTTTAGGAAATTGAGTTCAGTAATACATGCGACCAAATGGAGTTTATCCCAGTAATATAAGATTAGTTTAACATATAAATATCATGAGTTCTCCATAAAAACAGACTAAAACAAACATATTTTTATATCAATAGATACAAAAAAAGCTTCTGACAAAATCTAACTTCTAATTTTTTTTTATTAAATGATAACAACTCTTGGCAAGCTAGGACTAGAAAGAAATTTCCCTAATGAAATGAAAACCTATATCTAAGGCCATACCTAGTAATAAAAGACTGAATGCTTTCTCCACTAAGATTGGAAACAAGGCAAGGATGTCCACCCTCCTCACATTGATTCAACATTGTGCTGGAGGTCCTAGCCTGTACAAAAAGACAAGAAAAGGAAATAAGCCATCATATTGGAAAGGAAGAAATAAAATTCTCTATTTTCAGATAATATAAATTATTGCTGTAGGAAGTCCTAAGGAAGCTATGAAAAGGTGACTGAAACTACTTAGTGAATTTAGCAGGGTTATGAGATAGAAGGCTCAATTTTTTTTAAGATATTATTTATTTCAATCTCAAGTAGGTGGAGAAGCAGGCAGAGAGGGAGAGAGAGAGAGAGAGAGAGGAAGAAGCAGGCTCCCCACTGAGCAGAGAGCCTGATGCAGAGGCTTGATCCCAGGCCCCTGAGATCATGACCTGAGCTGAAGGCAGAAGTTTAACCCACTGAGCCATCCAGGTGCCCCCGAAGGCTCAATTTTTGATACAAAAATTAATCATGTTTCTCTGTAGCAGCAAACAATCGGAAATTGGTTGGTTCTCTAGAACCAGTTTGCTTCTCAAACTCTGTAGTGAATGGCCATTGGAAAAAAAAACAACTTTCTAATCCATTATAGGTCAATATTTTTGAAAATACAAAAATGAATTATTATGAAATGTGATTAAACAGACATTCAAATTATAAACCCAAAATTGTTCTTTAAACTAGAGTCAACAGATACAAAACACATTCAAATAAAACCAAGGCAAACATAGGGGGGAAAAAACAATTGCAATTTGTAAATGTTTATTGACAATGCACTTCTAGGCAATTAATACAGAATCAGTATTCTACACAAAATGTTTTGTTCTGTAATAAGTGAACAAAATGTCATGAAAGAAAAGGCAATTCTGTGTATTAAATGTCTATTTAACACACTCTGAAAGAACACTCAGTATATCAATATTTAAACTTTTTAACATGATAAATAAACTTTTGTCTTGTTTATAATTTACCTAGTACCTAACATTGCTACTTTCAGAGAATAAAACATATTTAAAATCTTAATCTGTTTATCCTAATAAATACCAAAATATACCATAAATCTACAATATTGGAAGTGGATAGAAGATTCCAGAGCAGGCTCGTGTATATATGAAAATCCAGTATATAACATAATTGGTATTTCAGATTAACAGAAGAAGAATCAGTTTTTCAATAAATGGGCTATTTGATGTTTTATTTGATTATATTTGAGAGGGGAGGAGAAAGTAAAGCCAGGTCCTTATTTTGCTTTTACTATAAAACAAAATGTAAGATTAAAAATTCAAATGCAGTGAAACTATAAAATAACTTAAAAAAAAAAGAATATAGTCTGTCTTAAACAATGCAGGAATTAGAGTAGAGCTGTTGACCCTCCCATCCACTCCGCATGTATTTGAAAATCTATGCATAACTTTTGATTCTCTAAAAACTCAACTACCACTCGCCTCCTGTTGACTGGAAGCCTTACTGATATAAATAGATGATTATCACATATTTTATATGTTATATGTATTACATACTGTTTTCTTAAAGTAAGCTAGAGAAAATGTTATTTAAAAAATCATAAGAGAGATGCCTTGGGTGGTTAACCATCTGTCTTTCACTCAGATCATGATCTTGGGGGCCTGGGATTGAGCCTCTCATCAGGCTCCCTGCTCAGTGGGGAGTCTGCTTCTCCTTCTTCCTCTTGCCCCTCCTCCCTGACTTGAGCTATCTCTCTCAAATTAAAAAAATCTTTAAAAAAATCATAAGAGAAAATACATTTATAGTACTTACTATATTTATTAACACTAAGTTTATATTGTGTGTTTACAAGATGGTCTTGTCAGTACCTACATCAATATTCTTTTATATGATACAAAACGCTGTAGATGTTATAGGTATTATTAACACTAGACATCAAAACTGAAAAGATAATGTGAAAAAGAAATTTGTATTTATTTAAGGCATTAACAACTCATGGATAATGAATAGCAATTCCTTGATAATGAAGAAGCAGCAATAAGATTGCTTCATGGCAGCCTAATCTACACACTAATGAATGAACTGTTGTAAAAATTTTTATGACATACAGTATTATAGTCCTATTCTTAATACAGTATTGGAAACATTGTTACTTTTTTTAAAAAGCCATTTGTGATGATAGGCTGATACACAGTTGCTGCAATTATGAGAGGCATAATTTAATTCTTGAATGTCAAGCTCTAAAAAAGGGAACTAAAACTTTGTTAATTTTATATTAACTATCTCTTACCTTATGCCTTTGTGAGGATAGGCTGTCCACTCCCTCCCAGTTTCATAGGCGATGTTCTTTTTTTTTTTTTTGGACAGACAGAGATCACATGTAGGCAGAAAGGCAGGCAGAGAGAGAGGAAGGGAAGCAGGCTCCCTGCAGAGGAGAGAGCCCGATGCGGGGCTTGATCCCAGGACCCTGAGATCATGACCCGAGCCGAAGGCAGCAGCTTAACCCACTGAGCCACCCAGGCACCCCCATAGGTGATGTTCTATGTGATGAATCCCTGGGTGATGCTGGCAATGGTGACAGAGAAGTGTCTCGCACAGTTCTTGTCCTGCATTCATTAAGTTTTCATATGAAGACACATAGAGAACAGAAAAGTTTATTGACTGTATGGCATGATGATTAGTACTATTTATTAAGTGGAAGTGAATCTTCATAAAGGTCTTCATCCTCATCATCTTCACACTGAGTGGGCTGACGAGGAGAAGGAAGAGGAAGGGTTGGTCTTGCTGTATCTGTGGTGGCAGAGGGGGAAGACATGAAGGAGGTAGGAGAGGCAGGCACACTCGGTGGGACTTTGTGTAAATACATCATAAGTTATGTATGAATTTTTTTTCCATTTCTCTAAAAATGTTTCTGTATGGTACCAATTCTTCTTTCACCATTTGCTTTAGTTTCAGTGCCTGAATCATAGAAGGGTTCATGTTGTAGAAATCAAAGCAGCGTTAAATAATCAGAACCCTTCTGCCAGATTGTCTAACATCAACTTGTTTTCTGGCACTACTTCTTCCATGTCTCCTTCCTCGTTGTCTGGCACTGGTTCCGAAGCGCTCATCTCCATCAAGTCATCTTCCGTTCATTCCTCTGATGTGATGTGTATGAGCTCTTGAGTTTCTCCAAGATCTATATCATGAAACTCTCACCTTTATTGCCATATCCACAACCTCCTTCATGATTTCTTTGGTTGGTTCTGTCATAAATCCTGTGAAGTCATGCGCAATATCTGGGCAGTTTTCTCTAGGAGGAATTTATTGTTTCTGGCTTGATACTTGCATGGTTTTTCCACGAACAATGATGGCATCTTTGATGGTATGATCCTTTCAGACTTTCATGATGTTTTCCCTGTCAGGGCTTTTTTCCACAGTGTTAACACTACTTTCCATAAGATACTATGTGTCTTGAGCCTTAAATGTCTTATGACCTCCTGGTCTAGAGACTGAATTAGAGATGTTGTTTGTGTTTGGGGGTAAGTAATCCACTTTGACACCTTCTGTGTTGAACTCATGGGGTTCTGGGTGACAGAAAAATTGTTCACTATCAAAAGAACTTTAGGGGGCTAAAGAAATGTTGAAAAAGAAAAACAACTGGGGGCATCACGTTACCTGATTTCAAGCTTTACTACAAAGCTGTGATCACCAAGACAGCATGGTACTGGCATAAAAACAGACACATAGACCAGTGGAACAGAGTAGAGAGCCCAGATATGGACCCTCAACTCTATGGTCAAATAATCTTCAACAAAGCAGCAAAAAATATACAGTGGAAAAAAGACCGGCTCTTCAATAAATTGTGCTTGGAAAATTGGACAGCTATATGTAAAAGAATGAAGCTTGACCATTCTCTTACATTGTACACAAAAATAAACTTGAAATGGATAAAAGACCTCAATGTAAGACAGGAATCCATCAGAATTCTAGAGGAGAACATAGGTAGAAACCTCTTCGATATCAACCACAGCAACTTCTTTCAAGATATGTCTCCAAAGGCAAAGGAAACAAAAGCAAAAATGAACTTTTGGGACTTCATCAAGATCAAAAGCTTCTGCACAGCAAAGGAAACAGTCAACAAAACAAAGAGGCAACCCACAGAATGGGAGAAGATATTCACAAGTGACAGTACAGACAAAAGGTTGATATTCAGGATCTACAAAGAACTTCTTAAACTCAACACACACAAAACAGATAATCATGTCAAAAAATGGGCAGAAGACATGAACAGACACTTCTCCAATGAAGACATATAAATGACTATCAGACACATGAAAAAATGTTCATCATCATTAGCCATCAGGGAAATTCAAATTAAAACCACATAGAGATACCACTTACACCAGTTAGAATGGCCAAAATTAGCAAGACAGGAAACAATGTGTGTTGGGGAGGATGTGGAGAAAGGGGAACCCTCTTACACTGTTGGTGGGAATGCAAGTTGGTGCAGCCACTTTGGAAAAGTGTGGAGATTCCTCAAGAAATTAAAAATAGAGCTTCCCTATGACCCTGTACTCCTGGGTATTTACCCCAAAGATACAGATGTAGTGAAAAGAAGGGCCATCTGTACCCCAATGTTTATAGCAGCAATGGCCACGGTCGCCAAACTGTGGAAAGAACCAAGATGCCCTCAGCGGATGAATGGATAAGGGAAATGTGGTCCATATACACTATGGAGTATTATGCCTCCATCAGAAAGGATGAATACCCAATTTTTGTATCAACATGGACGGGACTGGAAGAGATTATGCTGAGTGAAATAAGTCAAGCAGAGAGAGTCAATTATCATATGGTTTCACTTATTTGTGGAGCATAACAAATAGCATGGAGGACATGGGGAGATGGAGAGGAGAAGGGAGCTGAGGGAAACTGGAAGGGGAGATGAACCATGAGAGACTATGGACTCTGAAAAACAATCTGAGGGTTTTGAAGGGGTGGGGGGTGGGAGGTTGGGGGAGCCAGGTGGTGGGTATTAAGGAGGGCACGTATTGCATAGAGCACTGGGTGGGATGCATAAACAATGAATTCTGTTACACTGAAAATTAATTAATTAATTAATTAATTAACTTTAAAAAAAAAAAGAACTTTAGGGGCTCCTGGATGGCTTGGTCAGTTAAGTGTCTTACTCTTGATTTTGGCTCAGGTCATGATCTCAGGGTCTTGAGATTGAGCCCCTCATCCGGCTCTGTGCTGGGCATGGAGCCTGCTTAAAATTCTCTCTCCCTCTGCCCCTCCCATTCCCCCCCCCGCAAAAAAAAGAACTTTAAAAGGCAGTCATTTACTGGGGCACCTGACTGGCTCAGTCAGAAGAACATGCAAATCTCTATCTTGGGGTCATAAATTCAAGCTCCATGTTGGGTCTAGAGATTACCGAAAATAAGTAAGTAAACAAACAAGCTTTTAAAAAAAAGAAAAAAGGCAATCACTTACTGGCAAGGTACTTTCTGACTTCAGGGGCGTTGATGGAACCAATCCAGAAAAAGATTTTTCATTGTCCAAGCCTTCTTATACAACCAAAAGACTGGCAGCTGGTATTTATCTTTTCCTTTCAAAGCTTGGGGCTTAGTAGCATTATAGATAAGGACGGTCCTGATCCAAAAACCTGATTGCATTTGGACAAAACAGTAGTTAACCTATTACTTTTTGCCTTAAATCCTGGTGCTCAGTTCTTTATTAAGGAATGTCTTTGGGGCACACCTGAGTGGCTCAGTCAGTCAAGCAACTCCCTTTGGCTCCGGTCATGATCTCTGGATCCTGCAATCCAGTCCCATGTTGGGCTCCCTGCCCAATGGGGAGTCTGCTTCCCCCTTTCCCTCTGCCCAGCCACCCTTGTGCTTGCTCTCTCTCTCTCTCTCAAATAAATAAATAAAATCTTAAAAAAAGAAAGAAAGAAATGTCCTTTGGGGCTTTTTCTTCTAGGATTGGGCACTTTTGTCTGTATTACAAACCCATTCAGGCAAGTATTCTTTCTCAATAGTGATTTTCTTAATGGTGAGTGGGAGCTCATCTGTTGCTTCCCTTGTTATCTTGGCACTTTTTCAGCCAAACCTCTTTCTAAAATTATCAAGCCCCTCTTTGCTGACATTAAGTTCTCCAGCTTTAGATCCTTCACCTTCCTTTTGCTCTAAGTTATCATATAATGCCTGCTTTTTCTCAAATCATTTTAGAATCTATAGGAATGTCTTTCTTATAGCAATGCTGCGCTCACATAAAAGCTGCATTTTCAATACAAAATAAAGGTATTTTGCAAAAAAGTGCAAGGATTTTGCACCTGCTAGCATAGCCACAGTGACAGCTTTATGAATTCCCCACCACCACCACCATTGTCCTTACACTGGATTAATTTACCTTGAAATGGCAGGCAACCATGGCCGCAATCTCAAACTATGGTACATATCAAGCAATGCAGTTTTTCTTCGTAATGTCATGACTTTTTTCTGTGTTTTGGGAGCACTTCCAGCATCACTAGTGGCACTCCGTAAGGGTCCCCTAGTGTTATTCAAAGTTTATAGTATTGCACTGAGCATAATGGAAAATATGTGAGAACAGAAGAGCTCACCTTTTACTGTGAGATGCAATTTTACTGGAGAAGTGAATTGGTCATGCGGTGATGATTACCATCACACAACATTTTAAGCAGATAAACTTGCCACACTTCAGTTCATCTAAATAGCAGCAGGAGGTGGCTGTGAAATTACTATGGTAGTACAATATGTACTGCAGTAAATTTCAAGCAGTGAAGGCTTAATATTGCCTCTTTATTTGTTTACCTTTCTCTTGACTGAATGGTGCCATGTACAGTCTCTGCATAAATTGTGATAAATTTTAACTTTTTACAATAGATGTATATATATTTTATGGAAGTAAATGAAAAAGTAGACTAGTATCTATATCTATTTTATGCATGACTCACCCAGCATTTTAATTTTTTTGATAATTCTCATCTATGCAGTTTGTCTACAAGTGTTTTCAAATTGTTGCAAGTCCTCAAAAATTTTTCAATATGCTTATTGAAAAAAGTTTGCCTATCAGTGGACCAGCCCAGTTCAAACTTGTGTTGCTCAGGGGTCAACTGTAGTTTCATAATCTTAAGGTGGATAGAGTATTCTGAGCACTTCATTATAAATCACAAAGGGAAAAAAATGGACAGATTTGACTTCATAAAATTCAAAAGATACCCTAAACAAAGAGGACTGGGAGAAATATCTTTGGTTTATATTACAAAGAGTTGCCACCTATAATATATAAGAAACTTCTATAAATTAAAAAAAGATGATTTAGTGAAGTGGTACATGGAGATAAACAGATAATTCACAGATAAAATGTAATAGCCAATAAATATAAGATAAAATGCTAAATTATTAATAAAAGAAATATATAACAAGCAAAGAATTTTTAAGTTATCAGATTGTCAAAGATGAAAAAGATTGATATTATCAAGAGTTGTTGAACATGTGGTAGAAGCAACATGTTGTGAGAAAGCAAATTAGTACAGCCCTTTGGGTTGTATCTCTTTGGGTAGAGATTTAGCATAATTCATTATATCTACAAAATTTTGAGATATGCATATTTTGAACCAGGAATTTTTTTTCCAGGAATTTATCCTATTGAAATATATTCAAGTGCAAAAGCATCTTGCAGTAGTATTGTAAGGGTAAGAAATTTTCAACAGTGTCTGTCAGGACATAATAGACCTTGAAGAGCAGAATACTTTACAGCCATTAAAAAGAATGAGGATGGGGATGCCTGGGTGGCTCAGTTGGTTAAGCGTCTGCCTTCAGCTCAGGTCATAATCCTGGGTCCTGGAATTGAGTCCCACACCAGGTTCCTTGCTTAGCAGAGAACTTGCCTGCCTCTGCCTGCCCCTCCCCCTGCTTGTGTGTACTCTCTCTTTCTGACAAATAAATAAAATCTTAAAAAAAAAAAGAATTAGGATATTTGGAACATGTTAGAAAACAAAAGCAAGATCATTCTTTCATTCACCAAATATTTCTTAGACCAGACACTGTGCTAGATATTGAGAATGTGAGAGTGAAAGTAGGTAGGCATGTTCCTAGCCCTTGTAGAGCTTAGAATATGTATCCTATTGGCCCATTTGATGAAAAATGAATATTAAAATATACACACAGGTACATAAAGGCTGGAAAGATGAAACTGAATTGTTAACAATGCTTTTTTTGGGAGTCGGGATTATGGGGGACTTTTGGCTCTCTATATTAAATTTTTTTTAATTAGCGTACATTGTTTATATAATCAGATAAAACTATACCCTAGGCACCATGATTTCTGTTGTCCTTATTAGAAAGTGCACATCATTCAAGGCCTTTCACAATCTGATCGCAGCCACTTTTCCTGTCTCCTACAATTCCCTATCTTCCCTCTCCAGACATTCTCAAGCACATCCCTGAGATCTCTATTATGACACACGGTGGACTTTCATACTTCCACATACTTGCTTTTGTTAGTTCCAACCAGAAAGAAAGCATCCTATTCCTCCTCCAAGGTCCTGCTCAAATGTTACCCTTTGTGAAATCGTTCCTGATCACACTCAAAGCAAGTCACTTTGTCCACTATTACCCTTCAACATATTTTTTTTTTATAAATCAAGGAATAATTTACATACAATAAAATGGACAGATTTAAAGTATACCATGGGATGCGTTTTGACAAATGGATACACATATGTAACCACCAACCCTATCAAAATACAGAACACCACCTTTCTCCAGCTGGGTCCCTTGTGCTCCGTTCTAGTCAGTCGACCCCACCTTCCACAGAGGCAACTGCTTCTGTCACTGTAGATTAATTTCCTTGTTTTGAACTTTATATAAATGGAATAACACTAAATGTACTCTTTTGTGTCTGACTTCTTTCATCCAACATACTTTTCTGAGATTCATCCATATTTTTGTATATCAGTAATTTGCTACTTCTTGAAGAAAAGCATTCCACCTTTTGGATGTACAGTTTGTTTAGCCGTTCTTCTGTTGATAGACATGTAGCATTCATTGCCAGCTGCTCTTCTGTATACTGTGGTTAGTGGTTTCTGCTTCCTTCCCCAAGTGAGATTGTGATACCAATTATCATTGAATATAGGAACTCTCTGCATCAGGCTTGACTCCCCATCACTTAATCTGTGCTCAGCAGACAGTAGTTATTCATTAAATTTTTGCTTTTGACTAAGGAGTTATGAGAAAGGAGGTCAACTGGAAGTTACCTTGAATGATAGAAGAGAGATAAAGGAAAATGCTGTTCTGACACCAGTTGTGTGAGCTTTTCCATACCACGCAATTCAGTTCTCTGTGGATACTGACTATATGTTCTACATATAGTAGATTTAACTCTTTTCTGGCATTGACTGCCCCAAGTTAGTAGAGACTCTGCAAGTTAAGGGCTCAATCCCACAAGATTGCCCCCACTTCAGATACCAATTGCAAGTTCCAGGTCGTCACCTCTAATTCTGACCAACCAGCTATAAATTGTGGGTTCCCATGACTGATGATATGCTAGAACAGCTCACAAAACCCAGGGAAGCATTTACTTATATTTACTGGTTTATTATACAGGATATTGTAAAGAATACAGATGAACAGCCAGGTAAATAGGTACATAGTTCAAGGTATGAGAAAGGGGCACAGAGATTCCATGTCCTCTCTGGGTGCATCAACCTCTCAGTACCTCCATTTATTGGAAGCTCTCCAAACCCCGTTGTTTAGGATTTCCGTGAGGACCCTGTTATATAGGCATGATTGATTAAGTTATTGGCTATTGAACTCAGTTCCCAGTCTTCTCCTGGAGGTCAGGGAGTAGGGCTGAAAGTTCCAGCCCTCTAATCACATGGCTGTTCCCTGTGGCATCCAGCCCCCTATCCCCCAAGTATTACCTTTTAGCATAAACTTAGGTATGGCTTAAAGGAGCTTATTATAAACAACATTTGGGAGCTCTGTGCCAGGAACTGATTTTAAATACCAAATACATATTTCTTTTTTTTTTTTAAGATTTTATTTATTTATTTATTTATTTGACAGAGAGAGATCACAAGTAGGCAGAGAGGCAGGCAGAGAGAGAGAGAGAGAGGAGGAAGCAGGCTCCCTGCTGAGCAGAGAGCCCGATGCGGGACTCGATCCCAGGACCCTGAGATCATGACCTGAGCCGAAGGCAGCGGCTTAATCCACTGAGCCACCCAGGTGCCCCCCCAAATACATATTTCTTACTACATCAGAGTATCACAGTAGATTAATTCTGATTTCACCCAGTGACTAAGAGGAAATGATAAGCTCCTGACCATGCTTATTCTCCATAGGAAGATAGTACTTTTTTAAGGAAAAATTTTCAAGTGGTTATTTGTTGGGTGTTTGGGAGGGAAAGAAACTAAGATGCACGAGGTCTGTTGTTGGATGTCTAGGTAGCTTGGGAAACTAGTTTCAGCAGATGAACTAACTGGTCATGTTACCTGCCTCACCAGAAGAGTCTTTGCCTCTTGCAGGGAAGCCAGTAGACTCTCATTACTGACACAGAGCTCCTATAGAGGTCTAAGTCTGTCCTTGAACCCATAGCCCTGTGTTTGTTGTCTTCATTGCAGGTAATTAAAAGTTAATATTTGAAACTAGTGAACTCAAGCAGAAATAATGACTTTGACTTACAGTATCAAGAGGTCATAGCTGGCCATGTGAATAGACATCACACTCCTTCCTGGGCTTCCAGGGTGGGTCCCAGGGAAGGTGCCAGTTCTGGCAGACTTCTTCTAGATGGATCAGGAGGATAAACTCTCAATGGAAATGCCAGGACAGGGCAAGGTGTCATTTGGTTGTGTATAGGAGGTTTTCTTTTTCTTCTTCTTCTTCTTCTTTTTTTTTTTACAGCTTTATTGAGGGATAATTGTTGTAAGATAAATGACACGTATTTAAGGTGTAAAATTTGAACCGTGTTGACCTATGTGGGGAAACCATCACCACAAACAGGTTAATGAACATATACCTGACCTGCGAATTTGTGGTACCCTCACCTTCTACCACCCCCCTCATCCCTAGGCAACCACCAGTATCCTTTCTATTTTGCACTTTGTAGAATTTTATACAAATGGATTTATAGAGTATGTGCATGTATATATTTATTCCTTCTCTCCAGTTCAGCCTTAGGAATACAGAGAAGTTCAATGAATGTATCCTTGGGACATATTTGGTTTGCTGAAGTAAGAGGTGAGGATAATATCCCAGGAGCAGAGCTGACTCCTTTGTCTACTAGCAATTGACAATCTTCAGTCAGACTTCTCCTGAACAGAGGCCAAGGTTTAATATTACCAGGCAGATTGGAGGCAGGAGGTTGTTGTTGACTTTCTAGAAATCAGTGGCACAACGCCTTGAGTATCTCTTTAGCCTTTGGGGCTTCATGAGGTGGTGGCATGATTGAGATAAGCACGGTAAATTCTTTTTTTTTTTTTAAGATTTTATTTATTTATTTGACAGAGAGAGACCACAAGTAGGCAGAGAGGCAGGCAGAGAGAGAGGAGAAAGCAGGCTCCCTCGCTGAGCAGAGAGCCCGATGCGGGACTCAATCCCAGGACCCTGAGATCATGACCTGAGCCGAAGGCAGCGGCTTAACCCACTGAGCCACCCAGGCGCCCAAGCATGGTAAATTCTATTACGATGTTTCCATGTCACTGGAGCTGCAAAGGGCAGACCCCATCCTGTCACTGAGGATCAGTGAGCTACAGGAGCTGTGTGACCTTCACTTAGCCCTGGGCAAGAGCTCTTGTTTGGTTTCCCACTTAAAAAGGCAATGTTTCCTCTTTCCCTGGGTTGTGGGATAATGGAGTGAAGATGCAGTCTAAAACATACAAGTGGGAGGCTTACTGAATCCCTGATTGACCTGCAGTCATAACATTATGCTGACCTGGTCATAATAATTTGTTTTTATGGTGAATAATTCTGTATCACAAAGCACTTAGGTCCTTATCCCTGCCCAATCATTCTGAAATGACAGGGCACAGGTAGAGCATAGGGCCCCTCCTTTCCAGCACTGTCTGGGCCTCCCACCTTCTCCCCTACCCTGTCATAGTTGAGTCTGAGCCAGAAGACCAGAGTAGTTCATGCACGTCTGCCAGGCTGTATGTGGTGTGGAATGGACGCCAGGTGCCCACTGCAGCTCAGCTGGCAGCCACAGAGATCTCCTTTCCTCTTGTCTCAAAACTTTTCCCCTCACCCTGATGGGAGGCAACTTGCAACTCCTTCCAAACTGAGGGACTAAGCCCAGTTGACAGTTCAAGAGACACTCAGGTTTCAGGCATTTGCTCCCTTCCAGCCACCTAGCTCCAGAAGAGTGGAGACAAAGCAGGAATGTTTGGACTCTGAGGATATCAGGGAGGAGGTATTAGGAAGACAGTCAGAACCTGGCCACTTGGCCAGGGTCCTGCAGCGAGGTCCCCCAATAAGTTAACCAGGCACCCTCATGCCTTTAGCTCATGCTCCTGCAAAGACACCAGAATGCTCTCGATCGAGTCACTACTGAGCACCGGGACCCCAGGACATGGCCAAGAGACATAGCCAGGGCAAGGAGGACTGGGGAACCCCCATAGAGCTACAAGAAAAGGCATAAAGAGAAGGGGAGCTCTGCCTAAGGTCTTCTGGTCTATTCACCTTGGCCTGATTTTCTGTCTGTGTTCTTTTCTTCCAGCCTCCATATCCACCTACCTGGATTCCCCCATCCTCTCTCTCTCACCCCCATCTCTCAGTCCCCAAAGATTTCTTCTCAGGTGGATTTTGCATGAAGGTTCTCTAGGTTTAACCCTACCGAAGGGTATGTCGAAGGAGAAGGTCAGCAGTCCATATCTGCACAGTGGCTGTGTTGGCCTCTGGCTACATGTGGCTACTGAGTACTTGTGTCTAATGAAAGTGAGAAAACATTTGATTTATTTTACTTTAATCAATTTAAATTTAATAGCTGATAATTGCTTCAGGCTTTGGAAAACTTTTAAGTGTGTTTGGAGCCACTCGGGCATGTGAATCTGCGTTTTCCACTGTAATTTTGTGAAATCTAAATACAGATAAAATATTTTTAAAGAAAATTTAGCATCTGAATCACGCAGTGCTGTTAATGTAAAATACACACTAGGTTTCAGAGACTTACTACAGAAAAAGGAATGAAATGATCTCATCTCAAAATATTGATTACATGTTGAAATTATAGTTATTTTGGATCTACTGGGCTTTATAAAATATTACTAAAATTGATGTCACTATTATTCTTTCCTTTTTGGGGTGTGTGGCTACCATACCTTTAAATTTTCACATGTCTCGTGTTGTATCATTATATATCCTATTGAACTGTATGCTCTAGATTATCCATATGATTCACATGAGGAGGGTAATGGCCAACCTGAAGAAAGACTTGAGTCTCCCCCGCCAGTCCATGGCTCTTGCCACCACATGTCCCTGGTCATCAACCCCAAAGAATCTCGAGTTCAAGGAATGGGGAGCAAGGCTATGGGGAGAGGAGAGAGAGACTTCTGTTGCTCAGTCCAGACTCACCCGCTGCCGCCCCAGCCCCAGGGGTATGGGAGCAGGTGTAAAGGAATGAGAGTCACAGAGGCACTCTGGGGGTGCCTCGCTCCACCTGTCTTCACCTCTGAAAGATGCTAAAGGGAGTGAGCTGAAAAATACCTGTGTCCTCACTGAAGAGACTGTCAGAACCTGGAGGGATTATAATGTTTCTGTTCTGAAGCTGGGCCCACTGCTTTATCATCTGCTGGAGCAAAATTACCTTTGGACAGTGCATCTGTTTCCATCCTTGGGCAACTGAACTGAAAACTGGAAGCTTTCCTAAGTAAACAAACAATGATGGTACCTATTTGTAACCGATACAGGATTGCCTTTTTACCAAACCAGAAGGTGAAATCTGGATTTGGATTTACAAAATTCTATGGAAGATGGTAGCATGTTTTGGAGAAAAAAAAAAATCCAAAATAGGTTATAGGCAACCAGGAGAGGCTTCAACCTACTAAATGCAATACCTAGTGAAGTAGAGAGACCATTCTTTATATTTATGCCCCCTTGTTAGGAATGCCCCCCTCTTTCTATCCTGTTCAAATCTGACTTCTTCTTTGAGGCCCAGCTTAGATAACCCCTTCTCTCTGAGCCTTTCCCTGATTATTCTAGACTTCCCAACTCTGCTTACTAAGCAATTATGTGACCCCAGAGCTGAATACCCCATAGGCCTCCATCCTCAATAAAATGATTAAGTCCATCAGTGTGTTTTCCTTTGGAGCCAGGTTCTAAGACATTCTAGACAAATGACATTACTTGCTCTAATCAGTTACCTGTCACAATAGACCAGGAACTACAAAGTGCTTTGCCAGCAACAATGCTTTAACCTCACCTCCCAAAAAAACAGTCTGTTGTGAAAAACATTTTATTTATAATTTCTCATATTTACAGTTTATGTCTTCATTACAATCATTCTTACAATAAATATAGAAGTGCTAAAGAGACCATCATCACAGTGGCCTATGGTCCATCCAAGGCACAGGGACAGAGGAGTGCTGCAGACCCCAGTGCTTCCCAGTGGTGCTCAGGAGGCCTTCAGAGAGTTTAGTGAAGGGGAGAAGAACTTAAGGTCCGAACTTGAAATGGGATTAATAGTCAATGCAGCAAAATCCTAGGATATCTATTAAGGAAATAGGTGTAAGTTTTTACTATTTTTATTAAATGATCCTAAAGAAACAGAACAAAAAGACTCAAGCTGTCCCATCAGTAAGAAACAAAGAAACCAGGGCCTTCCCTGTCCTTTTCCCACACAGGCCTTGTCTTTGTGATCTCTACCTGTAGTGCACCCAGCACAGCACCTGGGCCCTCCAGCGGATTTGAGTGAGACAGGAAATTCATACACCACAATGCTGGTTTCCTTCAGTGGCGAACGATGTCAGTGGAATGAGAGAGAAGCTGAGCAAAGGCTTCCCGTGTCCTAAGCTTGGTCCCTAGGAGCCCCATAATGATTAGCAAGGAAGCTGACAGTGTTGATTCTTGGAGCCTTCTGTCTGCCTCCCTGGCTTTGCTTTATCTTGGCCACAGGGCAGGAGAAAATGCCACTGTTTTCATGGCCTAGTTAGTCTCCCTTCTTATGAATAGCCGTTGCGTCAGATACAATGATCTCTTTGTTCTCTTGCAAGAATTGCCCATAAAAGGTAGATAGTCCCAGGGCTCTGGAGTAATTTATGTTGGTTTCTGATGGGCAACTTTGGGCCAAGTCCAAGGAAGCATCATCTAATTCACGTCACTCTGTCATGAGGCTTCTCCCTGCTGTCATTTGGTCAGCATCAGGAATGCTAAAGGCAAGGTGAGGATGCCACCCAGACTCCCAGGCTGTCAAAGACCTCGTGCACACACACATCTGAGTGTTCATTAGGCCTTCTGTAACTCGGTTTAGCAAACTCACTACAAAGCCTTGGGGGGCTTGCCACCGCTATAAAAAGTCATGATGGTAGAGAAGGGAGAAGATTGTTTTCAGAGTGAGAGGGAGGAGTAGAAGGAAAAAGATGTTATAAAGAAACTTGTGCTTTGATAGGACATTCCGTGCTGTCAAAATGAGACCAGGAATCAGAAAGTTCTCCATGAACTGCAAAGTGCTGGCCATGAGAGGTTGGAAATTGGTAGTGGAGGCTCCTTCTCAGTCATGGAGCTAACTGGTCATCATGGGATCCTTGCATCGATGAAAGAGTTAAGCCTTCACAGAAACTGTGACTCAGGTAGAAGACCATGAAGTATCTTTGTAACATTCTGTTATTATTGGTCCCTAAATACCATGATGTCCCCACCCTGCACAGATAACTTCCTGCTTTCATATCTTGAAACAGATTTCAAGCAAGACGTGACTCAGCATCCTCCAAGTCAGGGAAGTAGGGACGTCTCGATTCCACATTGGCAGTAGAGACACCACAGAAGTGGCCAAAATGAAATCTGGGCAGCAGACAAAGCTCTTCAGTCAATATGCTTCTGCCTATTTCCTCTAGATTCAAAAGTGGTTTGGGTCATCTCAGAACTCATGTCTACTCTAGGATAGAGAAAGCAACAACGCTTTTCAAGGAATAGCCTGATCATTTATCAAGTCTGTAAAGTACAAAGCATAATTGTGCTGCTGACAGGAGGTTGGCCTTGGGCTTAATATTCTGTTGTCCTCATGCTTGTGACTTGACAGACAACTTCTGACTCCAGTTCTGACTCCAAAGTGAGTTCCTCCAGACCTTATGTGTCTTCTCAGTCTCTCTATCTCGGGTCCATTCAGTGCTTTTGATCCAAAGGACAGGACTTTGGATATGCCTCTACTGTGTTTCAAAGACTATCTTTTGTTTTCTTTTTGTCTCTGATACCTTGAACCTTCCTGTATCATTCTTCCTTCCAGTTGTAAGGTCAGACCATAAGTTTTGTCACAGCAGAAGGAATCAGAGGAAGACAACAACCCCCCCTTCCCTGAGGAAAGAAACTGAGTCTCAGAAGCAAAATCTAAGCAAAGAGTATACATTCTGGTCTGAAAACTTGGACAAGAAGCAGAATTTCCAAGATCCTTGAAACCACACTAAAGGGAATCCCTGGATGAAAATGTTTTCTGACCAATCACAGGCCCAGTGGGTGACTTGGTTTATGCCCCCCAGAATCTAAACAACTTAATGGTCTCACACAGATGAAGCAGACAGCTCAGAGTTCCTGCCTCTTTAGCGAGTTCTTCCCATCCACAGATCGTCCTGGCAGTGGCTGTGGCATCAGAATGGCAGGGCACCCACCTACAGGCCCCCCATGGGTCTGGGGCATTTGTGGGTTGGGCTTCAGAGAACCCTTAGGTATTTCAAATGTTTAGGGAGCCACAGTATGTAGTGTCCAAAGCAAAGTCCTTCCTTGGATGTGCCTGAAAGTTCTGGGGCCTCAGGCATGGGCTTCAGTCTCCTTCTTGATGGCTGGTTTATAAATGACTCCTTTGTTGTCACTTTTTTTGCTACTGGAACAAGAAGAACACACGAGTCTCAGTTAAAGAGAAGAGATAAGCAGAGAGCAGCCTGACTTGGGTATGGGGTCAGATTCCTCTCATGAGGACCCCTCCCCTGTTCTGTCGGTCTTGGGAGGAATGACCCCAAAATAAAGCATTAACCGAAAAGGAACCTGGTCATTTTCCAACTGTTCTCTTGTAACAACTGATGATAATAGACCTGCATTTTGAAGAAGGTCTCATTACCACCCCAACTTTAAACCTTTGATTCTATTAACAGGATTCCTGGAAACTATTTTTTATACACTCCAGAATAATAAAATGGTTTTAGAAAAACAAAACATCAATAAAAACATGAGCAATGGGCATTAATAGCTAATGGGAGTGATACATCAATTTTCCCTTCATTTTCCTTTTTGGATTCAGAGGCAAAAAGAAAGAAAAACAAAAACAAAAACCAGATATAAAGATGTTAGAAAGAGGACAGCCTTGCTGCTTGTGTTCAGGCAAATGGGACCTCCCCACCCCCAAATCAAGAGATTTGTCTTCAGGTGTTAGCCACGGCCACAGGCACATCTCTACCTCTAAGCCTAATGGCCCAGGTTCTCATGCAAAGGAGGCTGGAGGCGATGGTGTTTGGGAGAGAGCACTCCTAGGATCAGCGTTGGTACAGGTGATGGGGGCTATTCATTCTGCAGACTGCCTTCCCAGACAGATCAGTCCTTGTGGACAAATAAGCTACCCAGCTCCCATTTTGAACCCAAACCAGCTCACCTCTTCTTTCTTTTGAAAAGCCAAATGGACACCGCCAGGACAACACAGATGCCCAGAACGCCAGCCAGGACCACTGAAAGGATGATGCCTGGGGAAGAGGCAGTGAACAGGCATTACATTACCCCACCCCCCCGCCATGTTCATCTCATCCCATGGCACTTGGATATGAAGTCAAGTGACAGCTGTGGAACCTGCCACAGAAGGATGTAATTTCCCCATTTCTGTTCTCAGGTTCTGGTCTTTGGCTTCGTAGAACTGGCTGAAGTACTTAGAGCCATTTTCAGACTGTAGTGATACCTCAGCAAGGGTTTGCAAACTTGCACCAGGATCATCTGAAGATGATTTTTTGAGCCTGAGCATCAAAGACTGATACAGTCTAGAACAGAGCCCAGGAATCTGCATTTTTATGAAACAGCTGTAGCTGATGCTGACGTACGTGGTTCATAAACTACGTACTTGGACCATACTTGGAGAAATCCTAGGTTACAGAATGAGAACTTACTCTGTCTTGGCCTGCTGGAGTTAAGGCCCACTGGGAAGTCTCTATCGACTTTGCTCCCAAGCTCCACTGCACAGTCCTAAGTAGTCCAAAACAACCAGGAGCCCACTGCCAAGATCGCCTAAGCAGTCACCCAACCTCCACACTGGGCGTAGGCCTGTTCTTAGGCAATGGCTTCCCAGCATGGCCAACAGAGGTGTTGTTTCAGGTTATTGAATGTACACATGCTGTAGAGTGATTAGGTCTTTCATTATGGAAGCATTTGATTGGCATTTCATCTTTGAATCATCTTTGAGTGATTTGAAGGTAGGACCCACAGCAAGGAAAAGGGCCAGTAGCCAGAGCAGTAGCAGAGAGAAGCAGGGAGGATGGGCTTGGAAATATCACAGGCCCAGATCACACCAAGAATCACAGCAATCACCCAGCCGCAGCATGCAAGGCCAGCAGGCCACATACCCAGACTCAGTCCTGCATACGTAAGGTCTTGCACTTCAAAGGGAGAGGAAAAGGTTGAAAATTAACCAAGGCAAACTATGGTGGATTTGCCCAGTGTGTTGAGCGAAGCCCGACCTTTTGTTTGGTTGGAAGTACTGGGCTTATGTAGACTTTCTGGTAGTATTTCACTCTCAACTCAGGTGCCTGATGGTATAGAAGGAATTGCACACCTTGGGAATTCACACTGTGATCTCCCTCTTCAGTTCTTCTTTATCACAGCAGTCTCTTTGCTAGGGCAAGACTTCAGTTTTTAGTACAGCATGACTAAAGTGGAAGCTGAGGAAGGATAAGGATCAGAGTCCACTTGGGCAGGCTGTTAAGTGCCTCTCGGATCCCTACCCCTCTTCATCGGCAAGGAACCTGCCAGGTTCTGGCTGGCTGGGCCTGGCAGGGCTTAGTTGGAGCCTGTCACTAGACTTTTGCCCCCTCCCTATCCAGTCTTGTGGTCATATTTGGCTCTGTTTTTGCTTTGGCACCACGGGGCAAACTGGAGAAACCCTTCCCCAATATCCACCTCCCTTCTCTGCTTTGTGGAACCAGACGATTATGCTTCTCTCAGAGAGTTATTATTGGGATGAGTAAGGAGTTCTCAGTGGGGCTGAACTAGTGCCCAGATGTCTGAGGTAAAATCCCATAGTCAGCCTCCTAGGGACCTCCCTGGGGGAAGGTCATGGGTAAGCCTATCTTCTTGAGTAAGA
This sequence comes from Neogale vison, assembly GCF_020171115.1. Taxonomy (NCBI): domain Eukaryota; kingdom Metazoa; phylum Chordata; class Mammalia; order Carnivora; family Mustelidae; genus Neogale; species Neogale vison. The sequence goes on from NC_058103.1 coordinate 105,043,273, forward strand.
CAGAGGAGCCCAGTCATGAGGCTCCCCCTGGGTAACCCCAGCATACTTCTTCCAGGTTCTTAGAACTACTCCCCATTCTTCCAGGCAGGTCCTCCATCTAAAGAAAGTCTCTCTTACACATTCCCTCGTCTGGTGGTTTTCTGACGTCAGTAGAAACTTCTAGCACGTATGTGTCTGTGGAGTGTGGGTGCAGTTCATGCTGGAAGCCAGGGTTGTGCAGATAGTGGCCACCCAGCCTGACACTCCAGTGAGCCTGTGCCCACAGAGCCCACTGTGATGACTCAGACCCTGGGAGAGCCCTGACCAGTTGTGAGACACCAGCAGAGGGCTAGGGACTCACACCTGGGGGTACTTGACCCCTTGGGGAACCAGACCTGAGACTTTGGGAATGAAATTTATGCTCACCCACCTTTCTTGCTGCATGACCAGAGTCTAGTTGGGTCCTCTGGAGCCATCAGTCCTGTGTCCTTTCCCTACTGTCCACTTCCACAATCTCATATGGAGTGTGCAACCTCTCTCACTTGAGGCTGGCTCGAGGAGTCTCTGGTCTGGCTTCGGGGCCCCAGGCTATTGTAAGGATAAGCAGAGCAACTGTGGAGAAGAACTATCCACAGAGTACAGGGTGGCCTGTTCTCTTGGCTCGGGCTGGCCACCATCAGCAGCCCATGGCCTCCCAAGTGGTAGAGAGAGTGGCTCCCATGGCCTGATTCCCTGCCCCAGGTCTCTTCTTGTAACCTGAACACAAGGACCAGTGTGTGGCTTCGGGAGACACTCAGGATAGGAGTCTCCCCTGGGGAGAGCATCCAGTGTTTGCATAGCATATGCTGTGTTCTCTGCATAGCCTGTGGCCTCTGCACACTGTAATTTGGTATTCTGGGGTTTTTTAAGGTACCTAGAGGCAACCAAGGCTTCTAAGATTTTAAGAACAACAACCCAAACCCTGCAACTCGTTGTGGTTTCTTTTCCAAGCCTTTTGATGAAATACCCTTTTGTTCTTTGTTCCTAAAGCTCCAGATGCTGGTGGTACCAAACTAGTTCTCGCCACATAAGGCCACTAGTAAGCCTAACCACTTGGCTAAGCCATCCAACCTGGACAGTTTCTAAAGTTGTCAGTTTCACAGTCACCTCAAACATCCAGAGAGCCACACAGACCCCCAGACAGCTGAGCAGCCGCACTTCAGGCTGGAGGCGCTACCCCCAGGGAGCTTGGGGGTAGAGCCAAGTCTACAGAAGCAAGGCCGCAGGGATGGGACTTTTCCCAAGAGCCCATGGCCCAGGTTGCTGGCTCCTCTGGAGGGAAATCTGGCTGCCCTTGGCTGTATTAGGCGCTATAAACAACAGCCTAATTTAATCCAGGGGCTCTAAGCAGAGTTCCTGGCTCATAGATGACTACTTGTGAGGGCTTAAGTTGCCTCTCTGTGGAAATAATGAAATGAGCAGGCAGCCACAAAGACAAGGAAAGCCCCAGAGCCTGGGACAGATGCTTGTCAGCTAAGACTTTGATGCTGCAAAAACAAAGCAGCTTGACCGAGCAAACGAAGAACAGGGAAGAGGAGTGGCAGTGAGGGTATCACCTCATCAGAATTCTCCCTCTAAAGAAGCCCAGGGCAGGAGGATGTCGGGATGCTGCCCCGTGCCAACTGAGACAGCACCAACCATCAAGGAAGCAGGACTGTCCTGCAGACAGCAATGCAGTGCACAGGGCTTGGGTCCCATTCTACTAACTAACAGGAGAGGGAAAGTCAGGGAGACCTCGGGGAGCATAGGGATAGATGGTGGGGCAACTGAAGAAATAGAGCCCCGAGAGAGAAGCCTAAGCCTGCATCACAGCCAAGCCTCGGGGATGTTGTAGAAAGAGCATAGGCCACAAGGAGGATGGAGGGAGGGACACACAGCCAGGGACATTCATCTGCAGATTAAACAAGCAATGGTTTGTTTCTAATCAGCAAGTAAGACAAGTAGTTACCACTGAAGAACACTGAGACAGGAGAGACCGAGACAGGCTGATTGACTGCGATGGCCCACAAGAGCTACTGCATGAGAACACAGTGAAGGGGCTTCTGAGCTGGTTGGTAAGGGCTGCACGGCCCACAGATGTGGGAGAGCTCCCTGCAGTCCATCAGGCGCTCCAGTACGGCCAGGGCGAACAAAGACAGGGCAGTCTGACAAAGAAGGAAGCCGTGCATATACAGAAGACCTTGATTATCACAGGCCTCTTCCAGGAAGGCACACCCCTGGAGAAGACAGAAAAGCTGCTTGCCACAGGGGCCTTGCTACCTGTTCTGGCTGGCTCAGAAGCTACTGCTTCCACTGCTGTCTGGCTGGACTCAGGGATGCCAGTTAGCTGCTTCTGCGGTCTTCTGAAGCCTCATGTGCACCCACAGAACAGCCGAGCGGAAGGAACAAGCACCCCACTTATACAGCTTGCCCCTCCTGGAACAATCCTGGCATTTTTTAGGTTTATTTGCAGTTCTGTTTATTCAAACAGAAAATAATCCTTTTCCTTTCTAAATATGATTTTCAAGTATGGATTGTTTTGTTGTGATGTCTTACATAGGCACACATATGTATATTTATATCTTATGTATATGTGTATGCCTTTAGCTGTCTCCAGTCTTATAAAATAGACAAGTGGAGTTTTGGTTTGGCAGGGATTTGATAATTTAAATACATAAAATCCCCTTTTGTATGATAAAAACTCTCATTATTCTGCTTAATACAAGTTGGGGACTGAAGTAACTGAGATGCTAGTCCCATCTTTGGATGAGGCTTTGGTAAGAAAAGCAGGGAAGCTGCCCCCTGTGACCACAGGACAGAACTGTCTTTGGAGAACATACCTCACTGGGGAGCTTTTCTTATTGACACTAGGGAACCCAAAAAGAAATAATTTCTACAAATAAATCTGCCAAAGAGATACCACCCCATTACATGAGGGAGCTGGTTCGGGCTTTGCCTTCCAGAATGCAGGATTGCAGGCCCAGGACAGAAAGCCACATTGCTCTGAGGGGCCTAAATCCTGGAGCAGTAGGCGTGGTTTACTGAGCTTAGGTACTAATGCTTTTAGTACTCTCAGGTCCCTTTCGTGGCCAGGCTCAGGCTGTCTGTGCCGAAGGAATGGTAGTTGCCAGGACTGGCACCTTTTATTCCTTTCAGGCCAGAGCAACAGAAAAAAGGCTTCACAACTTCCCTAGGCAACTCTCTCCCAGGACTTTAAAACTTGATAGCTAAGCTCTGATCTTTAATGTTTCTTAGGCAAATGTATTGATTTGAATGCTGCTGGCAAATTGAAAACAAAGCAAAATGAGACCTTCAACTAAAATGTGCCAGCTGGCCAGGCTTACATTCACATCATTCTCCAGAGAAGACCCTGGGGAGGGGAGAGCCAGGGAGCCGGGGTGGGGCATGGGAGGGTTTACATTCTTTCAAACTCATCATGAGCACCAGGCACAATGTCTACCACAAGAGTAAGATGCCAACCATCCCTGTCCTTAGGGGGCTGGTAGCGTGTGTGGATAATCTAGACATACTTATTCTAGTTTTCTGCATGGCACTAAGTCATGACCCTGTGGTAGGCTTAGAATAGTCACAGAGATGAACAAGTTGTTCCATTTGCACTGAAGGAAACTCTAAGGCACCTTCAGGGAAACAGGGAAGATTTCTGGAATGTTATTACTAGAGTTGGGTCTTGAAAGAATTTTTAAGGTGGAAGAGGTGAGGGGCATCCCAGGCACAGGGAATCGAGTGTGCACAGGTGAAAGCAGTGCTGTGCTAAGGGAGGCCCTACAGGGCATGGACAGGGGCCGGGCGGGAAGTGCTGGGAAGACAGCCGGGGCCACCTCGCCAAGAGGGTCCAGCTTGCTGACTTCCTGCCTGGTCTGCTCTGTGCCAGAGGCTTGCTTAGGCGCCAGAGAACATCCATGCTGGGGTTTTCTGTTCCCCAGAGTGCCTGACTTGGAGCGTGTTCTGGAAACACATGACCTATTACACTGCACTAGATGAAGGGACTAGGGACTTGTTGGCACATTTGATGGTTGCTCCCGACTATTCACCCCCCCATATCCAGGGGAAGTTGAAGGTAGAAACTCTTCCGGTCTTTCATTTGGATACCTTGGTAGACTTGACGATACTTTCCATCTAATAGATTTTATTTAGAAATAGGAACTTTCAGAAACACAAGGTTAGTAACCACAAAGCATACATTCTAGTCTCAGAATGTAGATAATTAGCCATCTTAGCTTTCTAAGATTTCTTTCCTCTTTTGTAAAGGTTTTATGAAACTACCCATGTACCGCAGCATCAAGCAGCTTCCCATTGTGTTACTCCACAGAAGTACCATGGGCAAAAGTCACCCCCCGCCCCGCCGTCTGCTGTCCAGCGCTCCTAAGTGTGCCTCTTCTGGCTCCGGGCTCTGCAGCGGTGACATGCAGTTGCTCAGAGCAAGACCACTACAGACATGATTATAGAAACTCTCTGGCTTCCCCTTGTCTCTCAAGTTTCCCTTGCCCTGGCATATTAAAAATAGGGCTAGGTAACATGAACGTTTCGGTTTGCTAGGCTCTTCCTTTATGACCCATCACCATCAGGACTCAGGACTGGTATGTTTAGCTAGGAAGAGGTCAGCTTGAAGGAACCAAGAACTGGGCCCCTGGTCTGTAAATCTTCCTCTGCCATCTCCCATAGGGATCAGACTTCTGTGAGGTCCGGTCTGCTCACAGATGTGTTCCCCTCTCTGGGATCCCTCCTTGAGGACAATGAGTCTTGTGTCCTCTCGTTAGTTCAAGCCTTCTATTTGTGCCCCTTGGAAGAGGCACTCTCTAAGAGCTAAAAAAAAAAAAAAAAAAAAAAGTGCCTCACATGAGTTTCACCTCTCCACAAAGAGTGGGCATTTTAACCAAAGGAAACAAGAAACACAACACATATGAGGGGGAAAGCAAAGGAGAAAAATGATAAGGAAATTATAAAGCAAGTTGCTTCCTCAGAGGCCTCTGGACCCCTGATAAAGTGGTTTGTATGGTTCTCCTTAGGGTGAATAGTTCTCTGCCATCCACTTTTCTTAGCCTTGGATGTACCCAATTGTATAAAAAGAAGGTATATTCAAATTCTAAAGGAAGATGGGGAACAGGATTTTTCTTGAGTTTGGTTGTTCTCCTTAATAACCCAACAACCTTTCGGTTTCAGGGGTAACCATCACCAGACTGAAAAGGTCATGCTGTAGGGGTACCTGGGTAGCTCAGTTGGTTGAGTGTCCAAATCTTGATTTTAGCTCTGGTCATGATCTCTGGGTCATGGGACTGAGCCCCGTGTGGGGCTCCGTACTTAGCACAGAGTCTGCTTGTCCCTGTCTCTCTGCTCCTCCCTGGCTTGTGCTCTCTCCTGTCTCTCTCTCAAACAAGTAAATAAATAATCTTTTAAAAGGCAATTTTTTTAAAAAAGAAAATGTCATGCTGTAATAAAGACCAGGGCATTTGATTGAAAACTCCAGAATCCTGTGATATGAATGGGGGGGAAAAATCAGTCGGAGCCTAGCAAAGGCTCTGTGGAATCCCTGAGCAGTGGTTCTCAATTATGCCTTTCTTGCCCTGGAGACATTGGCAATGTCTGGAGGCATTTTTGGCGGTCAGAACTGGGGGTATATTATGGGCATCTGGTGGGGAGAGGCTAGGGATTCTGCTGATGCCACAGTAATGTATATTATGTACACAATGTACATCGTACAATGTACAGCCCCCCATTGAGAATAATCCAGTCCAAAAGGTCAGTAGCCCCAAGGCTGAGAATCCCTGCACTAGGGCCAAATCATAGTACAGACTAAAGTCTGTCCTTAAGTCAGACTACTACTTCTTTCTTTTTCTTTTTTTCAGCATTTAGTTATTATTTTTAGAAATGTTTTATTTAAATTCAATTTAGTTAACATATAGTGTAGTATTACTTTCAGGGGTAGAATCTAGTGACTCATCAGTTGCATAGAACACCCAGTGCTCATTCCATCATGTGCCCTCCTTAGTGCTCATCCTCCAACTACCCCGTCACCCACCCACCTCCTCTCCATCAACCCTCCGTTTGTTTCCTATAGTTAAGAGTCTCTTACAGTTTGCCTCCTAATCTATTTTTATCTTATTTTATTTTTCCTTTCCTTCCCCTATGTTCAACTAGTTTGTTTCTTAAACTCCACATATGAGTGAAATCATACTGTATTTGTCTTTCTCTGAATTATTTTCTTAGCAAAATACTCTTTAGTTCCATCCATGTTGTTGCAAATGGCAATGAAATGGCAAGATTTCATTCCTTCTAATGGCCAAAGGACAGGCTACTACCTCTTAAGGACAGAATTAAGGACAAGTTCTTTATGCCTTTTCTAAGCACAGTTGAGGGAAAAGCATGGTCAAGCTAAATGATTCAGCTTGACCTGAATCATTTCTGGCCAAGTTTCTATAATCAGCCTCCAAATGAACAGGTTTGCCTTTGACTGCTGTCGTGTCTCACTCCAAGGGGAGAGCTGGGCCCAGTCTGGGCTCCATGAAACAACATTTCTGGGTGAACCGTTCAGGAAAGGCAGTGGCAAAGCTGCATTTGGGCTTTGATCCTGATGTCCTTAGCTTGGAGTCAGTCTCCAGGCTTTTGCTGAGAGGCCCCTCAAGCTCCGCAGCTAGACTAGGAGAGTCTACTGAAATAGCTCTGCTACAGGCCTGACCACACTGCCCCCTCCATGAGCGCCAGCTTAGACCTGAGACGGTCTAAGAAGATGGCTAATTATTCCCAGTGCCACAATCCATTATTATAAGAGGAGGTTACTTTGGGATGTCATTCTCAAGTTCCTGCATGGTTTCTTCTGATCCTCTGTAACTGTCCTCAAACACTGTCCCTGCAATGTAAAGTGAGGATGAGCAGTTGTTAGTGTCCACTTAGAATCATATAACATGTTAGTACTGAAAGGATGTTAACTCACCTAGCCCAGCCTATCATTTTATGGCTGAAGAAACCAAGCCCCAAGAAGGGACATGATTGGCTTACATCATATAGCCAGGAGGAAATAAACAGAGGCCTTGAACCTAGGTCTTTTGACAATAGGAGGGGGAATACCCAGTGTATCCCCAGTGGCTTGTACAGACCAGCCAGAGAGGAGATCTGATTACAATCTTTGAATCACAAACACAATTCTACCTTATATATGTCGGCCAGTCCTTTATCTCCAGGTAGAGTTTTTATGTTTTTATTTTATCTAAGAGTTGAAGTATTTTCCATTTAACCCTTGACTACTACATATTACATTTTGAAGAACGGGAAAAGAGAAATTTATATCTAAAAGAGATCGTGAAGGGATAATTCTGTACATTTGAAGCATTTCCTAGAAAAGAAGTTGACAGTTATCATCATATAGATTCTTGATTTTTAGGAAGGGTCATTGTTCACGGATTCAGTTTTCAGACCAGGAAACTGAGGAAAAGAGAGAAATTACCTTAACCAGTGGCATCTGGAGAGGAGAGCACAAAAGATAAATTCTTGGGCAGTTCTGGATTCTGTAACTGACAGAAGAATCTAATTCCGACCATAGGTATGGGTCCGTTCAGAAGGGCACATTTCTAAAGCTTTTTGGCAAGGGCTTCGAAGTACAATCTTCCTATGTTTAACTAAGCTTAGTCAGTGGTAATTATAATCTCACACAATAAGAAAGGAACAACAACAAAAGAGGTACACCAGAGGAGACCTGGTGAGAGCTGACAGGTGAGTCAATGGGGTCATGTTTAGATGTGGTCACCTGGCCCAGTTCAGTGACAAGTGATGTACAAGGATAAAGTGGAACTTCCACAGACCTACCCCACTTCTGACCACTTGCGGTTCCCTTCTCGAGAGTGGCTCAAGAATCTAGTGAGAAAGTGAACTTAGAGCTTCGAAGAAGAGTGTGGGTCCCAACAGTGTTCTCTTACCTGTTTCCCTGGACCCCCCGGCTTCCAAAAGTATCGACCCAGATACTGAACAGATAAAGATGTTCAATGTCCTTCTGGGGAGTTAGGGTTACAGATGTAAAAGAAGAGCTGAGCTTTCATAGTATTAGGACTAAACCAAACTTCACGCTTCATTCAGTATAGCTCCTGTGTGCCTGTGCTTAAGGAGATGAGACCAAAGGGCAGTAAACGCAGACGCTTTCTTGCCTGACGGGTCTTGCTATATTAGGCTGTGAGCTGCTGTGGCTGCAAACGTAGATTATGCCCCTCTGTGAATCCTTACAAAGGACCTTCCCGGACATTGGTGATGCTGGCGGTGCTATGAGTCACCCAGCCAGACTAGAGAGGGGCCTTCATGCCAAGACAGCCTAGGGTAAGAAGGCAGGAGTTTGATCTCATGAAAACAGTCCTATTGTGTGTCTTAAAGAAGGGTAGTTCTCCAGAGCAGAGAGGTCCTCCAGAGCATCCTCTCATCCCCATCTGTGGGAGACTCCAGATTTAATGAGGGCTCTGGTCCAGACACCTAGAATCTGGCTAGTGTTACCCACAAAGGCTCAGGGAAGTCAAGAGCAGAAAGGCAGTCTCAGTAAACCCACACACTAAGTAGCTTCTTACACACTCTCGTTCCCTTGGTAGCCAGAGTGCTCTTAACCCAATTCCTAAGGGCATCGATGACAAAGCCCGAGGGTAGCCACCTAACTTCATAGAAGATGGGTGTCTTGGCACCACACTCCCCCCACACACACCGCATCTTCTCACCTTGTCGGAAAGAGATGTACACCTGCCTCTCCTCAAACTCCTGGACCCGCCGGAAGTTGTTGACCATTTCTCTGGGGGATGGGTCATCCACGTATGTGTAGTACAGAGCAGTCTCCAAAGCCAGCAGCTGCAAGGGGAGCAGCAGAAACATAACCCGTGGGCAGAGTGATGCTCTCTTGCCTGACCTCAATGGTGAAGAGAGCTCTGGGGCTTGGCAGGAGGCACATTAGAAAGCGTGGGAAAGCCAGAGAACCATGCCCCTCGCCAGCAGGTATCTGGTTGACTGGGCACTGGGTGAGCGTCTTTCCTCTCCTCCCAATGCTTGGAGGAAGGTTAGCGCTATGAGCTGCTGGGTGGCAGAGGGACTCCTCAACCTCCCACAGAAATAGTGTTCCTCTCATGGGCCCGACTTGGAACCCAGCTCTAAATTGGAGGGACCTAATGCTTATTCTGATGGTCTCATCTAAAGGAACAAAAAGAAGGAGGCAAGAGTTTCACAGACCCTCTGATGACTGGTTCCACAGAATTTTCATACACCCACGTAGATTATATAATCGGTTTCCAAGGCAGTTTCTAGGTTAGGGTATTACCGTTTCCCTGATATTTCATCTCTTGATTCATCACATCTTTATTCCTGTCCGCCTACCTGTTGCCATTTATCTACATTACTCAGATCAGTAGCTCATAGTAAAAAAGAAGGAGCAACAGAGAGGGACTTCCTGGACTCAGGGAGAGGGCCAGGGGAGCGGGGGGCACCAGGAGCCCATGTGTGGCACTGCCTGGGCCGTGTCTCCGGGACAGCCAGTTTTCTTCTTGATGAATTTCTGCGGAGCAGAGGGATGGACAGTGACCACAAACTCCAGTCTGCCTTTGGGGCTTAGCTTTGTGGCCAATCAGTGGGCGATCCCACAAGCTCCCTCATCTGTTTACCCCTCACTTTCATCACCTGTAAGATGAGAGGGTCAGAGATGATTGCTGAGGACTCTGTGCCCCCAGTTTTGCACTAGACCTTGAGCTTCCTGAGGGCAGAGACTGTTGCTTACTTACTCCTGCAACCCCAGCCTTCTGGTTTGTTAAACCATCTAACTGGCTCCGTCTTTGTTCCGCCTATAAAGGAACTGTGCTCTCTCCCGCCACAGAGGAAACACCATCCAGCCACTGAGGGAAATGTTAGGAAATGCAGCTTAATAACTCATTTGTAAGGAACTGTGTACCCAGGTTCATTTTCCTAGCTTGATTCAATAACTCCACTCTGCAACTCAGCCTGTCCTTTCTGCCATGCTGCCAGGTGCCTGTGATATTTGCAGAGGTTTGGCATATCTGTCAATGAAGCTCTAAGTGAGGAAACCAAGTTATTGATGATGATCTGGGTGATGGCAGGGACCAAGATACCACATGGTCTGTGACTCAGAAGGGCACGACAGTTACCTGCTCCTGGGAAATTTGCACAGCGTTCCGGAAAACTGTCCAGAGCACTGTGGGGTGGCAAGGGGGTGTGGTCAGGGACCCTTTGTAGCGGTAGTACTCATCGGGCCTCTCAGGGAGCAGCTCTTCAATGCTGAAACCTGGAATGAGCACCTCTTGGCCTGGAGAGACATGGTGGAGAAATGATGTCAGCCTTTCTCCCCACGGCCAAGGTGCTGCTGCGCCCATGACCAAACCTAGAATATGAACCTGCTCGCTGCATTCATTTTTCTTCAGGTCACATGGGAGTGACTCCCTCCTTCTCCAACAGAGGGCGAATATGCATCCAAAGACCCCTTCCTTACCTTTGTATCTTACATCTTGAAGGTGCTTGAAGATCTTGTCATAAGACGGATTGAAGGAGCCTATCTGCAACAGAGATAGGGCAGGCTGAACTAGTGCAATTCTGTTGGCTGAGCCTGGTTCGACTGCTGCTCAGGGAAGGGCTCAGCTAGGGGCATATAGTTCCCATTGCCAAGATCCTCTCTGGAGGATGCACTTTACCAGGACAATTATGAAGGATCTCTGGGCTGTTAGGGATTTGGGGTGATGGTCCTGTCCTCTTGCTTCTCAGGATCCACGGTGCTGAGCACTCAAGGCACTGGGGCTTGTGTGTCCCAGGGCAAGGAATGTGGCTTGCGCTCCTGATCATCAGGCTGTGAGCCGGAAAGCCACAACTAGCATGTTCTCTAACCAGAACTTAAGGGAGCTTGAGTTCACACAAGCCAAGTCAGGTAAGCAAGCATGTTGAGAAATGAGGTACATGTTGTCTTATTAGGGAGAAACATGCAAGCAAATCAGGAAACATTCCCATTTTCTGGAACTAAGGAAGTAGCTCACTCTAGGGTCCATGTAAAGAATGGAACTTGGATATCAGGAGTTGTGTAAGGGATTCAGATACCCAATGAGGCAGCATTGCATGATCCCCAACCCCAACCCCTACACTCAGGTCCTATCCAATGGGCAATACTGAGCTTTATGCAACAAACAGAGCTAGGAACGAGGGCTCATTTTTTCCAGTGTTCCAAAGGACATGCCCATTTCCATTGCCCAGCTACAGAAAGTGCCGCCTCTAGGCCAAAAGAGAATGTACCCTGTGGGGGAATACCTCCATCTCTAGAGGCAAGACACGGCCAAGGAGAGTGGGCCATACACATCCAACAGACAGGAATTCATGGACCAAATGCTGAGTCTGATATCCTCCTGGCTTCAAATTTCACATAAAATCCCTTTAAACTTCTTACCTCTATGAGAACAGCTAGAACGGCGAGGCCCTCTGACTTGTTACTGGCGCTGCTGGCGTTGGGGTACAGGTCTGAGTTATAGTGGACGATATGCAGCTGCAGTGGAAGAAAAGCCGCTCACGGGATGGACGACTCCTGAGAACCCTTGACTTCGCAGGAGACTCAAATCCAGTGGGGAGGACAGAACCCCTCTACCCCTGCCCCAGGTAGATTAGGCCTCTCAGACCCTTTCCTTCATGGCCTCCCCAGTTTTCCCTTTTCTCTTAGTCCTCCAGACCAAAAACTCTACCAGGGCACACTGTCCATCTTATTCACTCATTGTATTCGTGTCTGATATGTGCTTGGAAAGTACCAGGTATACAACAGATATTGAATGAATGAATGAATGAATGAGTTTTTCTACTAGCCACAAAAAAGCTTGGGTTCTTTGAAGGACTTCTCTCTTCTCAATCTTTCTTTCTTTCTACCTTTTCTCTTTCCCTTCCTTCCTTCCTTCCTTCCTTCCCTCCCTCCCTTTCTTCTTCCCTCCCTTCCTTTTCTCTCTCTCTCTCTCTCTTTTTTTTTTTTTTTTTTTTTAGGGTGGGAGAGAGATGGGGAGGAGAGGGAAAGAGAGAATCTTAAGCAGGCTCTACATCCAGCACAGAGCGAGATATAGGGCTCAATCTCAAGACCCTGAGTTCATGACCTTAGGCTGAAATCAAGAGACGTTTAACCAACTGAGCCACTCAGGCGCCCCCTCTGGTTTGTTTTTTTTTTTTTTTTTTTTTTTTTTTCAACTTATTCTGGAGCCTATGGGAAAAGAGTCTCATTTAGCCTGTTCCAGTCTCAGCCTGGCCTCTCTGCATTTGCTCTGGAAGTAGTAGTGGCTGAGGCAGGAAACCTCCAGTGCTAACTTATTATAACTGTATCCAGAGTAGGACGCCTGTTTATCCCACAGCTGGAAAAAAAAAAAATCACAGCATGGGTTTTACACAGATTTAATCAGCCGTATTTTAAGATAGCAGAAAACAAGAATGTTACTCCCTGAATATAGATTCTTACCTTTAAAAAATGAAATTCTAAGCTCATTTTTTTCAAAGCAGGAATTACTTGTCATTATTAAAGTGAGGAAAAGAGAACTTCCCAAGAAATCTTACATTTAAAAGTCTAAGTATTAAGACATTGTTATAACATATTCTGATGATGTTTAACCTAATTTTTAATCCAAAAGGTAGTGTCACCTGTCCTCCAAAAAATTGTATTAGTAGGTAGGTCTATATATATGATACACATTTTTGTTGATTCTTTGCCTCTTGGGATTATAACACATTGAGACTTTCTCTCTTTTCCTTTTCTTCATCTCTTTTTCTGTCTTCTGTGTTTGTAAATAGAATTCAAGCATATTTTATTGAATATAGCTCAATGTTCTTCAAATTTAAATAACCCTTTCTAATTTTTAAAAACTATACGAAATTATTTTTTCTTTTAAGTAGTCTTCTATTAAGATTTCTTAGGAACTCTTACTTTACCATCTTTCTCCATGAAGGATACAGCCTGTCATGTTGCCCATACCATGTAAGCTTGGCCCAGCTTTGGGAAATGGAGACTTCTATATGGCTAAACCTCTGAAGGTCCTATACCCTTATCTCTATAGCTGCCCTTTGTGCTCATGGTCTGTTTCACCACTTTTCTTACTGTGTTCAGATTAAATCAAGAGGAGATGAAGACTAACACAGACAGAACAGAATTCCCTGCCGAGATTAAGAGAGTCTTCTTTATAGGACTCAATCCAGAAGAACTGCTACACTTTCAGGGACACTCCACAGAGAATCTGCCACTTTGGGGTCACCTTGATGTATTTTTCCTATTATAGACATGTATGGTCCACCTTCACCAAGCCCTTGGTGATGGATGTGGCTTATGAGCAGAAAATACACTAACTAGAAATATTTTTAAATGCCCAAACTCTCCCAGCCTACACCCTAACTCCTTCTTTACTCCCTATAGGTAAGTAGAAGCCTCCACATTGCAATTAGCCTGAAAGAAATTGCAGTCCTGGAGGGTCAGAGATGGGTCTGGTTTGAAGTACGTGCACCTCCAAGAGTGCCATCCTATTAGGCTGGAATTATAGCCCCTCCACACTTGTAACTCGACCTATAATTAGCCTGAGACATTAAGCAGTTTAGCAGTAAAGAAGAGAGAATGGTCATGTCATTATTTCCTGGCTGATCAGTAGCTTTTACCTCCTTGTATTTATTATCCTGTAAATTTTCAAAACCATAGGCCCAAGTTCTATCCCTTGGGAGCTCTGAAATGGAGCAAATCAAGCACCCTGCATCCCCCCTGCACACCTGTGGGGCAGGCACAACGCTCCACTCCTCCTGTTTTCGTGTGGCCTTTTGGGTCAGTGCCGCAGGATGACATGACATAACACAGTGCTGTGCTCACCTCCCAAACTATCCTGGTAGAGTCTGTCACTGCGCTGACGTCCAGCCATCCCTCGGCTTGCGGCCAAGTAGAAGAGTAACCCTGGGTCCCAAGGTTCCAAGCATCACCCATGCCCAGGGGAAAGGAAAGATGGGAAGGGAAAGGCCTATGCAAACATCATGGCATGTGAAGAAAGACTGAGAAGTTTGCGGGAGCAATTAGCCCAGTATGATCCAGCTGTGGGATACATACAAAATAGTATATAGAATGGGCTTCCTGATGCATATTCTCAGATCCTAACTCAAGTCTAGGGTAAGAGGCTGCCCCGGCTGATGATACCTTGCGATCTCTAAGGGGTATTACACTGATCAGACCCTTATAACCGGGGTTATCCACTGTTTTTCCGTTGACTGGTGTACCTCACACTTCTAACAGGTTTGGCCCTTGGCCATAGGTGGCTCCATGGTATTGGAGCACACAGATACCATAGTCAAGATGCTATTATGTGTCTGGGATGACCTACGTCAGCCAGACAAGCTGGTGGGATCTTGATCTGTGCAAGCAGAAGGGCAATGTCTAGAAAAGGGGTATGTGCATCCCTCTGCCCTCCTGGAAGCACTGCCTTCTGAGCAGTATCGTTCAGTAAGCGGCAGAGAGACAAACTCTGTGTGTTGAGGAGAGGAAGGGGACCAGGACACCGCAAATGAGCTGGAGGTGGCTCTACCTTCCTGTGCTCTTGACAGCGTCAGGCATGGGCGTGGCGAGCCTAAAGGCAGCCCCTGCTTGTGCTCCGATCTTACCTGTCCACCATCCAGGTGGAAGGGTGCCAGACCACCCACCGCGAGGCAGCCTCTGCCAGCCCCATGGCTGCACTCACCTCTGCGGCAAAGTGCTTCCCACCGACAGTGTGCTCGGAGCCGTGCGGGTCATTCCGGTTCCCCCAATGCAGGTGCAGCTGTGTGGCAGTGTAGCGGGACTGGAGGCCCTGGAGGTGCATGTCCGGGGTCAGGTTCAGCCTCACTGTGGGGAGTGGAGCCTTCAGAGCCCTGGCCCGCTGACCACTGCCTGAGAGCAGTGAGGGAGGCAATACCCCCCTGGGCCCAGACAGGAGGCAGGTGGACTCAGCGAGCAGAGAGACACAGCCTGAGGATCAGAAACTTGGGCTCTTCTGAGAACAGCCCCATTTCCCTAAACCAGTTCTAGCAGCACCAACACTTTCTTGGCTCCCCTGGGAAAAGGATGGCAGGAGCATGAATACTAGACCAACGGGTGGGTGTTTTCTTTCCCTCCATGTATTACACACCCATCTATGAAGATAGAAGTTAATGAAGTATCTGCCAAGCCGTAGAATATAACAATAACAATAAAAATGACTATTTATGAGGCATCTACCATATTCCAGATCCCAACATACGTAATCTCTAGTCTTCACAATACGCACCAATATGCCCATTTTCCAGACAAAAACTCAAGGAGGTTAATATTCTTACCCAGAGTCTCATGACTTCTAAGTTAGGAGTCAAGCCAGGATTCAAATCCATGTTTGTCTGACTCCAGAGCCTGGGGGACCCCACAATGAATTGCATGGCTCCTGGAGTATTTGAGCCAAGGGACCAATGGGCTCAGGCCTGTCCGCTCCCCCCTCCCAAGAGATGTGCTTCTTCTGAGAGGTGCTGGCCTGGCAGAGCAGCCCCCGGCATCTCCTGAATGGTCCAGGCATCCCTGGGCTCCCCTGAACCTGCTGCTCCCTCCCCTTCTCCTGAATACATCCGTGGAGCCCCCTCCCTGCTGATGGAAGCGAGCAGGCCAAGGAGCTGAGGATGCTCAGACATCCCCTTGCAGATCGCAGAGATCTCTCTCTCACCTGAATGACCGTCGTTGGTCAGGATAAACTGCTCGTTGGCAGAAACATTGTAGCCTTGGAACCCCAGGGGCACAAGGCTGGCGTCGTACTGGAGAATGTCACTGTGCAGGTCTATTGGGGACTGTAGCATACCCCCACATGCCGGGTACTTCTTGGACCAGCTCTTTTCCCCATCGGGACCTGGAAGGGGAGATTCAAGCCCAAAGTTTAGTCAGTTTTCCACAAATGTTCTTTCCTCCCTTTCTTTCTTTTTTTTTTTTTTTTAAAGATTTTATTTGTTTATTTGACAGGCAAAGATCACAACTAGGCAGAGAGGCAGGCAGAGAGAGTAAGGAGGAAGCAGGCTCCCCGCTGAGCAGAGAACCTGATGTGGGGCTCAACCCCAGGACCCTGGGATCATGACCTGAGCTGAAGGCAGAGGGTTTTACCCACTGAGCCACCCAGGTGCCCCTTTCCTCCCTTTCTAATTCTGTGTTCAATAGGATCCACTGCTTTTCTCCTCTTCATCCCCAGAGGGATATTCTTCAAGGCCCAGAGAGCTCAGCTTACTGCTCACTTGCTCTTAAAGTGATATGGGGAAAAGACTAGAGCAAACCCCATGCCAAGGACTAGGGCCCACCAAGCTCCATTTGAATTTTACATTGTTCATATTTTGACACAGTACATATCTTCTCCACATGAAGACCTACTGATTTTCAACAATTTTGCATCTGTTTATGGAGCACCTATTATGAGCAGGAACTACTCAGTCTTGGGGCCGCCAAGTTGAACACAACAACAGGGCCCCTGCTTGCCCAAACTTGAATCTTCTGGGATGCTTCAGGCTGGAAAAATTGGCCACAGCTCCAGGGAGGTCTCTGGGGTCAGTGGAGTTATAGGTATGATCTTCCTAGTAGGAAACCCTGGAGGACATTGACATACCCATATCTAGAGCAAGTATAAAACCCCACCTGTTAGGGATGCTTGAAAAATATCAAGTAATTGAGGTGCCTGGGTGGCTCAGTGGGTTAAGCCTCTGCCTCCGGCTCAGGTCATGATCTCAGGGTCCTGGGATCGAGTCCCGCATCGGGCTCTCTGCTCAGCAGGGAGCCTGCTTCCCTTTCTCTCTCTGCCTGCCTCTCTGCCTACTTGTGATCTCTCTCTGTCAAATAAATAAATAAAATCTTTAAAAAAATATATCAAGTAATTATATTGCTGGAATCACAGAGCTAAGTGCAAAGTTTATACTGAGAGAGTGTGACAATACTAGGAACTAATGCCAAACTACCAGTGAGCAGGAAGAGACTTAAAAAATAAATCCTCCAGGGCTCAGGCTTCTTGCTAACTACCGGGTAATTGTTCTTCCTCTGGAAATGGCAATAAACAATCCAATCCCATGTTCAGATAAACTTTCTCACTCCCACAGGGAAAAGAATCTTTAAAGAATGTAAAGCTGTGTTTAAAAGATTATCTCCTGTGGTAATTAAATGGATTTTCCGGCGGAGGTTTCTCCAGAAAAGCAAATAATTAGCATGTCATGGCTCGTTAGGGTAGAGCCATGGTGCCCTGTGGGCTCTCTCCGAGTTGGGACCCAAGTTTTACCACCTGGGGTCCATTAGTATTTCAGCACCAGGAATGATAGTAACTGAAGCAGAGAGGAAATGAACACCACTTCTTCTGGGACCCCATCCATAGACAGCAGCACTATTTCACAATACACTGGCCTCACAGAATCCTGGCTCCTTACCCCTTGTTCTCTAACTAGGGGACTTCATCTGAGAGTAAGGAGAGTCAGAAGAAAAACTTGGTGTCCAGGTCCATTTAAAATGCTATGAGAAGTTGATCCGAGGTCTGGACATGCACAGTAGAACCCTACTAATTTTTCAGGCTTTCAACCTTTCCAACTCTTGGAAATGTTCGAACTTGAAAGGATTTCAAAATGTCCTGTCCAACCTTTCACTGGACACCAGTTTTCTCACTTGCCCATGTCAGTCAGGGTCTTCACTGAGCTGCATTTTAATTTTCAAGACCTCAGAGCCCTGGATTCAAAGCAGTTCAACTACACCAAGATGGCAGAGGGAGAGGGAGCCTGGAGGACATCAAAGTAAGACCATTACTCAGCTAAGGACAAAACCAAATTCCTGGGGCACCTTGGTGGCTCAGTGGGTTAAGCTAAGCCTCTGCCTTCGGCTCAGGTCATGGTCTCAGGGTCCTGGGATCGGGCCCCACATCGGGCTCTCTGCTCGGCAGGGAGCCTGCTTCCATTCCTCTCTCTGCCTGCCTCTCTGCCTACTTGTGATTTCTGTCAAAGAAATAAATAAAATCTTAAAAAACAAACAAACAAACAAACAAATCCCTTAGGGACAGCAGGAAGCCAAAAGGGAGCAATCCTGAGGTATCACACAAACCCTCAGGTCAGCAAGAGTGCAGCTACCAGGAACAAGCCTTCTAGAGTGAGGCCGCCAGCCTTTTTTCTGCTCACAGTGGCATTTGGACCCACAGCCAAGGTGGCAGAAGCTGCCAGCCATGCAGGAATGGAAAAACTCAGTGAGTAAAGAGGTACAGCAATGAAATGATTTCTCCTTGGATGCATGACTAAAGGGAACTGGGTTAGAAGGACTTTCTCTTCCCAGAACAGAGGTTCCAAAAGGTTTCATGAAGAGAGCATTCTGGTGCTAACTAAACCAAGAGCTCTTTGGGGATAGGAACATCTCATTTTGATCCCTGTGAGCTCACATTGTGATTAGGGCCACATGAATAACAGACATTTGGTAAACACTTTGCCAAAGAATAAAAGATCCGACAGAACAGAGAGCTTAGGAAAAGGTTATCAGGAGGAATTTTTCTTTTTCATTGTGCCCTAAATACTCTTTATTGGAACTGACACTAAATTGGGTATTTGGGAGCAGGAAAGGCTAGGGATATAAAAGGCAACAGAGCCAGTGTTGGCAAAACCTTCTTCAGAAAGAGAAGCAGTTATGTTGGACCAGAAGAGTCCAGAAAACAAGATTTCAGCACCAGCCATCCTACCACCTCAGTGAGTGACCTTGAGCAAGTCACATTCCCTGCCTGAGTCTCCTTTACCCTTCATTCAAATGAGAGAATTGAACACTGTGTTCGGGAAGTTCCGCTCTGGCTCTGAGCTCCCAGATGGATGGAGATTACTAGGACTAAGCGCCTCCACCCTCTGTATCAGGCAAGTTTGAACAACTTGGAGAGAGCTGCTCATGCCAAGGCAGCTAGCTCCCGGGCATGTGACAAAGTGCCTGTTGGGAAGGGGCTGTGGGACTGAGAGCACAGGGCACTGCTTCTCCCAGGTCCCAGGGCACGCAAGCCACCCACCTCAGGAACCTGCCGCAGTGTTAGCTGCCGTCACCAGGGGGCGCTTGTCTTTGATCACTAGCCACAGCCCTTTACGGGCAACAGGATCTAAAAAGCCTTTTCTACTACTCCTGCTTTATTATCATTATTTGTAGTAGTTTTGGCCCTTACAACTCTATAGTATCAGCAAGGTAAAAACTGCACCATTATAGATGGTGCATTCAGGCTTTCATGGCCTGAAGCACCTCAGCCTGTGAAGGCCTTCAGTGGCCTTCAGACCCTTCCCAGTCAGCCACCATGGTCAGCCTGGCTTCCCCACCATTATAGATGAAGCACTGAGATTAAATGATTTGCCCTAATTAGGCCTTGGCTTAGTTACAGAGTTAACCTCCCTGGGTCACAGAGCCTCCATGGCCTCCTGTGTTAGTATTTATCCAGGAGATCTGGGGCATTCCTGTGTCCTCCCTCCCCCGTGCTCTCCCTGAAGACAATGTTACCATCACCCTTTCCTCTCCCATGATGCCTGGCATGGAGCAGGCCCTTACCTATTTACATGGCCGTATTCGGATGCTAATTTTCTGCTTGTTCCTCTCCAGGGACACATGCCCCTTTATTAATCCCCTGAGCTTCCCAACTACCCCATATCATTTTTTTTTTTTTCATCAAAAAAGAAAAGAAAACTTAGGTCACTTGCTCAGGTTCAAAATTTACCTTCCTAAGGGCGCCTGGATGGCTCAGTGGATTGGGCCACTGCCTTCGGCTCAGGTCATGATCTCAGGGTCATGGGATCGAGCCCCGCATCGGGCTCTTTGCTCAGCAGGGAGCCTGCCTCTCTCTCTCTCTCTCTGACTGACTCTCTGCCTACTTGTGATCTCTCTCTCTGTCAAATAAATGAATGAAATCTTTAAAACAACAAACAAACAAAATTTACCTTCCTAGCTTCCTAATTTACCTGCATGAGGATGTGTTCTGTTTGGGTGCATTCAGTAAGAAAGAAATCTGGTTTACTCCCCTGTGGCCAAGAGATGATCTGCCAAGTATGGGGTTTCATAGCAGTTCATTGGACCCCCCTCCACCACCAGCATGATGGCCAGTGTCCCCTTCTTGCATGGTTGGGGACCTTGTCAGAGCAGCCTCCCATCCTCGTGGCTTGTGAGTGAGAGGGGTATGTGGTGCCGTGTGGGTGGGCACCAGGGAAACAGTATTGGGGTGTTGTCAGGAGACATCTTTCGACCCCCCCAACCCTAGCCTCTGCCTGGGGGATGTGTGACTTGTTGCCAAAGTAACGCTCGCCTTTTGCAGGCAACCACAGCCCAGACTGTGGCTTTTCAACTTGGTCTCAACTTTCACACTTATGCCAAGTGCCCTGGTGCCAGGAAACCTCACTTGGGACTGATTCGTCCATAAGAGGCATTCATTTCCAGCTACCGTAAACACTCCACTTTTCTCAGTTTTGACTTTGCCTTTTCAGTTAATTGGATTCCTCACATGATCCCGATAAAGGAGATCATGTGTATCTCCCGGTTTGTTTTTCCAAGCAAAGTCAAAGCGTTATTTCTTTCCAGCTCGTGTTTTTCTGCTTTAGGCAAAACAGAGTTGGGCCAAACTTCTGTTTTGAAATGTGACAGGAGATTAACATGGCCTAGCTTAAAATGCCTCTTGTGATCTTCGATTGGGAATTCTGAGGGTACAGGATCCGCATTACCCAAGGACAAGAATTTTTTGTCCTGGAAAATTTCAAACACAACAACAGAGAGAACAGCAAAATGAACCTCCACATCCCCCAGTTTCAACAACTAACCACTGGCAGAAACAAATCAGCCTCATTTGTATTGCACCCACTCTCCCCTATCCCTGGATAATCCTGAAACAAACCCAAATCATTTCCATCTGTACATACTTCAGTACGTGCCTCTAAAACATAAGGACTCTTGAACCCACCTTACCATTACCACACTTAAAAAGTTAACAATTCATTAAGGTTATCAAATCTCGTCGGAATTCAGTTCTCCAATTATCTCATCACTTTGTAATGTTTTATTTGTAACCTTCAGGATTCTAGTGAGGTGCGTATATTGCAGTTAGTTGACGTGTTACAGGCCTAGATCTCAATTTGATGGCGTGATGCCTCATCAGAGAACAATTGCCCCCCACTCCTTCTTCCAAGGCTCATAATCTCAGAGCCAGGTTGGCTCCGGTTGTCCTCACTCGGTCATGGAGTCCCATGTTTCCATTACCATCACCACCTCTACCACCCCAGGACCCGCCCTTGTCTTGTCACACCGCGCAGGCTTCCTGCGGAGTCCCTGCCTCAGCCTTTCCTAAATTCACCACCAGGCTCCTTTCTTGTTGAGACCAAGTTTAACCAGATGTCACCCTGCTTCGAGGCACAGCCCCACCCTGCCCCTCCCTTTCTCTGAAGCATGCCCTCCCCACCCAACAAAGCCGAGCGGGGTAGTAGCCATCTTTCATGCCCTGAAGCACCTCAGCCCGTGAAGGCCTTCAATGGCCTTCAGACTCTTCCCAGTCAGCCACCATGGTCAGCCCGGCTTCCCCCCTCCTCAGAACACGCTGTGAACTCAACCTTCACGAATGTTCTTAAGGCTTCAAATGCTGCCCTCTTTCCCCTTCTCCTTTCCAAATCTTGTCCACACTTGAAGTCCATCTCAAGTCCTGCCAAAGCTACTCCAGCACTTTCTCCTTGCCACGGACTCCTTAGCCAGCCTGCTGGGGGGTCTGCACAGCAGTACAGTGATGGGAATGCTTCCTTAAGCCAAGTGCATGACCGATGTCTCCAGACCAGCCCCTCAACCTGCTCCAGATTAGAACTCTGTCTGCAGCTTTCAAAGTCCTTTTGAGGACTAGAGCTTTTTGTCACATCCCTCCCGCATGTCTGACATTGTGGCCCTTATGCAACACTTAAGAAATTGATTTGGAGGGTTTCTTTTTTTTTTTTTTAAGATTTTATTTATTTGACAGATCACAAGTAGGCAGAGAGGCAGGCAGAGAGAGAGGAAGGAAAGCAGGCTGTTTGCTGAGCAGAGAGCCCGATGCGGGGCTCGATCCCAAGACCCTAAGAACATGACCTGAGCCGAAGGCAGAGGCTTTAACCCACTGAGCCACCCAGGGGCCCCGATTTGGGGCCCCACTAGGTTTCTTAAGCTAGTTTCAGAAACCAAGCCATAAAGGGTTGAGAGAAAAGTGTGTGTGGATGTGTGCATGTGGTTATAGGAAGGTGAGGGTTAACAAGAAGGGATTTGTTCTTAACGGATAGACTTCAACATACTTCCTTACAGAAGGGAAAGGGAAAGAGAGAGGAAGGGTTGGATCCCGGAGAAAGAGGAGCCTATGAACAGAGTGTGGCCCTGAGAAAACAGCGGGCTGGGGAAGGTTCAGCCAGCAGAGGCAGAAATTAACTCTGGGCTACTGAGTGAGGCACTCGATGAATGTTCATCATATGGATCAACCAGAACACTGAAGCCTGCCTGGAAATGAAGCCCATGAAGTAAAAACCCAGTCAGAAATCCAGGAACTGGGGCATCTGGGTGGCTCGGTGGGTTAAGCCTCTGCCTTCAGCTCAGGTCACGATCCCAGGGTCCTGGGATCGAGCCCCGCATCAGGTTCTCTGCTAGGCAGGGAGCCTGCTTCCCCCTCTCTCTCTCTCTGCCTACCTCTCTGCCTACTTGTGAACTTTGTCAAATAAATAAATAAAATCTATAGGGAAAAAAAAAAAGAAATCTGGAACTCAGCAGGCCTATGAACCTGATCAGAGAGGATTGGCTATGGGAAGACAAAGCCATCTGGTTTTCCATAATGCACCAAAGTGCACCAATAAGCCTAAAAAAGTCAATGTGATCTTTTTTAATGAGCTTACATTTCACTACTTCCTTAAAACATCTTGTGGTTTTGTTTTGTTTTGTTTTAAGATTTTGTTTATTTATTTGAGAGAGAGAGCAAGAGAGAGCTCAAGCAGTAGGGAGTGGCAAGGGAAAGTGAGAAGGAGACTCCCCACTGAGCAGGTAGCCCAGTGTGGGGCTCAATCCCAAGACCCTGAGATCATCCTGAGCTGAAGGCAGACACAACCAGCTGAGCTACCTGGGTGCCCCAATATATTATGTGTCTTGTTTTTAAAATTTAGTTACAGAAAATTTCAAAGTAGGTACAAAAGTAAAGAGTATGGGGGCATCTGGGTGGCTCAGTTGGTTAAGTGTCTGAATCTTGATTTGGGCTCAGGTCATGATCTCAGGGTGGTCAGATCAAGGCCCACACTGGGCTCCCAGCTTGGAGCCTACTTAAGATTCTCTTTATCCCTCTCCCTCTGCCCCTCCTCCCCTCTCTCTAAAAAAATAATTAAAATAAATTAAAAATTTAAAAAGTAAAGAGTATCATATAGTGGCCCCATGTACCCATCTATCTACCCGCAATGTGTTTAGTTTTGTCTATCCTCCTCCACTGGATTATGTTAATGAAAATCTGTGGATGCTTATCTAAGGATAAGAGGTCTTGAAAAATAACTACAATGCAATTTTCACTTCTAAAAACTGTTGGCAGTAATTTCTTAATGTCATCAAATATCCAGTGAGTGTTCTGGTTTCCCCAGTTGTCTCATAAACTCGTTGAACGGTTTATTAGAATCAGGGTCCAGAGAAGGTCCATGTATTGGGACTGGCCAGTATGGCTCCTGGCTTCTCTACAGGCCCGGCTTTCATCCCTCCCCAGTACTGGTGTGTTTACTCTGTACAAATATAGGTACAAACTTACTACTGCCCCAGGCAAATAATCATTGATGCAAGTAAATGCAGGATCGTTTTATTATCTTTTAACCTGTT
Organism: Neogale vison; assembly: GCF_020171115.1. Taxonomy (NCBI): domain Eukaryota; kingdom Metazoa; phylum Chordata; class Mammalia; order Carnivora; family Mustelidae; genus Neogale; species Neogale vison. The sequence goes on from NC_058103.1 coordinate 105,067,082, forward strand.
TGCAGACACGGTATAGGGATAAGTAAAAAACTTTTATGAGTTGAGTGATTTCTTAAACACCTGGTACATGCATTGTAATCATAAAAGCAGAGAGCTCCTTAGAAGACAAGAACTACCTAATAACTGCTAGTTTCCCACTGGCCATGCTTTCTCACCGACTGTACATCCTCTGTGCTCAAGAATAATTAACACTTCAATAAAAATATTGTTTGTAACTTGGACCATATCTGATGAGTCTGGACACACACAAAAGCGCATTTGTGGTTATCCTATTTTGAGGTTTGTCTTTTTGGGCCTTTCTGAGTCGGTCCCTCAGATCTGCTGTTGCCCCTGACCTCTTCCTGTGGTCACATTCTCTGAGGTACCCTATTGCCTGTGTCCATATGAATGTGTGTAGACAGCTGCCTCAGAACACACCGTCAGACCAAAACCTGCCCCAGTGGAAAAAACTCTCAGGCAAAGTTTACATACTCTGAATGTTGACACACTTTTTTTTTGATCAACTGTCAAAGTTTCAGTCCAATAAGAGCTTTTGGTTAGTCTCCCAAAGTTTGTTTTCTATGGGGATCTGACTGTATAATAAAAATGGACCTTGTCCCAGCGTGTATATTTAAATGGAAGCGATGACAGATTGTGTGTAAAATTTGAATACACATTTAGGGAAATGGATTACATTTGTCATTAAAAATGCATACTCAGATGTTGACTAAATATTCTTCCTTGGAATGCTGCTTAATTTGGAAGTTCATTCATTCATTTTTTCAACAAATGCCAGGCACTGTATTAGGCACCGAAGATGTGCTGGGGAACAAAACAGATCTGGTCTCTGTCCTCATGGAGCTTACATCCCAGTGGAAGAGACAGGCAATAAATTGCAAAGAAACAAACCAATACGTCACGAAAATTATTCCAGTCTGCAATCAGTGCTGTGAAGGAAATAAGCAAGGATGAGGATGGAGAAAACAGAAGGATCATTGTGGACCAGATGCTACAGGAAGGCTTCTTGGAGGAGGTGCCATTAAAACTAAGACGTAAGGAGTGGGACTGAGCCAACCATAAGCAAAACAGAGGAATGGCATTCCAGAGACGGGGCATAGCAAGTTTAGAGGCCTTGCTGCAGCAAAGAGCTTATGTATTTTATATGCATGTGATGTTTCAACTCAGAAAGAACCGAGGATTCATCTGGCTTCCCCTTTCCCAAGCTGGGCATCACCCTATGACAAGGCAGAGAATCACCCGGCATCATCTGCTCACATACACTCCTCTGTTAGAAAGGTCCTCCTTTCAGGGGGCTGATACATTTCTTTCCCTGAGGGCCACCAGTCACGGTCCCATGCCTAGAGCCACCCAGAACACAGCTAAGCCCCAGGACCCCATTCAGAGGGGAAGGTAGCCTTCGGACCCCTCTAAATCCATATTGAAACCACACATCCTCAGGCTATTGTTGGGATGTAGAAGCCACGTTTAAAAATATGTTTAATATCGGGGCATCTGGGTGGCTCAGAGGGTTAAGCCTCTGCCTTCAGCTCAGGTCATGATCTCAGGGTCCTGGGATCGAGCCCTGCATTGGGCTCTCTGCTTGGCGGGGAGCCTGCTTCCCTTCCTCTCTCTCTGCCTGCCTCTCTGCTTACTTGTGATCATCTCTCTCTCTGTGTCAAATAAATAAATAAAGTCTTAAAAAAAAGTTTAATATATACTTTATAGCTCCTGCAGTTTACTTCCGAAGTTGATTAAAAGACACAGCTTCTCAAAGAAGTCCAGGGGATTCAGCCTATCATTAGAATCGAGTTCCCGCAGAGTCCACCTGGCTGCGTTCTGTCCCCCCTGCACAAGGCCACATTCTGCCACTTCTGCCTGTTTTCCTGCCGGTCAGGTGGAGAGGCATGGCCATAAAGACCAGGATCCTGTCCAGGAGGAAAGGAGGCTAGCAGGGGTGTGGGTTAATGATTGATGGAAGAGGTCTTTTGATTTTATTATAAACAAGTGGAGGCCAAGGAATCAAACTGACATTTTCCTTTGTTAATGTTGCAAATGAGTCAGAGACAAGGCAGTAAGGGAGGGCCAGAGAGTCAGGGTTACTTGTTATTTACAAAGCTTAAAGGGAGATTGCTAAAGGCCATTCTGCTTTCTTGGATTTTATACTACAGATTAATACAAAAGGGAAAGTTTTCTTCTTCTTTTTTTTTTTTTAAGATTTTATTTGACAGAGAGAGAGGGAATACAAGCAGGAGAGTGGTAGAGGGAGAAGCAGGCTCCCGGCTGAGCTGGGAGCCCAATGTGGGGCTTGATCCCAGGACCCTGGGATCATGACCTGAGCTGAAGGCAGTCGCCTAACAAACTGAGCCACCCAGGTGCCCCATAAGGGGAAGTTTTCTAAAGATGCTTTCATATTTACTCTATGTGAGACTCTCCTCTTTGTTATTTCAGTTCGTGTTTGGGCCAGCTTGAGAGGAGGAGCTGACACTGGGGTGAAGCAGGGTTTGGGGATCATTTCTGGTTTAGCCATTTCGGGGGAGGGGTGGGATTGTGAGGAAGAGGTGAGCTGTAAGACTGGCTACCAGCTCAGTTCTCTGTTAGCCCTCAGAAGCCCTTTCCCCTCCCCAGTAATCTGGAGGCACTCCCCTCCCCAGTAATGCTAGGGTTGTGAGGGAGAGGAGAGGTCCAAGGGCAGATACCTCTCCCTGCCCATCTCACCCCCTAAGGCAGGACAAACCTCTCCTCTGTATTTCTCTTTTCCTAACAACACCTACACTTACCAAAATAATACTGTATCTTCCTACCCCAGGAGAGCAGTGGTTCTCAAAGCGTAGTCCCTGGGCAAACATTATCATCATCATCATCACCACCACCATCCTGGTCACCTAAGAGCTCATTAGCAATGCAGATTCTTGGCCCCAACCCACACCTGAATCAGGCACTCCTCCGGAGCCCAGTGGCTGTCATCAAAGCCCCCAGGTGATGCTGCTCCTCCTGGAGCCTGAGAATACTGCACTTGGCTTTCAGCTTGCCTCTCTCACTCTTGGGTCCCTGACTCCTACCCCAGAGCCTGGCAAACTCTAGTGTCCCACAAATGGTTCTTGAGCAACAGCTGCAACTAACCAGTAAGTTAAACAAGTTGCTACATTGGGAATAGCCTCAGCCCAGTGATGAAACCTGGGCAGGCTCCAGTTACTGGTCAATGTTCAACCCACGATCTTCCCTTCCGTCTTCCTTGACTCATTCACAAATGAATCGTGGTGTAAAACTGTGAAGTCCACAGTCAAGCCAGATGTCCTGCTCCACCCTCTTTAAAAAAGAATATTAAAAATATTCTTCTCCATGTTCAAGCATCTCTGAATAGAAAAGCCTGCAGACATCATCTTTTTAATGTACTATTAGATGTGTAATTCTGGAAACATAATGTGTTTGAGGTAATTATTCAATGTTATTAGGAACATAACTTCCTTTTCTCAAACTCTTTTTATGGCTCAGTTCATTTTAAAATTTTTTTTATTATGGTAAAATATACACAAAGTTTACATTTTAACAATTTCTTAGTGAGTTCGTGCCATTAAGTACATTCACACTGCCCTGCAACCATCACCACTATCTGTTTCCAGATCTGTTTCCATCACCCCAAGTGTACGTCACGAGTGGGAATGTGAAATGATGCGGCCAATGTGGAAAACAGCATGGTAGCTCCTTAAAAAGTTAGAATTACCATACAATCAGCAATTCTATTCCTAGGTAGATACTCAAAAAGAACTGAAATCAGGGACTCAAGCACATACATGGGCAACAGTGTTCACGGCAGCATTATTCCCAGTTGCCAAAGGGTGGAAATACCCCAAGTCCATTCATCAGCACATGAACAGATAAACAAAATGTACAGACATATAATGGGATACAATTTTTCCCTAAAAAGACTTATCTCATTTTAATGTACAATTTCTTTTCCTAGAACCCCACCTCGTAGATGTTTAAGGAGAGCTGAGGTAGGTCTCCATATTTGCACACCTATCACAGAACCAAAATTACAGTAGATGCTCAGTAAACCCTCACTAGTTGAGGAAAGCTCTCCTTTAATTTCTTCTCTTGAGTCCAACCTCAGAGCAGTTGTCAAACGTGAGTGAGCATCAGAATCTCCTGGAGGGCTTGTTAAACAGACTGCTGAGCCCCGCCCCCACAGCTTCTGATTGGGCAGGTTTGGAGTGGAGCCCCAGACTCTGCATTTCTACCAAGTTCCCAGGTGATGCTGCTGGTCTGGGGACCACACTTTGAAAACTGCTGGTGTAGAGTGGTATTTTTTTTTTAAGATTTTATTTTATTTTTTTGACAGACAGAGATTACAAGTAGGCAGAGAGACAGGCAGAGAGAGGAGGAAGCAGGCTCCCTGCTGAACAGAAAGCCCGATGCGGGGCTTGATCCCAGGACTCTGGGATCATGACCTGAGCTGAAGGCAGAGGCTTTAACCCACTGAGCCACCCAGGCGACCCTAGAGTGGTATTTCTTAACTCTGGACCTACTCTGGCATCTCTGAGAGCCCCTGAGATCTGGTTTAATTGGTCTTGGGTGGGGTCAACACACAGGAAGCCTTAAAAAGCTGCCCAGGTGATTCTAACCTGCAGCCACAGAAGAGAAAAGCTGATGAAAAGCTCTCCTCAGATCAAAGGCCTTGATGTCAGAGCCAGAGATTTTACCCTCCCTCGCCAAGGTAAGATTGCTTTTTAAATTTTTAATTAATCGATGTTTTCTTGTGGTAAAATATATATAATATAAATCTACCGCCAGTGACATTTGGTGTGTTCACAGAGGTGGGTAACCATCACCAACTCTTTAGCTCCAGAACGTTTTCAGCACCCCACAGGGAAAACCCAACCTCGGTCCCCATGCCCCTCCTCCCCTCAACCTCTGGTAACCCCTCATCTACTTTGTGTCTCCATGGATTCGCCTGCTCTGGGCAGTTCATGTCAGCGGAATCAATATGCGGCTTTTGAGTCTGGCAAGGTTCACACAGTACAGTGTTGTCATGGTTCATCCGTACTTCCTTCCTTTTATGGCTGAATCTTATCCCCTTGTATGGACACAGCACCATTCGCTTATCCATTTGTATCATTGCTTCTTACTATAGTTTAAATATTTGACTCTGGCTAAATTGCCCTGTTAGTCTGTAAAATAGTTGTTGACTGGAATCAAGCAGCAGTGTTTCACCTGTGTGCGTTTTAGAAGCACCTGTGACTATGGGGCACCTGGTAGGCTCAGGTGGTTAGGCGTCTGCCATCAGCTCAGGTCATGATCCCAGGATCCTGGGATCAGGACTCTCATCGGGCTCCCTGCTCAGCGAGGAGCCTGCTTCTCCCTCTGCCCCTCCATCACATGTGTGTGAGTGCAGGCACGCTCTCTCCCTCTCTCTCTCTCAAATAAATAAAATCTTAAAAAAAAAAAAAAAAGTCCATGACTAGAGCCAGCGTGAAGGCAAGATGAAGAAGACTCAGCCTGGTTTCCTGGAAACATGGGTCTAGGGGTCAACGAGGCTATTATTTGTAACAGGCTCCCAAATGAGAAGGGGAACCCTCACGTCATAATGCTAATAGAGGCGTATTCCATACAAGGTGATGTGGCAATGTTTTCTGGCAGTAGAAGGAAGTTGGTGGGAGAGCAAATGATGTGGGCAGAAGCTGCCTCTGTGCCTGGCTCTTTCCCTGGCAAGAAGAGGTCTGGAAATGTCTCAGGTGCTTTGAATCATTGATATAGCCTTCTCCTCCAGCTGACAGAGGAGGTTGCTCGTCTTTGTTAAAAGTGTGAGGCTGGGGGGCGCCTGGGTACCTCAGTGGGTTAGGCCTTTGCCTTCGGCTCAGGTCATGGTCCCAGGGTCCTGGGATTGAGCCCCGCATCGGGCTCTCTGCTGAGCAGGGAGCCTGCTTCCCCCTCTCTCTCTGCCTGCCTCTCCGCCTACTTGTGATCTCTGTCTGTTAAATAAATTTTAAAAAAAATTAAAAAAAAAAAAGTGTGAGGCTGGGGGTAACCCACCATGACTGCATTCGGGGTTAGACAGTAGGTCAGGGACAATGGTGGATATCTAAGCTGAATGTGATCCCCACAAGGAATTTAGCTGTGGTCTTCTGATGTCTGTTAATAGAACCAGTACCTCCCCTTTCGCTTTTACTGTGATCTCTCGCCTCTGTTTTGCAACCAAGCATCTTCCAAGAATTGCCTAAGCTGCTGGCTTGTGCCTCTTTACTTCCCATTCAGACTCACTGCTCTGTGACTCTGACTTGAGGCCCACACCTCACTGAATTCAAACAGATTGTTCAGTTCTTGTTTTTCTTGCAGTCCTTGGCCCCAGCGTCCACCACCACCCCGTTTCTGAAACCTTTCCTCTCCCACTACCTGTAGCTCCCTGCCCCCTAATGTCAGCCTTCCCATGGTTCCGTCCACTTCTGCCCTACCCAGTTTCCTCCTGAGCTGCAGAACTGCTGCCTTCTGGATGCCCCTACTGGATGCCCTTGGCTTCCTGAAACCAGACATGGCTGCAGAGGGAGGCAGATAGACAAATGATTAAAAAAGAACAACCAAACTTGCCATCTTTTCCTCTCTGACCGTCCTCCTTCCAAAACTTCTCTCGCTTTCTTCGAGTTTCTCTGTCTCAACGGATGTACCATTTACCACACCAAAACCTAGAATCGAATCTTCTCCTTTGATCCCATTGCTAGGCACAGGGAAATAATGATTTTAGTTTTATGTGTCTTTTTGAAAAGCTTATTCTGAAAATTTTTTAATGTACAGAAAAAGTTAGAAGAAAAGCACAATCAATTCCCATATACTCTTCACCTAAAACACTAGCTGTTAACATTTTGTCACACCTGCTTTATTACTCTCTCTCAATATATACATCTATACATACATTATTATTGTCATTACAGTTCTTCCTCAGCCTGTGATGGGAATATGTCCCAATAAACCTATTGTAAGTTGCAAATACCATGTAATTTGAAAATGCATCTAACTTTCTGAACATCACAACTTAGCCTTACCTTAAGCATGCTTTATACTAGCCTACAACTGGGCAAAATTATCTAACACAAAGCCTGTTGAATATCGCATCTAAACTGTTGAGTACTGTGCTAAAATTGAAAAACAGAGTGGTTGTCTGGATAAAGAATGGGTAAGTGTGTCAGTCGTTTATCTCGTGTTGGGGTGGCTCATGGGAGCTGGGGTTACTGCCTCTACCCAGAGAGGATCACACCACGTATCACTAGCCAAGGAAAAGACCCAAACTCACAACTCCATGTATAGTTTCTACTGAATGTGTGTCACTTTCACACCATCCTAAAACCGAAAAATTTTAGGTTGAACCATCATTAAGTCAGGGCTCTCTTTTGAGAAAAAGTGTTAGACATCATGCCCTCTGGTACTTAAATACTTCGATGGCTGTCTCCTGAGAACAAGGACACTTTCTTACATAATCACAGTACAATTCTCCAAGTCAGGAAATTTAATGATTAATACGATACTGGTATATAGTATTCAATCAATCAAATCAAACCAATCAAATTCAATCAGTATTCAAATTTTGTACATCCAGGCTCAAAGGATCTTCCCACAGATTATGTATGATTTATAAAAGGGAAACATGGTAAAAATGAAATGGAGAAAGCTACCAGGCATTATCTTAACTACATGATCAAAATGATCACCAACAATGCCATCGAGTGCCTCCTGATGAAATGCACAGGCAGGGACACATTACTTCTGTGATGTTCATGCCAAAATGTACAACCTGAATCTCATGAGAAACCCCTGGACAAACCCAAACTGAGGGACCTATGAGGAGCTTCAGGAACGTCACAGCATGAAAGGTCTAAAGAGACACCAAAAAACATGCAATGAGTTATCTGGATTGACTCCTGCATCAGAAAAAGTGCTGTCAAGGTCACATCAAGATTCTTTCAGACGGGGCGCCTGGGTGGCTCAGTGGGTTAGGCTGCTGCCTTCGGCTCAGGTCATGATCTCGGGGTCCTGGGCTCGAGTCCCGCATTGGGCTCTCTGCTCAGCAGGGAGCCTGCTTCCCTCTCTCTCTGCCTGCCTCTCTGCCTACTTGTGATCTCTCTCTGTCAAATAAATAAATAAAATCTTTAAAAAAAAAAAAAAGATTCTTTCAGACTTGGCGTTGCTGTGTCCCCACTGGCACAGCCTTTATTCAGACCCACACAGCTCCATATCTGTGCCCCTCATGGGCCCTGTTTCTTTGGCCTTACCCCACAGCCCTCCCCTCTCCACGCTAATGCACACCACATTCCCACATTACTTTGCTGAAAGGTCTTCAGTCGCTCCTTAAGGCTTTAGGAGTTATCCCAAGATCTGCAGTGCAGTCCTCAAGCCCACTGTGATCTCACCTCCTCCAACCTTGGCTTTCCCCACTGCCACCTGTCAAAAATCTGAGGTCCGTGGGCAGGGAGTGGGGGGTGGGGGAGAGCTAAAATTTCACCCAAGCTAACAAGTTATGCTGCCACAGCTTCATTGCAAAGACACAAGACTCATGAGTTGGAGAGAAAGGACAGTTTATTACTCACAGCAGTAGCGGAGCAACATTTGCGCCTGTTTGCCAAGCCTGGTTCCACGGGGCGCCACGATGAGGGCTGGGTGACACCTGCATGTGCCAACTGCTCAGCATCATGGCCATGCAACTCCCCGTTTAGGAAATCCCAATCTTCTAGAGCGGCAATCGGCAAGCCCGCCCAACTTCACTCCCAAGGGAGACCTTGTCTTTATCTTACCGGACAGCAAACAAATCTGCTCTCTGCCCTACAGGGAGATACCCCCTCTAGCCTATAAAATGATCTGCTACGTAAACATCCTTGTAATGATAGTCTGGAACCAAAGCCATCAGCACCCCTTCCCACAGACTTGCTGAAACACCAGAGACCCAGCAGTAAGAGTCTCCCACCACCACCCCTCCAACACTAGGCAGCCGACACCTGATTGTGTCTCTGTGCCACGTGCTCTCACTCCCTCTTCAGACCTCTGTGATCCACCAGGGAAAGCCCTGCTCTGCCCTAACTGTATCCGCCCATTCACAGTAACGTTCCCACAGACTCCTTGCCTAGCTCCTTTGTCTTTCAAGAATCAGCTCTCAGGCAGGCCTGACAGCCACTCTTGCCCCCAAATGGAGACCTTTCGTGCTCCCTTGGTGTCCACAGCACCAGTGCCTGGTGTCCCAGCACTTAATTTGCTCCACTGTAATTGTGGCTCACACGGCTGCTGGGCCCTTGGCTGTCCACTTGTTGAAGGCCAGGGCTGCATCATGCTTATCTCTAATCCCAGGACCAGCCCACCAAGAATAATAAGTTCAGGGCAGGTAGAAAAGAACAAGTGAATTGGTGAATAAACTCTTCTTTTAAAGCCACCAGCCCTTTCTTCCTGTCACTTGAGGTCGAGGCAGATGTACAAACCGATGAAGCTGAAAAACTGGCCTGGACGAGGGGTGGGGCAGGTATGGGGTTCATAAGCAACTTCCAGATTCTGGGGCAGGAAGCAGAAATGGGTTCACGGGGAGGCCTTCCCCATGTTGCCGGATGGAGCACTTTGACCAGCCTTCTCCGCTACACGGACGTGAGGCAGGGCCCCACCCAGGGTCTCCCTGAAACCGTCGCCCCAGCCGAGACCATCCAAACATGGTGCTTCAGGCTGGGATGCTGAGTGTTCTATTTAGTGATCCAGTGATACAAACTGGATGCATCTTTCACAGGTCTGCGTCCATGCCAAGGACACTGTTTTTCTAAATATGTATTTAGGTGTCTTAGACAGGAATGTTGTCGTCCCACTTGTGATGGTATTTCACACTTCAAGTCCATATTCTCTCCATTGTCATCTGGCCATGTCTAGAGACATTCTGGAGCCCTGGCTGGCAGGTGCTACTGGCACCTACGGGGTAGAGGCCAGAGATGAGGCTGTATATCCTGCCATGTGCAGGACAGCCCCCCACAACACAGAATTATCCTGCCCAGAATGTTCGTAGCGTGGAGGCTGAGGTGGCCTGGACTGGACGGACTATTGGGACTGCCTCATTTGGGCATAAGCAAGAAGGGCCAGACCATACAGCGTGGAGGTTTTTCTTGAAGGGACTGGGTGCTCTCACTGTGAATCATCCTGGGCTAGAAAGAGGAATAGAGGCCTGGAGACAGGGAAGAGGGAGCACGCGAGGACTCTGGGCCAGGAGAGCAAGACTGGTGCCTACATGATGGTGGGGGACCCATGGGCAAAGGAATGATCATTGCCCTCAGGGAGTACTGTGCACAGACACATCTGTTGAGGATTTTTCTTTTAGACTGCCTGTCATCCCAGGGTCCAAACTGAATTTTTTGCTCCATTCCAAGGCTTAATGAGTTTTTTTGGTTTTTTAAAGCTACCATGTAAGGAGCACTCACTAGGTGCCAGGCATCATTCTGTATCAGAGGTCGGCTGCCATGTTCTGGCAAAAGGCCAGATGGCCAGTATTTTATGATTTCTGAGCTGTACGGTGTCTGTCACTACTTGCCAGCCTTGCCTCATTTCGCCACAGCCTCCCAGAAACTGTGTGAATGGTGAGTATGGCTGCGTGCCCAGAAAACTTTATCTACAAAAACAGGCGGTAGGGGGTGCCCGCTTGGCTCAGTGGGTTAAAGCCTCTGCCTTCGGCTCAGGTCATGATCCCAGGGTCCTGGGATCAGGTCGAGCATCTGCTCAGCGGGGAGCCTGCTTCTCCCTCTCCCCTGCTAGTGCTCTCTCTCTCTCTCTCTCTGTCAAATAAATAAATAGAGGAGATGACAGAGGCACAGAGGTCAGATGATATGCCCAAAGTCACAGTGCCAGTAAGCAGCAAGGATGGCCTCCGACCCCAGCCCTTCACACTGGCCACTGTGGCGGCTCCCAAAGTGCCTTAGCGGGCACGGAGCCCGGGCAGTGGCAGCGGTTATAAGCTGGTGAGCGGTGACCCACAGGTACGCCTTGGGTGTCTGTCCAGAGCCACAGGGGAGGAACAGTGATGGAGGCATCTGTGACCTTGTCAGTATTCCCTGGGGACTCTGGAAATAATGAAGAAAAGGGATCTGATAAAAGACTTGAACTTTGTACAGTCACCCACGGGGGAACCTGAACTAAAGCGAAGGGTGACTGGCCTCTAAACCTGGACCCAATGTTGACTCAGTTCACTTCCCAGCTTTCACAAGGAGGAAGTGCTTTCCGATAGCTGACCTATTGCCCTATTGCTGTTTTGCAAAGCTACTCCCCCAGTTTTCCTTTTTTAGTGAGAAAACTGGCTTTTGCATGGGTCTCTCTCACCTGAAATCCTTCTGCAGGCTACTTCCCATCTCCTCTCCCAAGAGGCACAAAGTACAACAGGAAGGTCATGGGCTCAGGAGCCGTCCGACCAAGCTGCCCATCACGGCTCGGCCACCTACAACCGTGCGACCTCAGGCACATCTCTCAGTCGCCCTGAGCTTTGCTCACAGAAGGAAAGCGGCGGCCCCCACCTCCCATTCCCATGGTGAGGAATGCACGTGCTAGCATCAGATCGCTGCCCAGAAGTGATAGGCTCCCAAGACATGCTGGGCCCCACGTCCTTCTGAGCTAAATTGTCTCAATGCTTCATTTCTCTCTTGAGGGCTGTTTGCTAACCATTTAGAGCAAGTCCTCCCCTTCACCTCACCGGAAAACAGATCCAGGGTTCCCTGTGGTCTCCCTGTACTTGGAATGAGATATGCATGGTAATGTGGCATTGCTTTCCACCTGCTTTCACCTCAGAAACCCTATCACTCCAGATCAAGTGTTACCCTCTCCCTGGTGCCTTCCCTGACTCCCAGAGTCAAAAATAAACAGAGAGATAAACCGTTCTTCCACATTCACTCAACAAATGTTTCCTGAGCACCTTCCCTGGGCTGGGGTCTGTGCATCTGCCTGAGCAGCCCCCGTGCGGCTACATCCTTTTTCTGGATGACTCTCCCTGAGGCTGGGAAGGGCTCCTTGCTCACCCCCCTGCACCCAGCAGAGGCCCTGGAACACTGCCCTGCTTGCAGCAGGCTTATGCTCACAACCAAACAAAACAAAAAGGAAAGCCGCCATTGAAAGAAAAACTTCTCCAGCGGTAACTGGACAAGTTGATCCTCACTGGGAAGCAAGCCCCTGGCTATTAATGGAAGAAGTATCTGTGTTTCGTACAGCGGTTATGTGCAAGAAGAATGTTAAGCTCCTACAGCTGAGTTTTCTCCAAGGTGTAACAAGTTTGCTGACCAGGCAGCTTTGCACACTCAGTGTGACTTGTACGCTCAGTCTCACTCAGGGATGGAAATTTCCCGACATCATCCTTACTGGCGGCAGCATCACCAAAAGGTTTGCCAACAGCCGGGGAGACTCTCAGAGAGCTGCCAGGAGGAAGGACTGAGGAGTCCCTTGAAGGTTTCACCCGAGGAGTACCTCTGCAAGCAGGGGGATAGAAACGCCCATGCCATAAGTCAGAAGCCAGCTGCGAGGCGAAGCCCAGTTCACTGGCTAGGGGATGGCCGTCAGCGTGTGTGCGAGTGTAGACGCATCCCAGGATGCAGCTGTGCACATGACTACGGATGCAGGCATGTGTGTGTGCGAGTGTGTGTCTGTGTGTGAGTGACACACATGCCCTCCTTCCCCAGCACCCAGAGCGGCAGAGCACAGCAGCCTGGCATTCAACATCCCTTCAGTCTTTGCAGGCTGCCCTCGTCCCGCAGCGGCCACACGTGCCCAGGGATGCTCCTTCTGCCCCTGCCGCCCAGCCCGCTCGCTCTGACCCACTTGTCTGACCGGCTCCACTGTGGTTCCTTCCGACTCCCACCCCCGCGTTTCTGTAGCTGCCCATCCTCTTCCAAAGAATCTGAGAAGGAAATAGATTCAGGGTTACCTCTAGAAGAACCCCAACCAGAGTAACATCCATGTGTTGCCAACAGTAACAATGGCTGGAATCTATTAATTTTTTCCCCCCTAGCAACCACACTGATCTTTGATCTACATTTCCCATGAGAGTGGCACAAGGAACCGTATCCAATGTTTATTATCTGTGTCAAAAGGTATTAAGTCTATTGTGTTTTTTAACCACTAAGCCTTTTGTCCCAATGAGGGGAAGAAAAACAAGTTAATTTGGCATAATTTGTTCTTGGCAAATTTGATTATTTACTTTAAAAAAAAAAAAACCCTCGCCTTTCCTCAATGGCATTTACACAGTGTCATGATGTGTAGTGATGGCACACAACACCTGCTGTGAAATAAGCATCTGCCGAACGACCAGGAAAGCACGTGGGATGGGACTCCGGAGACCCAGGTTCTGATCCTGGCTCGGCGCCTCATCCTCTGTTCGGGCCATTGTGGAACCCTGAGTTTCCCTTGCCTCATTCATAAATAGGGCTGGGATTTGGCTGTGTCGGTTTTGTCCCCCTCCAACCCTACCCCCCCATCCCAGGGTCACACCTAGGCAATACGGCAGTCTGGATGCCAGTTTGAACAGACACTCATCCACAAGCAGGCTGCACTGCGTCTACATTTCTATGAGGTGTCAACATTTCCAGCTGAATTACCAACAGGTCAAGACCCCCATTGCCCCTCCCTTGGTTCAGCACCCCCAAGCCCCTCTCCCACATCCCTCTGAACTCCCTCTGTCTAGCATTTCACACTCCTTTCACTCTCCACCCTGCAGCCAACATCCTCCTTCTAAAACGCTTATCTGATCCCCTCAGGTTTCAACTTGGAACATTCCAGCAGTCCCCAGCTGCCTCCAGAATGAGGCCCCACCTCCTCAGCCGGCTCAGGAGCTCCTCTTGCTCTGGCCCCAGCCTGTTGCCCCAGACCCTCATGTCGAGTTCCTTGGTCGTTCCCAGAACGTACCAGCCTAGATGGTCACGGAACAATTCGTCCCTCAGCCCCCAGTGCCCTTCCATGTCCTGCCCGTCTCCTGGCGAGCTTTCATCTGCCCTCCAGGTCTCAGCTTAGATATCCCCTCCTCTAGGAAGCTTTCTCTAGTCCTTTCCCCAAACACAAGGTGGGGTCTCTTCCGTGCCGCTTCTCTCTGTACTGGAAGGCCCTATCCAATTCATGGTGTCCTCCCGGATTCCCAGTCCCAGCAGGACAGATGCCATGCCTCAGGCACCATTTCTTCAGCATCTAGTCCAGTCCCTGGCCCTCAGGATTCATCAGTATGGTAGCGGGAGTGTGAGCCCATTACCTTGGGCTAACTGAAAACTTTGATGGGCTTCTGTGTCTGTCTTTGAATAATAACAAATGGGGACAATTAACTATTTCACTAACATATCAGTTTGTTACAGAAAATCTTTGAAACAACAGTATCCACAGAGGGGTGTGGAAAAAAAGAGTGGTAGAAAAAGAAGAGTATCACTCTTCTAAGGTCCCTTCGAGCTAAAAATTCCCAAAATCTATCTGTTACAACAATTTGGCTCAGGAGCAGGAACAATAATCTAGAACCTGGAAGGGTAAATAGGAGAAAGGTTCTTTAGATCTTTGGGTCATAGGACAATAGACAGTTAATCAATTTGCCCTAGGGTTCCTGGTGGCCAAAACTAAAAGGCAAACACAGTCATTTGCATGACTGCCTCAGACTTGCTACAGAGTATCTTTGTTCTACAACCTTTAGTCACCTTTCCTCCGTTCCCCACTCCACTTGCAGGTTTCCCTTCTTCTAAGGGACCTTAGAAGAGTGATAACTCTTTATCTTTTTACCACCAGGGAGCGGCTGCTGTATCACTGGCCAATGTCAGCGCTGCCTGCTTTAGGTAAATCTCACTTTCATCATAGCCAAGGAGCCTTTCCGGAGCCAGCCGTCCCAGAAGATGGGGACTGCATGAACCCTTTGCCCCGACTGCCCAGGTGTCCTTCCAAGATCCAGACGGGTCTCATCCAGTTTGCCCAGAAGTCACACGCTGATCTGGTCACAAGTTAATGATTGCAACACCGTTTACAACGTTAAAAGGAGCTTAACAAACTGTGCAGGGCTAGACCAGCTCTGGGTCAACCTTTACAGACAGAAGGAACTGCTGTCCTTGTATTTGTTCCTTCCTGGTTGGCATAAAATCCAGTGCTTGTCAGGGATTTAGGGAGCTTGCCTGGTCCTTCAAGAAGACCTTTTGTTGAAACACACACATACACATATACAGAGCACCCAAATCACTTTGTTTACATACTTGTAATATTATTGAACACTACTAGAAAGTGTACATGAATTGAAAATTGGAAAAAGTTACAGTTGAAAATCAAATATGGTTCCCCATCATTGCTATGTGCTGTGTTGGACACTGTACATACTGGCCGTTAGTCTTCAACCTCTTTGCTCTTACTGTTTTCACTATTTAATTGTGGAAATTAATCATTTCAGTTCCTTTCCTTGTGTTCTTGGCCTGTGACAGAGGGCTTCTCAGCGAGCATTCGTGGATCAATTACCCTATCTCATTGCTTCCGGACACCTCTGATGATCCACCCCTATTTCAGAGACGCTAAAATACAGGGGAAAAAATGTGTATCTGAGAATCAATGAATTATCGTCTTTGTCCATGGCCACCCGGTGTGGCCCCCGGAAGTCTGGCTGTGCTTCTGGGCTCCATAGTGATGCCTGTACCCTTCACCCCTATGGTGGCCACTGCACAGGAGGACAGCAGCAGAGCAGAAAAGAGGGGGCTCCCTCCCTCCCCAGGAAATTGCTGGAACAATCTCTGATCCATTCTCTTCTTCGTGGAAAACCAGACTTTCCAGTCCCTGCCTGGAGCCTCCTTCACACATCTGCTTTGAAGTCAAGCCTTTTTGGCTTAAATCTTCCTTTGGAGCTAGTTTACCCCAGAGCTCATCTCTCTACGTGCTGAGGATGGGTTGCCAAGGACTTTCACCAGCTCCTGGAGGGCTGTGCTCTGCCCTCACCTGGATGCCCAGGGGGCATGAAGCAGAAGGGGCAAGTCTAAGCAAAGCTAGAGGCTGACAGGCCCCGCTTCCCTGCTCTGGTCAGCCCACTCTCACCCTGCAGTCCTAAAGGCTTTACTCTGCCTCTGGTGGGTGAGGGCTCCTGCCTGGGGCTGGGCTTACTTAGCTCCAAATCCTAACAGTCCAACCTCTGATTTCTTCCCAGGTTCAGGGCCTCCACCCTGGCTGCCTAAATTAAGGATCAGCCATGAGGCTCCCCGGGGGGCTGGGCTGAGAGGCTGAGGATGTCTCAGGGACTGGTCCCTAGAGGCCAGAAAGCACCAGGGAGATGAGGTCTGACTTTACCGTGGCCTGAAGGACATGGCTAGAAAGAACATCCCGGCCTGTGAGGAGTCTGTATTTTTTGCTTAATCCCTTTCTTACAAAGGAAATGTCCTATTTGTTCAGTAACCCCCTTGCTGTTAGAAACTCAGGCAATTCAGCAAAGCATGAAGAAGCCAGCCCTTTCAAACACAGCTCACATTTGTCTGGGGCTACAGAGCTTACGAGGCATTTCCCCACATATTAGCTACTATAATCCCCCCACCCCCATGTGGTGGGCGGAGGGGGGGCGGAAGAAAACGGTGATTAGCTGTATTACGTGCTTGCTCTGTGCCAAGAACCACCAGCTTCTTTCCCCACATTGTCTTACTTAATCCTCCCTACAGCGGGCCGGTGCTTCTCAGGCTTGGACTGGGGCATCAGAAGCCCCTGGTGGGCTTGTGCAAAGAGACTGCAGGGGCGCCCAACCCCAGAGTTTTTGGTTTGTGGTAGATCTGGGATGGGCCCAAGAATGCCCATTTCTAACAAAATCAAACAAGGTGCCTTTGCGACTGCTAAAGGGCAGGAGTGAAGGGGTTAGGCTTTTCTCCCCAGCATCCCCCCCCACCTGTTTCACTTCTAGTTCTGGGAAGGGCATCCTAGTCCCCAGGGACACTGAGGCTGCTGATCCAAACTTCCATTTGGTAGGTGAAAACCCTGAAGTTCAGAGGGGAGTTAAGTTACTTTCCAACAGGTTAAGTTACTTTCCTAAGGCCATTCAGCCAGAAAGCAGCCTCACAGATATTCATGGAGGGCTGCCTGGTTCTGGGCTCTGTGCACTCTCCAGTTCTGCCTCCCCTTACTCCCCTGCCTCTATACCTTCCTCTAGGAACCAATCCTAGCTTCCCTGTTGTTTGAGCCTGCTGGGAAGGCCAGATGCGAACACTGAAATGCAGGCCAAGATGCCCCCAAAAACACAAACCTCAATTCTGCAGCTTGGAAGAGATGAGAAATAATTCTGAGTTGGTGGACCACACCACACCACACCACACCACACCACACCACACCACACCACACCACTTCCTAACAGAGCCTGGATGTCCCAACGTCAATTAGCAGTGACTGGAACTACAGCACAGATCACAAAAATGATAGTGGGTTGGATTGCTAGCCTTAGGGGAAATCCCCCAACACACAGGGATAGGGATTCAGCTCCCTGGTATGAAAAACACATTCTGGCCTTTCTCGCCTCTCTCCTCAGAGCTCTCTGTGCCTCTTCACATTCATCCTCAGGACGGCAGCTGGACTGGGGGAGAGCTCACGCGGGTGTTTGGCGTTGGCTGACCATCTCTACCTTGGGTAAAGCCGAGACCTGTTCTTTTTTTTTTTTTTTTGACAGACAGAGATCAAAGCTAGGCAGAGAAGCAGGCAGAGAGAGAGAGGAGGAAGCAGGCTCCCTGCTGAGCCCAGAGCCCGATGTGGGGCTCGATCCCAGGACCCTGGGATCATGACCTGAGCCAAAGGCAGAGGCTTTAACCCACTGAGCCACCCAGGTGACCCCGAGAACTATTCTTAATGAAATCAGCCTTTTAGTTGCACGTGCCCCCTCACTGCTGTCTCAAGTTCACCCTTGAGCTCCGAGTCTGCCTTCTGAACTGCATTTGGGTGTGAGGCCACGCGGCACCTTTATCCCGACTACAGAATAGAAAGTTGAGAGATTTCCCCACCACCACCACCAGCCTCCCTCCACGTTTCGCGTCTAGTTCTTAGGGTTTGGGAAGGATGTCACGTGCCAGGGAACGTTTGTGGCAACCTAATATTCCAGCAGATTTGGGACAGAAGGTGGGTGGAGGCGGGAGCCTGAGAACCAGAGAGGTTTGGCTCCATGAAGGATCCCTTCCTGATTCTCAAAGGAAATCCTTTAAGACCGGAATCTCTGGTCTGGGATGAAGGAGAGAGAGCAGCAGGAGGAACGCAGCGGCAGTGCCTGGGTCCCGCGGAGTCCTGCCGGAGCCTAGGACCTTGCCACCACAGCAGAGAAGCTGGGCAGGAGGGCCTGTGCGGGGCTGCAGCCCACTGTCTGGCATCCCCAGGCCAAGCCACCATCATTCCTGAGTTCCCTGCGTGCGGATGGAGGGGCTGGCCCCGAGGGGTACCTACCCTGCAGGTAGGGCCCTGGATTCCAGGAGAGGTGGACGTCTCCAGGAGGAGGGCCTGGCTTCCCTCTTCCCCATCCATCCCCTCTCCTTTGAAGGCTTATCTTATTCCTCCCAGATCTCTAGAGACAGTGACATCTGCTTCTGAGCGAGCTCACATCTGGGGAGCCCCAACGCAATGTCTGGTGTGCTCAGGATTGGAGCGCGGGGCCCACTCTCTGCTCACATGACGTGCTCTTAGGTCCTTAGTGCCAACACAGTCATTCTTTTTGGTTGCTCTGTTGTTTTGAACACACTGGGGTGTTGTTTTTTAGGTTTTTTTTTTTTTTGGTTTTTGTGGGGAAGGGCCAAAAAACCTTCCAGGGTAAGGATGACTCTCCCTGCCAGCTGGAATTTGTTAACTCTTTTATTGACTACAACAGACATACCCAACAGTGTGTCATCAGTGAACAGTGAACAGCTTGATGACTTCTCACCATCTGAACACAGCCCCCACACCAAGGAACGGAACATCGCCCGCACCCACCTTGTACCTCCTGCCCGTCACCCCCACCGCAGGAGGGCACCTGCGACCTTGACTTCTAACAGCAGAGATTTCACTTCGGCAAGCTGGAGTTGATCATTTGCTCACAGGGCAACCTGACTTCCCACTGCCCCCCGGTTCAGGGTGGTGGAGCTGCTGAGGCCCAGCAGGACTGATTTGGGACTGGTTCCCGGTGGGGATGGCCTGCTCAGCAATTCTAAACCCAGGACACAGTTAGCTGCTGCTTCAGCCACCCCAGAGAGGTGCACAGGGGCAGGGTGGGCCCCAGCTTGGCCACCAGAAGGTCCTCCCGTCTCCAGGCAGGCCATCCAGGAGGTCAGCCTGGGGAATTTGTGGAGGGGGAACGGGAGTAGGGTTCTCTTTCCATGTGCTTCTGGAAGTCCTGCCCTGTGTTCCAGGCCATGGGAGGCCTCTGGATCAGGATGACTCAGCAGCATCTACGTGCAAAGTAGCTGAGGTCTGCACCCTGGGAAAGCCAGCACGTGACATCTGGCTCGACTTGCCAGTGCCGCCCTCAGGGCTTGGAACCCGTTTCCCCCCCCAACACCTATGCCAGGCCCTCTGTTTCCCTGTATGACACTGAGCACTGGTGCCAACTGCCAGCCTGGACCTGTCTGCCTCCGCCTCCCTGGCCTCCCTGCATCTGTCCTCCTTCACCTGGCCCCCCCGAGGGCTGACCCCACATCATGTGCACTCAGTGCACTCATCAAAAGCCAGATTTTCTCTGCGCTCAGCCTATGCATGTCCCACACCATTCGACTCTGCCCTCTGCTTCCTCAGCAGAGCACGGCTCCAGGGGTGCAGGGCATGGGGGAGGGAGGGCCGGCCAGAGTGAGCGGTCAGGAAGCAATGCTTCTGCGCTGCTCCTGTCACCCCCCCACATGGTCCAGACTCTGCTGAGTCTTCCTGTGTCAAGTATTTGTCCTGCCTCTCCTTCCGTCTGCCTGCCATCCCCAAGCTGGATGGGAAGACATCAAATAGGAACTGTGCAAAGGCCAGAGCTCTTCCTGCCCCCCATCCTTCCCTCTCCATTCCTCTCTGCCACGTGACTCTCCCTAAAACACAGATGACTCCCTGCCCTGCCCCTTCATCTCTGGGACAAAATGGGAAGGGTCCAGCCTGCCCCTGCCCATGTCTTCCCCTGTTTGACCCAACGTCTCTTTCTGATCTTAGAGTTAATCGCTTCCCTAGAACACTTTCTGTGGATGTTACCCCACACCCCCCAAATACCATCTTGTTTCTTGCCTCAGCTCATGGGATCCATCATCATCTTGGCCATCAGCACTTCCTTCCTACCCCCACTGAATCCTCTCCATCCTCCAAAGTCCAGAGGAAAGCCCTCCCCCTCCAGGAAGCCCTCCTTGGCCATCCAGCCTGAGCACTCTCTTTCCTAGGAACCATCAGAGCACTGAACCTTTATTCCCTACCTGCCATTTTCAGCTTTGAACCAGGAGCTGCAAGTTCTTCCACTACAGAGCACAGCCCTTCTCATCACCCACCCACGTAGCGGCATTTTTTGCACAAGTAAGTACGTAAGGGATATTAGTAACGATGGAGCCATGCAACGCTGGAGCCGAGGAGACCTTGGCCTGTGTAGGTGGTTGGTGAATTAGCGCAGTGAATTTTCTGTGCCTCCCGGGCTAATAAACAGCCCAAGCCTAGCTTTTGCAAATCTAAGTCAGACCTTTCTGTGGATTCTGCTTCTGCTGGGATCAACTCCTCTGCTGGTCACCCCCTCCTCCTGTGTCAAGGAGGCCAGTTCCAGCCTCCTTTTTCTGGAACAGTCTATCTTGCCCAGTGCTCCTGACTGCCCCTCATAAGACATGAATGTCCTTGCACTTGTCCGTGCACCCGGGGCACCACCTCCCATTCCCACCCCAGTTGATGACCAGGTTCCCAGTTCATTTCATACGCCAGCTGAACTGATTGCAAGCTGCTTATTTTGCTGGCCTGCCCGAGATGTCAAATGTCGTTCTTGACCCAATCCCCCCAAACCCCGCTGCATACGTGATGTCCTGGTAAGGACGGGCCCGCACCACCTCTGAACTCCATGTACTGACAAACACGGCAACAAGACGTTAATTCTAGATGCGCGGACAGCTGAAATTCTGGGGCCTGAGCCAAACTTCCAGAAAGGAGCCCTTTATTCTTTGTTTATTGTAGAATAAATGTCCTATGGAGGAGAAGGTCTCTGTCCCACCCAAGGCCCCTGCAGTCTGGAGTAACCTAGGCACAGTCTCCTGGGAGGTTTGGTGGAAATCCTTGCAGGACTCTGGAAAGCCGAACGCTAGGATTCACAGTTTGAGTGCACAGGGCAGGCTCCTGTGCTTGGAGAAAGTACCACACACAGCCCGTGCGAACGGTTCTTTAGAGAAGCCTTCCTATTCTCTTCATGATATCAGAGTCACTATTCTCGACCTCCGCGATAACCTCCGCAGATCACAGCATTTTGGGCTTTTTCATTAAATACAACGGTCTCCTCCAAAAAGTATCTAAGGGAACGCCTGGCTGGCGCAGTTGGTGAAGGGTGCGACTCTCGATTTCGACTCAGGTCATGATCTCAGGGTCATGAGATTGAACCCCATGTCAGGCATGTGCTCTATGCGGAGTCTGCTTGAGATTCTCTTTCTCTCTGTCCCTCCCCCGCCCCGCTCGGGCTCTCTAAAGTAAATCAATCTTTAAAAAAAAAAAAAAAAGTATTTAAGATCTCTACTTACCAAAATAGCTCCACTTGGATCCTGCAAAGAACAAAATAAAATAAAGTAAGTACCACAGAGCTTGAGCCAGCGAGAGAAAACGCTATAGATTGGATTTTGAAATGGGTGCGGTTGGAAAGGAGGCGGATGCCCAGATGGCAGACTTTGTCAGAGTCTGCGTCAGATCAGCCGCTTCCCAGAGCCGCTGCACACCAGAGCGGGGCACGGGGCAGTGACTGGGAGCCGGGACTCGCGAGTGAAGGAGGGGGCTTCTTGATTAGAAGCCTTTCCGATCCTAGAGAAGCCAAATTTTATCTTCTGAATATGTGTTTAAAAAAAAAATTCACAAGTTGCAAAACCCAAAAACTCCCAAAGGGTACACAGTAAAAGCTCTTCCTCCCACCCAATCTCTCTGCTTCCAGGAGAGAGAGCCAGTTTTATGAGCTGCTGGGAGCATTTTCACAGTGTGACTACTCACACGTACGTAATCACATTTTTTCTGCCCATTTCTGCACACAGATGTCAGCATACTGGAAACACTGTTAAGCCTCTTGCTTTCTCCCACCAAACAAACACACCCAGGAGAGCTGTTCACATCAGTCCGTAAAGAGGAGAAAACTTTCCTCCAAAGGAAAAGCTTTTCTTTGAGGAAGCTGCCACCCTCCACCGAGTTAGAATTCCAGGGGTGGAGAGAATGTGTAGGAGAGGTTCTGCCAGGAATATCACGGAAGTCACCTACCACCTCCCACTGCACACCCTTCACGCACAGAAGTCCCCCGTTCCTACATCCAAACATATTTGGGAAAAAAAAAAGTTGCAGAGTTGCATGCCTGGTACCCTGCCTGAAACCTCCCTCTTCACCTCACAGAGACCCTGAGACTCAGGGTGTCTCAGAGGACACACCCAGTGAGAGGGACTCTTCAAATTCCGAATGCCTCTCCTGGCTTCTCCTGATGGCACCACAATGCCTGGCCCACAGGGTACAGTCAGAAGTGGAAGGTTCTCACCTCCCCTTTCTCTCCTGGGAACTGATTTGCAGTAAAACCTAACTGACCAGCAACCTTCAACCTTAACCACAACTGAGCATTTCCTATTCGAGTCAATGGTGATTTTTAAAAGCGAAAAGAGGATTTTGCTGCTTTTGCAAAGCTAGTTTAATCTCATGGTTTTCTGTAGTTCTGGTTCCTTTCTTTTCCTCCGTGCTTTTAATTAATTTTGTTTTTAATTTTCAAAATGGTAATTTTGAAAATGGTAATAGCCAGTTACACTTGGACATGATTTAAAGCATCAGATGATTCTACAAGGCTTTTTAATAAAGCAGTCCCCTGGAACCCCTCGCTAGTTTCCTGGTCCCTAGGGCACCTTGAAGCCTTCTTCAATTTGGACAGTATCTCCAGATCCCAATAAAACAGGCCTGTATGGTTCCTCCCTGATTTGTGTAGGTTGAGGTATTACCGACCTCCTCCCCAGAAGAGAAGCAGCAAGGTCCCCACGGGGCCACCTGCAGCTATCACCTTGCTTTAGCCATAAGGAAATGAAAGTCCCCTGCCATACAGTGGAAGACCAGTGTCTGCTAAGAAGTGTCTCTGCACATTTGCCAGGCCCTCCAGTAAACTCGGGAACTCTCTGAGTCTCCTTCTCGGTCTTTAGGGCAGTGCAAGGAGTGAGGAGGCTGGTGTTCAAACACCTTTGAATATCTGGTGAGTACTTCCAGACCTCTTCCTCACAAAAATGCCCACAGGCTTGGACACACAAAATTTCATGTACGATTAATTTCAAGAGGTCCATAGAACCCCCTAAAACCTGCTATGGACCCCAGGAGAGTTAAGAGTCCCAAGATTCGTCCTTTCTGATGGAGGCATAATACTCCAGAGTGTATATGGACCACATCTTCCTTATCCATTCATTCGTTGAAGGGCATCTTGGTTCTTTCCATAGTTTGGCGACTGTGGCCATTGCTGCTATAAACATTGGGGTACAGATGGCCCTTCTTTTCACGACATCTGTATCTTTGGGGTAAATACCCAGGAGTGCAATTGCAGGGTCGTAGGGAAGCTCTATTTTTAATTTCTTGAGGAATCTCCACACTGTTCTCCAAAGAGGCTGCACCAACTTGCATTCCCACCAACAGTGTAAGAGGGTTCCCCTTTCTCCACATCCTCTCCAACACATGTTGTTTCCTGTTTTGTTAATTTTGGCCATTCTAACTGGTGTAAGGTGATATCTCAATGTGGTTTTAATTTGAATCTCCCTGAGGGCTAATGATGATGAGCATTTTTTCATGTGTCTGATAGCCATTTGTATGTCTTGATTGGAGAAGTGTCTGTTCATATCTTCTGCCCATTTTTTGATGTGTTTGTCTGTTTCGTGTGGGTTGAGTTTGAGGAGTTCATTATAGATCCTGGATATCAACCTTTTGTCTGTACTGTCATTTGCAAATATCTTCTCCCATTCCGTGGGTTGCCTCTTTGTTTTTTTGACTGTTTCCTTTGCTGTGCAGAAGCTTTTGATTTTGATGAAGTCCCAGCCAATAGCATGGAGGACAAGGGGCGTTAGAGAGTAGTAGGGAATTTGGGTAAATTGGAAGGGGAGGTGAACCATGAGAGACTATGGACTCTGAAAAACAGTCTGAGGGGTTTGAAGTGGCGGGGGGGTGGAAGGTTGGGGTACCAGGTGGTGGGTATTATAGAGGGCACAGCTTGCATGGAGCACTGGGTGTGGTGAAAAAATAATACTGTTTTTCTGAAAATAAATAAATTGGGAGAAAAAAAAAAAAGAGTCCCAAGATTAACCTCCCCGGAATTAGCAATTAGATGAAGACAGGCAGAACCAAACCCCCCAGAGAACGAACTGCCAGCCCATTGGCTGAAACGATGCTGAAAAGGAACAAGGAAGGCATTGCCTTGGAACCAAGCTCCAACCTCTTTTCTGAATCTCTCCAGGCATTTTTGTCTGAAAATGTTCTGGATTTCAGAACTAGTTCTGGAATTCAGAGCTAGAAGAATCCAGACCATTGCCACTTAGCTGGGCAGAGCACTTGGAAGCTCAGCACACAAACGTTCACAAGTAATCGGGGAGTTCATCCTCACGGCTAACCTGGAGAGACGGGTCACTCCCGGGATCCTGGAGGCCACCAAAAACATGACTGTTGCCTCCCAGCCATCCGGCCTGGGCCAGGAGTTTAACGGCACCTGCCCCCGAATCAAATCATCGCCTTTACTAGTCCACTTCTTCCGAGCTCTCCCTACCAAAGCTTGCTACGCCGTCTCCCCTGTCGGTCTTAGCTCATCCTCAGGTGTGGCATCCAGGTGATACTGCAGGAAGCTCGGGGACCAGGCCACAGAGTGGACATCGGGGACTGAGACCACCGGTGGTGACACAGGACCGGGGACGCATTCTTTAAAAGTTGCAGCATCCGGTGTACACTTTCCTGCCTTCCTCTCTCTGAGCAAGCCCACCTGGTCCTCAGGCCTTGGTGCTTTGGGTATAAATGACAGTGTCTGGAAGGACTCGGGAGCGGGAGGCTGAGGAGAAGCAGCTCTGTACAAGGAAGTGGGGGGTCCATCAGATGAAGGTCAGGGCCCAGCCTGGTCTCTCTTCGGCTCAGAACTGACCGGAGGAAGACTCCCTAAGGGATATGCATATGCATGCATGTTTGTTTTATTTGGAAGTAGCGCCTCACAGTTCCCGCCTCCTGTTTAGGGCAGGAGTCCTGACCACATGCAGGAGGCAGGCCAGGCCAAGGCCCCTGCGGCTACACCTTGGAGGCTTCCTGAGGGAACAGGCTTTTCCAGGAGGGACATTTTGTCTCTTCTGTGTAGGAGACCTGGGAGGCCCAGCTTGATGCCTGTTAGAACCTGCAGGCCTACTCTGTACCAGGCAGGGAGAAGGCCTGAGTGCTCAGCTAGGAAGTGGGACAGACAAGGATCCAGGCCAGGGGTTCAGGGCCCTGCCTGCTTCCTGCTCTGGATGCTAGAACCTTCTCTGAGGAACCATCACGAGGGCAGCCAGAGACTGCCCAACTCTCCAACCAGGTTCAGGCAGAGCAGGCTCCACAGAAATCACTGAAATGTTTCCCACAGCAACTAAGCATTCCAGGGTTTTCTCCAGAAGACATGTGACCTCACCTTCTTTTGCTCCCTCCTCCCCACTCCAGTCATTTTTTTACACATTCCCCAGTGCCAAATGTTGGGAGTTTAAATGCTCAGGGAGGGCAGACTACACTTTGGCCTCATTACCTAGCTTAACCCCCTCCACTCCCCACCTTGGGTTAATACTGATATGCTACATCTTGGTGACCTTTGCTTTGACCTTGTCCCCTGAGGCAGTTAAGCAACCAAGAAAACTACACGAGGAATAACAGAATAAAAACGGTGTTCTTAGAACCTGGGGGTAGGCAGGCTGGCTACTCAGTGTGGGGTGAAAGTGGCTTTTTGTCTGCAAGGTCCCCCATCCCAACTTGGAGAATGGGGAGGGTGAGAAGGCAAAGGAGGGGAGGGAATGAGAAAGGGCAGGCGCAAGGGCAGGGGCTAGAGAGAGAGGGAGAAGAGGGAGAGAATGACAAGGCAGGGCAAGAGAGGGAAGGGAGGAGGAGCTGCCCCACAGTGAAGGGAGTAACAGGCCTTCTGGAAAGAGCCAATGAACGGCTGTTTCTTGCCTGTCTCTGAGCACCTTGGAACTACAAGAGAGATTTCTAGCAGAACTTCAGCTCCCTGTGCAGCTTTCTCAAAAGAGGAATATATGTCAAAGTCTACAGTTTTAAAAATTAATTTCCACTTTCATATAACCACTTTCTCCCACCAAAAAAAAAATTTTTTTTCAAATAGGCTCCATGCCCAGCATGGAGCCCAGCATGGAGCCGAGCACAAGGTTTGAACTTATGATCCTGAAATCAAGACCTGAGCTGAGATCAAGAGTCTGGTGCTTAACAAACTGAGCCACTCAGGTGTCCCCCAACCCTCTCTTTCTTCCGGACCAGACAAGGGAAATAATATCAACCAACTCTTGCCAGCCAGTGGATTTAAGTTGAATTAAGAGTAATGCCAACACTGCGACAGGCCAGCTCCCCCGCCTCCCTCCCACCCAGCCCCGTGGACACAGTGACCTCCAGCAGAGAAGGAGGCTCTGAGTTTTCATGCTACAGAGCAGGATCAATTTCCCACACCACGTGTCCGGCAAGGGTAGATCCATTTCCAGCCGTGACCGTCACTTTCAGCCCTCCTACAAATGTTTCAGCCTAACCTCGGCCCAGGACCTCCACTCAGGAATGGTAGAACCTACAAATGTCCTCACAACTTGAAACAAACTCCATCAAGGGCAGGAGCTACTATTAGTTACCCGGGAAGTTTCCACAAAAGTCACTACCTACTCCCAGAAAAGTGCTCCCCCAGCAGTTGGAGAGGCAGGCAAAAGCTTGGCATCCTCTTATTGCTCCTAAGGATTAACTAACCTTGACCTTGGCCATGCACCCAAACTCATGGGGATTAACTAACCTTGACCTTGGCCATGCACCCAAACTCACTGCCATGACAGGAGCCTCCGGTTCAGGTCCCCACACCTCCTCCTGCCATCCCGTTGGGCACCCTCAGCCTCCAGTCTGTCAGGGTTAAGAGCCCTAATTACACTCAGAAGTGAGGTGTGTATGCTCTTCTGAGTGTACACACACTCACGGTCAAGATAGTAGAGCCCTTCTGGAGAAAAACAATGATTAAGAATGGGATGCATCATCCCCTTGACTTGGAGGTAAAAATGGTAAAGAAAAGCATCCACCACTGTGGGAAGGTGCTGCAGCTGGGGCCCGGCAAACCCTTGGGGCTAATCAGGCGGCTCCGATGCCACATGCACTCCTCGACCCCTGCTCATGGATCGTGGATGGGGCACATTTTAAATCTTGGTTCCCTTTCTCTTCCTCTTTAGCAAGCTCCCCACCGCCCCTCCAGACCTGCGGAGAGCTCCAAGAATGCATGAGCATGCTTTCATCCCAAGACAACGTGCTTCCGCCCACCGCAACAGGTAGTGCCCGCCCAAGGAAAACGAATTTTCCAAAATGCCTTTTCCAATTTGTCCAAAAATAGGCCCCTGGAGAGTATGCTTCCCCGAAATGATTCTGCTTTAGCACTAGTGAGCCCCGCAGGCAATCCTCCAGCCAGGTATGGCTGCGTGCTCGGGACCGAGGGAGGAGGAGGCGGACACTTTACCGTGGAGCGGGGCCGGGGCTGCCGGCTGTTCCAGTAAGCAGAGGAGCAGGAGGACGGCGGCGGCGGCGGCGGCGGCGTGCAGGCTGCGGGACATCGCGCGTGGCGGGGCGGGGCAGGGCAGGGGCTGGGCCGGGGTCAGGGCCAGCGCGCAGCCGGGGTTCCCGCTGCGTCTGTTCCCGCGCTGGGGACCTTGTGCGCAGCCTGGCAGTGCGAGCGCGTCTGCTCTGTGGGCGCCTGGCGCCGCGCGGGCCGCTTTTATAGAGCTACTCAGCCCTAAACACATGATGTCACCGTGTGCGGGGGGCGGGAGGGGTGGGTGGAGAATGCCCTGCCCGCAGCAGGTCCCGAGCCCCGGTTGCGAGGTGAGTTGTAGCCTGACTTCAGCCGAGCTCCGCGGGACCGCGCTCACCTGGGAACCCAGGTCTCTCCGTGGGAGCGGTGGGCAGGGCTGGGGGAGCCGCCTATCCTCCTCGCCCCACCCCAGGAAGGGTGCGTCCTGGCTCCCGGGGTCGCTGCCTTGGTCTGTCGCAGCCCTTACTGACAAGCCCCCTAAGTATAATGCCTCGTGGAAAAGAACCTCCTTCAGATCCCCCACCCCAGTCGTGTGCCAGGCCCACGTTAGGGACTGGATAGGAGAGCAGAGAGGGTGCGTTCCAGCTCAAACTCTGCAGATGGTACAGTGGCCTGATAAGGTCTTGCATTTTCCTTTGGACACAAATTCATTTAGAATAGGTAAATAGCACAGCGCGGGTGCGCGGTGAACAGCTTTCCGAAGCAATTAGACTGACCCTAGTAACACACAAGTGGCTTCATAATATCAGTCCGTTCTCTAGGAAGCTGGGGGAGGGGGAGCCCTTCTGCGGGTTAACAGTGGAAGAAAAAGACCTGTTTATTGAGTACCTAGGATGTGTCAGGCACTGTGCTAGGCGTTTTGCATTGGGGTCTGGGTTCGGCTTCCAATGCATATTATCATCACCTGTTGCTCATTTCTGCCCAGTTTGCACACATTTGTGTATTAAGTATACGTAGCATACATGGAGTCAGATATGTGTGGCTCTGATGCCCCTTTGTATTCAGTCCATGTTCACTTGTTAAGTCAGAGGTTTTATTAACCTAGTGATAAACCTTCCTCTTGCTGTTCCTGCCACTTACTGTTCCCATTGTCCTTGTCACTTGTGCTTCTGGCTTCCCTGGGCCTCCCAGTGTCTGCTCTGCTCCCCATGCGGGGCTCCGGTTTCCTTCCTACTCTGCGACCTTGCCTATTCTCTTGGCTCCTTGTTGCTTATAGACATGCTTGACTTGCTTGACCTAAAGACATGCCTATAGACTTGCTCAACCACATGGTCTGAGGAAGGGTACTCACCCAGCCCTGGTACGTCACCCCTGATTTTGCCACTTGGCCCATCCTGCCCTATTCTCTTGGCCACCGCAGCCTGACCAGCCTCAGCTCTCTCCCGTCTGTGCTGACTCTCAGCCTGCTCGGACTCTCAAGCTGGACTCAGCGCCCAGGGAAACCACTCGTCCAAGCAGGTTTTGGAGGGTTAGAGCAGCTTCCGTGAGAGAGTCACTGGGAAGCACATGCCATCCGCATTAGAAGGGGTGCTACTGTTCTGTCCCTATCAGCTCAGCGATTGTTTGTGTTCATAAAGAGCTCCGAAGTCTTTTTAAGGAAGTAGTTACAAAGACAATCTTGTTACCAGCACTTCCAGACCACAGCAGGCTTAAGGATGACCTTTTCTGCCTGCAACTCTTGATAAAGAACCTTGAATGAGCTCCAGAGCAGTGAGTAAGCTGTTCACTTGTGGCTCTTAAGACATTCCTGTCTCTGATTTGTCATCAAGGGCTTAAGGAAATGTACTTGAAGGACACAAGAGATAGAGAAGAGCCCCTGCGGCTTTGGAGATGCACAGACTAAACCCAAGCAGAGGAAATCATTCATCCCCCAGCTCACGACAAGACACAGGGAAACTGGGCCACGTACACACATTTGGTTACTCTCAGTTCACGTGTTTTCCCATTATGTCTGGTAAACATTAAGTTCAGTTTGTCCTGGAACATGCATCCCCAAGTGTTCTTCAAGAATCCCCAGAGAGGGGCGCCTGGGTGGCTCAGTGGGTTAAAGCCTCTGCCTTCGGCTCAGGTCATGATCCCAGGGTCCTGGGATCGAGCCCCGCATCGGGCTCTCTGCTCAGCAGGGAGCCTGCTTCCTCCTCTCTCTCTGCCTGCCTCTCTGCCTACTTGTGATTGCTGTCTTTCAAATAAATAAATAAAATCTTTAAAAAAAAAAAAAAAAGGAATCCCCAGAGATGGGGGAGATTAGATAAAAGGGGGGGATGGATGTAATAGAACAGTAAGGCAAGATTGTGAACTGGGTTTGTTGGGGAAAAAGGAGAGGGTTGGATGTTTACTACTTGTCTGAATCAGAGATGTGGTTAATTAGTAAAGAATGAATAGCAATTAAAAGAGAATTGAGGAAAAAAAACGAATTGAGGATATAAACTGAGACTCAATTGCCCTAAGTGCTTTGGTTTTTTGTTTGTTTGTTTGTTTTTGTTTTTGCAGGGGATCAGAAGGGTAGAAAAGCAAACAGGAATGGATGGAATGACCAATCTTCTAAAGTACTGAAGCTGAATGTCAAGCACCCCCTCGCCCACCCCCCCCAACAAACAGCACAAACCTAACCGACTTAAGTTCCCAGCTCTGGGAATCTTTCCTGCCAGGGGCTCTGCTCCCTGAGGCCCGTGCAGCCAGACACGTCTGGGCTCGCTTTGCCATCATCAGATGGGGCGCTCGTCAACCAATAACTAAGCCATTGCTCAATGGGCTAAGGTGGAAAGGAGATCTTCAGCACTCAAACTATGGCAGCTGGCCACCAAACGACATGCCCAGACAGAAGGCTCCAAGGAGAGGAACTCCTATACAGTGTCACCACTGGAATCAACAAGAGGGCAAGGCTGACGACTCAAAGGGCAGAGGAGTGCAGAGGAAAGGAGCCCAAGGTGTGGTGTCTGGAGGTCTGGGCCGAAGGGCCTGTCCCACCACTACTTACTGAATGGGCTTGACAGTGGTACCACCTCTCGAAACTTCAGTTTCCTCATCTCTAAAGTGCAGATTGTCATCCCAGCTCTTGGGTCGCTAACAGAACTGAGATCTGGCTGGAAGGAGATAAGGCAAGTGGGAACTTTTCTGTTCATTATTCACCCTGGGTGTGCCAGGCACTGTGCTAGGCTTCATCCTTGCTCTTGGAGAGTGTGTAGATGTAAAATGGTCTCATGAACAATTATATAATTATGATACATGTGATAAAAGGTTGATTTATAGCCAGAAGGGATCCCCTCTGCCCCGGTTCAGTGAGGGGGCGACATCACCAATGTAAGAATTCGATTCTGTGACTTCATAAAACCTTTGAAATGCACAGTTAATACCGGGCTCCTCTTTCTCAAAGCTGGCCCCACTTGCCCACACTCAAGCTAGCCTTGGCCTTCAGATATAACAAAGCCCGTAGAGAGACTGTGATTTCTCAGGGTAAGAATTAACCCTTCAAATGGGGTCACTCAATTGGGAATCCTAAAGAAAGGACTGGTATGAAGAGAACTAACATTCATTGAGTACCTGCTGTTTGCTTGACACTGTGCTTGGGACTTCATTCTTCCAACAACCTGTGGGGAGGGTGTTATGTTTGCCGTTTTACAGATCAGGTATCTGAGGCTTAGAGAAATTCAGTCCTTTACTTGAGTGAGGCTTTTAAGTGGCAGAGACTGAGTCCTCGACCAGATGATTCTCTGTCTCCGCTGCCCAGGAACGCTCTTCTCACAACTCACCTAGCAGGTACCTTAGATGGGGCTGTTCTGCTTCTGGAACCTGCTGAGATGAGGTTGCTCAGATCATGTATTTGATGATGAGGGACACAGTGCACCAGTTCTATGAAATCATGCTCAACATGGGACATGGGTGTGTCCTCCTCCCCAGTCCCTGTGGGGTGACTGAAAGCCTCTGCCCCCTGATCAATGCAGAACACATCTGCCAAAGTGTGGGACAAGGAACCTGAGACCACAGAGCTCTGATTCTCCAGTCAGTGAGAACATGAGCCTGACTGCATTGTTCCTGGTTTTGTCAGTGAACTCTGCTTTGACCAAGGAAAGGGGGTATGGAGGAAAGAGAGGGAGGGAGAGGGAGGAGGAGGGAGGAAGGAAAGGGAAGTAGAGGGGAAGGGAAAAGAAGAAGGAAGGAAAAAGCCAAGGGATTTCCTTTGACTAGGTAGTGACAGGTCTCGCATGGACCCGTTGATCCTAGTGCAAATGTCTAGGTCTGAAAATGCAGTCACTTTTATAGCTTTATTCATATCCACTCCTGCGCTTGTGCAGCCGTGGCCTGGAGTCATCACCTGTGTGTGAACCCTGGGTGCCCTGCTCGGTTTCAGGCAGGATCAGCTGCAGGGCAGAGCGACCTGCAGGAGAGAATGCTGAACTTGTGACTCTGCCAGGAGTGATCTCTAGGCCCATAGCAAATCTCCTGGCTAGCGTCGGCCTTGGCTTTCGGATCCCTAAGTTGAAATAAGAATGTCCAACCCCACACTGGGTTGTGAGTGTGGGGCGAGACCGGAGATGTGGAAGTGCTTTGGAAAACCAAATAAAAGTACCTGACACATACAAGATATTGCTGAGAGAGAGAGGGCTTGAAACAAAGGTGGTTTTGATCTCAGCCTTGGTTTACCAATCAAAGGAAACAAAAAACCGGATTCCAACAAGAGACTGTGAGTTCTCATTCAGCCCCTGCCCCCAGTTACCATGGCAGCTTGTGACTCTGTTCCAACCACTTGTCCACTGACTCCTGTCATGATTGCTTCCACTGAGTGGGGAATTGTGGCTCACCATCAGGATTTTTATAAAGCCCTCTTCATGATTAAAAAAAAAAAATGACAATAATTTAAAATTTTCTGCCAAAAAAAAAAAAATTCTCTGCCCAGGGACTCAGTTAACTTAGCATTTTGAGTGAAAATAAACATCAGTGCAGTATGTTTTCTTATTCCAGATCAACTATTCTGAAGACCATTGTCGGCTGACAAGAGACCCTTTAAGTGATAAAATGAGACTACAATAGTGTAAGTTTTCTCACATCTCTTTTCACTGCTGCTGGTTGGATCCACTCTTCCCTAACCTCGGGGGTTTGGTCCAGATCATGGTCTTGTTCTCAGTGTGAAGCCCTGTCCTCCCTCACTGCTGTCTTTCAAACCAGCAGACATAGAGCACGTCCCAGCGAGCGCACGGTGCCGACATCCAGTGAGTCCCCCTGATAGCGATTCTGACAACTTCCGCCTGAAGTTAGGAAGGACCAGGGACAAGGGGGAAAGCGTTTGGCGTCACATGAACCTGGGTTTTGAAAATCAGCCCCACCACTCACTACTCCTGGGAAATTGGGCAAGTCACTTAACCTCTCTGAGCTTCAATTTCCTATTTTCCTTTTTAAAGAGGTGAGGGCCCTAGACTAAGTATACTGCCCAAGGAGCAATAGGGAGAAATAAATATGATAAACTAGGCCTGTAAAGAACTTAGCCCAGTGGCACATAGGAGGGTGATATTAATGGTAGTTCTCTGGTATAGAAAGGCCTCGATGGGGCGCCTGGGTGGCTCAGTGGGTTAAAGCTTCTGCCTTCGGCTCAGGACACGATCTCAGGGTCCTGGGATCGAGTCCCACATGGGGCTCTCTGCTCGGTGGGGAGCCTGCTTCCCCCTTCTCTCTTTCTGCCTGCCTCTCTGCCTACTTGTGATCTCTCTCTGTCAAATAAATAAATAAAATCTTAAAAAAAAAAAAAAGGCCTAGAATGGCTGAAGGAGGACTGTCTCACCCATAGTTCCTAGGTTAGGCAACCCCATCAACTTCCCTCATTTGGGCAACGACACCAACTTCCATGAACCCTAAGAGAAGAATGAATGATGATTTCCAGACATCTTTTTTCCCCGAATTCTACACATTGGCCTCTAAAAGAATGTCACTTTTACCCTAACAAACCAGTCTTCCTACTGAGGCAATAATGCCTTTTAATCAAGTAGACTCCGAATTACTTTATCACAAGAAATGCCTGAGCACTAGGATCTTGGAGCTGGGAGGTATTCCTGAGCTCAGAGATAGTGCATGCTATTATAATAAGCTGGTAATTTCCCCTTGCTTAGATACTCTTGTTGGGTACAATCGCAGGAATCAACAACCTGATCCCTCATTTCCTTTCCTTTCAAAGAAAACTGGCAAGCCACCCTCACCTTCCTTCGGCCCCAGTGCCTGACAGAGAGCTGAGTGGGCTGGGACCCTGGTGCAGTTAACATTGCTGGTTTCGAGGCATGGACGGGCGGAGGCCAGGGAGCTTCCTTCCAAACTTTCAAGTTGAGTTGCTTGTCTGGCCAGAGCCCAGCCGTGGCAAGGATCCAGCTGCCTCTCAAGCCCCAAGAAAGGACTCAGGTGTACCCAGTGGCCAGGAGAGTGGACAGGCAGCCAAGACATCAGAGTTCTCTCACCCAGGACAGCACGGCCAGTGAACTAGAGAGACTCCCCTGAGGAGAGGCTGCGTGGTGAGCTCACAGAGTAAAGAAGTCTTACCTAAGGAGCTCACTCTTTTATGCCTTCCCCATCCCCCATCCTTGAAATTAAGAGTGTGGGGCTCAGGGGAGAGGACAGGGGCTGGAGACTGAATCAGTCACCAGTTGCCAATGATTTCATCAGTCAGGCCCATGTAACGAAGCCTCCATTAAAGAAACCAAAAAGACGGGGTTTGGAGAGCTTCCGGGTTGGTGAGCACGCGGAGATGTGGGGATCGGTGGGCCCTGGAGAGGCACGGCACCCCTTCCACAGACCTCACCCTGTGCCGTTCTTCCATCTGTTCCTGAGTTATACCCTCTTGTAATAAAAGGGTGAGCTAGGGAAAACAAAAAAAAAAAAAAAAGAGTTTGAGGCTCACTTTGCAGTGGAATAAATTATAACTAAATTCTGTACATCTGCATTTCAGTTTTTTAACAATGATATGCAAATGTTAGTTTTTTTCCAAATATTTTATTTATTTGAGAAAGAGAGATGGAGAGCAGAGGGAGGGGCAGAGGGGGAGAGAGAGGGACAAGCAGACTCTCCACTGAGCATGAAGCCCGACTCAGGGCTCCATCTCCTGACCCCCGAGATCATGACCTGAACCGAAACCAAGCGTCAGACACTTAACTGACTGTGCCCACAAAGCACCCGTGCAAAAGTTATTTTTGATAGACACAGCTGTGTTTTCTCGACTCAACAGGGCTTCGTGGTGGGTAGAAACGACGGCAAGAGACAAGAGTCCTTAAAGGATGTTCAGAGAATTAGAAAACTAGAACCCGGAAACTTGGGGGTTTTCTCCCTTCAAATTCTGTTTCCCTTGGGGATGGGGCCCAGGAAAGAGAAATACTTTGGATACCTCAGTCATTCCATTTTATAACAGAGACTATGCCACTTAATTCCAGTGAGAATTTGTAAAATTCTTTTGAGACCTTTAGGGAGGACTCCATACACCATAATCACAAAGTATGATGCTTGCAAGTGTAAAGGTGTTTGTCTTTAGCGAGGGCATCTGATCTGTGATAAGAAAGATCTCAGAGGTCACTACACCTCTGAGAGAAAAGCCTTGTTAACACAGTTCAAAGGAAAGAAATAAATGGAGAGATCGTGAGTAAAAGAAATGCCATCATATATATATATATACATATATATGTATATATATACACACACACACACATATATATGTGTATATATATATTTATCTGTGGTCTTCCACCTGGGGGATGGGCAACATGGTGATTCTGTGAAGAGTCAGGAGTCCGCTGCTGGACAAAGCAGGCCCCGCCAGGACAGGAAACAGAACTCTCAATATCGCGCTAGAACAGGGAAACATATTGGCCAAATGATTTTTATGAACAAAATTATTTAGAGGGGGACATCTGGGTGACTCAGTTGTCATGATCCCATCATGATCATGTCGTGATCCCGGGCCCTAGGATCCAGTCCTGCATTGGGCTCCCCTCTCAGTGGGGAGGCTGCTTATCTCTCTCCCTCTCCCTCTGTGTGTGCTCTCTCTCTCTCTAGCTTTCGCTTTCTTTCAAATAAATAAAATCTTTTTAAAAATTGCTTAGGGCGCCTGGGTGGCTCAGTGGGTTAAGCCTCTGCCTTCGGCTCAGGTCATGATCTCAGGGTCCTGGGATCGAGTCCCACATCGGGCTCTCTGCTCAGCAGGGAGCCTGCTTCCTCCTCTCTCTCTCTGCCTGCCTCTCTGCCTACTTGTGATCTCTCTCTGTCAAATAAATAAATAAAATCTTTTTTAAAAATTGCTTAGAGGAACTCATAAAAGGAAAAAAAATTGTCCACTAATCCATCCTAGCTGACGATAACTTCTTACACATTCCATTCTTGTTCTTGTCCATGACAACAAAAATATTTATCCAGTTACCATCAATTAAATATACCATATTGTAGATACAACTTTTTTTTTTTTTTGACAGAGAGAAATCACAAGTAGATGGAGAGGCAGGCAGAGAGAGAGAGGGAAGCAGGCTCCCCGCTGAGCAGAGAGCCCGATGCGGGACTCGATCCCAGGACCCTGAGATCATGACCTGAGCCGAAGGCAGCGGCTTAACCCACTGAGCCACCCAGGCGCCCTGTAGATACAACTTTTTAATTAAAAAACTAGCATTGGATCACAGCACCTTTCTACATTTCTACATGATCTTAGTAATTTTTATATCAACAACATCTTTTTTTAAAGATTTTTTTTTTGTTTTTTTAAAGACAGATAGAGGGAAAGAGAGCAAGCAGGAAGGAGGGGTAGAGAGAGGGAGAGAGCCTTAAGCAGACTCTGTGCTGATCATGGAGCCTAATATGGGACTCAGTCTCATGACCCTGAGATCAGGACCTGAGCTGAAACCAAGAGTCAGCCGGACGCTCAACTGACCAAGCCACCCAGGTGTCCCTACAATGAAAACATCTTAAGACATGTTTCAGGAAGTCATGAAACCTGGGAAGACGAGCAATTTAAAACAGGGAGTCAAGTTTCTTGAGGGACTTCCTCAAGAGGGTCAAGAAATTCCTGGAAGAGCAACAAAGTTACAATTTGAGGGATTCAGAAGAATATGACAGTGGGTAGATTGTAAGTCAGTGGCTTGATGGCTTTGGGGAAGTGATTGTATACATAGCACTGGCTAGGAAATGAGCCTGCAAGGAGGGGTCCAAGTTCATAGCCAGGAGCTGCCATAGTGCATGACCATGAGTCTTCATTCTAAGTTCACATGGTGCTCAGTGTTTCATCAACTGGCCCTCTAAAGAAGCTTCTGGGCCTCAGAGCTCCTAGAAGAACCCAAGAGCCAAGACTCAAACCAAGGACACTCAGTGAAGGGAAAAGTTTGGGGAGTCATCAGAGTCAGACATCCAGGACAGACACTTCATTCCTTGTCCCACTCCCAGGCTGCCAACCACCCTCCTCCCACTCACTGGTTCTGCTTTTGCTCTCCTCTTCTCTATTTCACTTCTTCCTCCCCCTTGAACTTTCTCCATCTTTCAGTCTGAAGAAGCAATGGGCTGTGGTCTTCCAGTTCCATAGATGACGAGCTGTCCTGGGGAACCTAAGGCAGAGAGGGGGGAGGGAGGAACTCAGACCTGGAGGAGGCATTAGCTAGGGCGGCAGGAAGTAAAAATTTTGAAAACAGTGTCCCAAGAAACAAGGTGACAATTTTACTTGTTACCCTTCTGTGTTGTTTGAGGTTAATTCTTTTTTTTTTTTAAGCAAATCTGTTACAAATTGAGTGTTACTCAAATTAAATTTTAAAAACATTGCAAGAGGCAAATGTTTTCTTTCTTTTTTTTTTTTTTTTAAATGAAAGAAGCAATAGACCAGAGTCGAAGAACAAAAATTCCCTGGAGCAAATTTGAAGATCTAAGTGGCTTCATTAAGCAATTAGACAAACAGGCAGCATCCCTTCTTGCAAATGGAAGGGAGCTCCCCAGAGCCGTTGTACCAAATGGAAGGTTTTTATGGGGAAAAGAGTGGGACAAAGAGGTTATTAACAAAAGAAAGGATTGGTCCAGGCAAGAAAACCTTCCCTCAGGGGCCGGGGCAGGGGTTATCTCCTGCAGAGTACTTTATCTTCCCTTGGGGGCGGATGGAGAGGACCCACAGGACAGATTGCAGCTCCCTGACAGACCCCTGAAGACTATCTTTCTAGGAGAGGTTGAAACTACCGTTAGGTTAGGTGTTAAGTCCCTGTTTCAAGACTCGGCCTCAGTGACGCCATGTTGAACCTGTGGTTCTTTGTCACACTACCCAAGGAAGAGTCAATAGCGCCAACAAAAGCAGCAGAAAGATCCCAAGTGGCAAATGCAGAGAAAAGGTCTTGGACGATAGGTGGTCCTGGTCCATGCCTCGGAGAAATCCAGTTCTGCAAACACACAGAGTGAGCCAAGTAAGAGAGAAATGACTGAGAAGAGATGGGCCATTTAAAAACATCAGCAGGGAGGAGGACAAGGAGACGGCACCAGAGCAGAGGGAGCCTCTAAGATTTGGAAAACTTAAGGCAAATAGGGAGAGTAAGAGGAGCTACCATTTCTGAAGCCAAGAGGGAACACTCCAGACAGTAGAGAGTTGGAGAAAAAGGACCAAGAGGAGCAAGGAGAGAGCAGTTGGAGGTGGGGTGGGGTGGGAGGGGTCACTGCAGAAAAACAATTCAGATTTTTGAAAACTTTGTCCTAGGGCAAGCTTCCAAATAGGTATATAAACAGAGGGCACAGGCGCCTGGGTGGCTCAGTCAGTTAAGCATTTGCCTTTGGCTCAGGTCATGATCCCAGGGTCCTTGGATCAAGCCCTGCATCAGGCTCCTTGCTCAGTGGGGAGTCTGCTTCTCTCTCTACCCTTTCCCCTGGTCATGCTCTCTCTACCTCATTTTCTCTCTCTCAAATAAATAAGTAAATCTTTAAAACCAACAAACAAAAAACCCAGAGAGTATAGTTAGAATGAAGCCCCATGTACCCATCACCCAGCTTCAACAATCGGCAACTCACGTCCAGACCTGCTCCTTCTACACCTTCACCAACTCGGACCCCTCCCCCGGCGCTGGTTTGAAACAAATTCAAGACTCAGCGGCGTTCTTCATCTTTCCTGAGCATCAAAACCCCCTAGGGTGCTGGTTCAAGCACAGATTGCTAGACCCCGGCCGGGGTTTCTGATTCAGCAGGTCTGGGGTGAGACTGAGAATCTGCCTTTCTGACAAGTTCCAGGATGGTACTGGTGCTGCTGATCCAGGCCCCACACTTTGGCAACCACTATATGATGTCATCTAGACATGCATCTCTCTTGGAAAAGACCCCCTTATTGAAAACATAATCACAGTGTTACTACCACTCACAAGAATCTAGAGTAATTCCTCACCATCATGTTTCCCCAGCGGTCCTCTCCGTGGTTCTGCTAACCACTTCTTTGATTTGTGCTCGCAAAAGGTCCATGCATTGCACTTGGTCCCTGGGTCTCCTTCAGCAACTCTGACCTCTGGGCAGGGCTTGAATCAGTAGCATGAAGGGCTTTGCACGGTAGCTCGGTAGCATGAGGAATTGCACGGCCAGATGTGCAGCTGTGGCTATGAAAAGACCATGGCCCTTGGGTCTGAATTAGAGGCAGGATCCGTCATTGTAGGGCTCTGCGGCTCCCGTGCCTCATTTGTAAAATGAAGAGAATAAGCCTATCTCAGGGGAGACTGCTGAGAACTACATGAAAAGGAAGCCTGTGGTATAGGACCTGATACATGGAATCAGAAGATGTGGGTTTGCGGAAGCTCCATGACCTTGGGACCAGAGGCTCATCCTTTTCTGAACTCCAGTTTCCTAACAAATAAAATGGAGATAATCATAGTATTTTAGGAGCGCCTGGGTAGCTCAGTCGGTTGAGCGTTCGACTCTTGGTTTTGGCTCAGGTCATTGTCTCGGGGTCATGAGATTGAGCCCCGCAGAGGGCTCCGTGCTCAGCAGGGAGACTTCTCGAAGATGCTGTCTCTCCACCCCTCCCCCAACTCACGCTTGCTCCGTCTCTCTTTCTCAAATAGACAAATAGACGCTTTTTAAAAAAATAGTATTTAGAGGGTTGTGAACGAACTAACAGGTGCAGTCAACTCAAGCATGGTATCTGATGTGCAATAGCACTCAAATTTCCTGTTGTTATGAAAATGCCAATTATTATGGTGACTGTCACTTCTCTTCTGCCTGAGCAGGAGTGCCTTCTTATATCTCGGTGTCACAGTGATGGATTGGGCCACCCCAGGCCATGAATTTGTGTGTTTCCCACATCACTTATTTCTCAGTTTGGTTAAGGACACCCCCCCACCAGATGCCCAAGTTAGAAACCTCGGGGGTCACCTCAGTGCAGCAGATGTTCTAAAGTTTCCCTCCTTCGGGGAGCTTCTAGGATCCCAAGCAGGATGGAAGAACCCGACAGGGCCTGGTGCACACCAGGTCTTTCATCAACGCTGAGGGTTTGGCTTCATTGCCATTGCCTCTGCTCTCCTAACTGTGCTCACACACACCGCCACCCACAACTCCGCACCACCCAGCGACTCCGCCAGCCTCTGCCCCCAGCCTCTGGCTCTCCATCCACCCTACGAATGACAGTCTTTCTCTGCACCAACCTCCCCCCACCGCCGTCTCTCTCTAAGTGCGGTTTATGCCCCCCTCATCATCCAGCTGTGTAAGGCGCTGTTCTTTTCTTTTTCTCATTTTCTTTTTTTCTTCCTCCATCCCTGATACTTCCAATTCCCTCCTTCCCACTGGCCTTCACTTTCGTGTTTTGGATAACATGTTCTAGGATACGTATGTGAACTTACAAAATACACGATATTGCTCTATGTGGTTTCTGTGTGTGAACCCACTGTGCCCCTGGCAGATCCCCTCCACCCCCTGCTGCCGGCCCTCCAGTGAGATGAGCGTCTCTGCTGATGGCCCTTTAGGACCCGAGCTAGTGTTTCTCTGAAGCAGAGGCCCAGGAGGGGAATCGCTGGGTTACAACGTCTACGACAGTTGACCCTGACAAGGTACTGCCAAGTTATCCCTGAGAACTGCAGAGCTCTTGGCCCCTAGAGACTCCATCCAAACCGCTCCACGGAGAGACTGGACGGCACGCTAACACCACTTCGGTGCTATAAGGTCGTCCCTAGGAGGACCCCAGCCCCCAGGAAGTGTTCACTTTCTGAGCAGTGGCAGCTCAAAGTGGCCAGGAGGAATGGCTCTTTGTTCTAGCAGGTAGGCTCCCGAACTTCCTCTTAGAGAAAGGACTTGAGAAAGCTTGCAGTGATAAATACTTTCTCTGCTCTTTGAAATGTCATTCTACCACCCCAAACCTTTTCCTCTCCTCTGCTTGCTGGGCCCACCTTGAGCGGTCACCTCATTGCCGCCTGGAGCCCCAGCTCCTGTCCCAGACACAGGAGAACTTGCTTCTCCTCTAGATACGCACCAATGAACAAATCTAGGGTGGCCTCATCACAGAGACTGAGCCTTTTTAACACCTACTGGAATACCTTTCCCTTTCGCACATCCTTTAAGTATCTCCCCGCCTTCAAATGTTGCCAGCCTTTTGTTTTGAGGAAGTGGAGTCCTGTTCTCCCTGGATTCTTTTTCCATCTTGCAACATAGTTACTGAGTCGAACCTGTCGCCTGGCTTGAACTAGTGCCCTGCATTGTGTATCCTTGACCTGCCCTCCATGAGTGCTAGCCGTGTCCTCTGCCAGCTAGAGAGCAGGAGTTTCAGACTTTGCCACAAGCTGGTGTTACCCGGTTTCCTGATTTTTACCAAGCTTGCGGATAAAAAGATCTCTTGCTCTTGTTTTCATTTTCATGTTTCTGTAACCGGTGGAATTGAGCAGAATTAGTAGACTTTCTTGTGTGAGTCATATATTCGTATCCTTTGTCTGTTTTTCTCTTGGGTTCTCTTGTGTTTTTCTGACTGACTGGTAGGATTTTCTTTTATATTTTAATCCCCGTTGGTTTTAGAAGTCTCAAATATTTTTTTTCTCGGTCTATTACGTCTCCGCTAATTCTGGTAACAATATCCACGATTACCATTAATTCTGAAATAGTGAAATCTCACCATTTTTTTTGCCTCTGGTTGTACTTTTTAGGTCTTGGGTTTTTTGTGTTTTGGGGTGGGGTTTTGTGGGTTTTTTTTTTTTTTTTTTAGATTTTATTTGAAAGAGAGAGCACGAGCATGGAGAAGGGCTAAGAGAGAGGGAGAAGCAGGCTCCCTGATAAGCAGGGAGCCTGACACAGGGCTCCATCCCAGGACCCCGGGATCTTGAGCTGAGCCAAAGGCAGATATTTAACCAACTGAGCCAACCAGGGTCTTGTTTTCTAAAAGTACTCTTCCCCACTTTAAAATCATAAATATATTCTCCTATATATATTTCCATGTATTTTTTTGAACAGTTGCCTTTCACGTTCATATTTTTTTTAAAGATTTTATTTATTTATTTGACAGAGAGAAATCACAAGTAGATGGAGAGGCAGGCAGAGAGAGAGGGGGAAGCAGGCTCCCTGCTGAGCAGAGAGCCTGATGCGGGACTCGATCCCAGGACCCTGAGATCATGACCTGAGCCGAAGGCAGCGGCTTAACCCACTGAGCCACCCAGGCGCCCATCACGTTCATATTTTTTAATGCATCCGAAGTTCACCTTTGTTGATGGGTATCGAAGATTCAACTTCATTTTTCTCCATGTAGTGGTCAGTTTCCCTGTGCTGTCTACTAAGCAACTTACCCTGTCCTCTTTGCTCTGTGGTGCCTTTTTTCCCATCCATCACACCCAGAAGCACAAATGCACATATACCTATTTCTGTACACTTTGTGGTCCTAGGTCTATGTGCATGTTTTCTACTTGTGGTGTTTATCACATGGCATCAAAAGTGGCTCAGAGGGTTAAAGCCTCTGCCTTCGGCTCAGGTCATGATCCCAGGGTCCTGGGATCGAGCCCCGCATCGGGCTCTCTGCTCAGAGGGAAGCCTGCTTCCTCCTCTCTCTCTCTCTCTCTCTCTCTCTCTCTCTGCCTGCCTTTCTGCCTACTTGTGATCTCTGTCTGTCAAATAAATAAATAAAATC
Source organism: Neogale vison (assembly GCF_020171115.1). Classification (NCBI taxonomy): domain Eukaryota; kingdom Metazoa; phylum Chordata; class Mammalia; order Carnivora; family Mustelidae; genus Neogale; species Neogale vison. Next base: position 105,109,999 of record NC_058103.1, read on the forward strand.
TTTAAAAAAAATGTAGTAGGGTGAGTCCCTTCTCTTTGCTCGTTTCTCAAAAGTAACTAATTGTGGACCTCAATTTTATTCTTCCATATAAATGTCTGAATATGCCTTTTCATGTCGCCAAAGAAGTTATGGGAATGTATTGGAATTGCCTTACATTTTTAGATTAACTTTGGGAGCATTGACATCTTTACATGTTAGGGAGTCTTGTCCATCACTACAGCCTATCTCTCTCTCCCTGCTTAGACAGGTCTTATTCTATGTCCTTTAATAGTTTTTCATTTTTTTCTCTAAAAATCATTTTTAGCTTTTCATGAAGCTAATTACTAGGTACTTTGTAATTTCGTTGCTCTCACGAAAGGTATGTTATTTTCTATTACATTTTCTGGTTACATATTGCTGATATAGGAGAACACTTCTGATTTTTGTAAGCAGATCTTGTTCCTGACATCCTTGCCAGGATCCTATTAATTCTGTAGGGTTTCCTGTATAGATGATCAGATCACCTTAAAGAATGACAGTTTTGTCACTACTTTTCTTGTTTTTTCTTTCCTTCCCTTTTTTAAGTAGGCTTTACACACAACGTGGGGCTTGCCCTCATGACTCTAAGATCAAGGGCCACGTGCTCTATCAACTGAGCCCAACAGGCACCTGTCACTTGCTTTCAAATCCTTTTACCTATTGCTTCTTAACACCTTGGCCAAGACCTCCAGCACTCTGAGGAGTAGTAACAGTTGTTGTTCTTAGAGGGAATCTGGGTCTACCTGCACCTGTTAGGTTCTTCCTATCTCCAGGGGTTGAGCCTGCCCTCATGTAGCCACAAGTTCTATTTCCTACTGGTGAAGAACTAGTGATTCCATTTTGTTTTGTAGTGGAGTTGGGATAAACCATAATCTGTCCATGGAAAAAGAGGGGAAAGAAAGGGCCCAAGATAAAACCTCCCTGCACCCCGTAGCACCTTTCCCCTCCTCCCATAGACTATAGTCACACACACACACACACATACCCTAGGACCCAATTACTTGCTGTTCCTCTAGAAGCTTCTCACAGTTACTACATTAGAGACTCAGATTCACCAGCTGTCCCATTTCTGAGGCACTCCCAGCCCTGGGTTGCAGAAGATAGCCAATAGCCTAAAATGGGTTGCCATTTTATCGGGATCCAGAAGTCAGAGTGGTGTTGGTAGCATAGTGGTGAGCACACCTGCCTTCCAGAAGCCAGAGAAACATTTCTAAAATAATTACTATCATGAGAATGTTTTAATCATAGGCCATTGAAGGCCCTCTTGTAAACTCTTTAACGAGAGCATTCAAGGACTTGACAAGTCACCTCCTTTTCCACTTACCACAACATACCTCACTCACACTGACACCATCCTGGGTGATCTTTTTTGGAATGTGTGTCCATGACACCTTATCTGTTTACAAGTCCCTCGGCATGGATTTCTCCCACCCTTTTTACACAATGAGAAAGCCTAATCATTCATCAAGTCACAGAACAAAAGTCGTCAGTCTTACGATGTCCTCCCAAGTTCATCTTATTGGCATAAATCATTTCTTCCCTCACGCTTCCCAGAGCACTTATCGGTCAGATTTGCCTTACAATTTGTTCTTAGTTATCTCACTGTCCCATTAGATAGAGACCTTGAGGAGGGCAAGGACTGTGTCTTATTCCTATCTCCGCAGCAATTCTTTGCACCTAATAAATGCTCAGTTAATGCTTATTCATCAAATTAAAGGATGGAGATCACGAATTATAGGAAAAAGAAGTCATTAGTAAAGATGAAGTAATACTCTTGCCTAATCTTTGTTCCAGCAAGATCGAATGTGGATTTGCAGAGGTGTTGTTAATCTGCAGTAATACTCAGCAATATGCGGATAGGAACAAGAACAGACATGGAAAACACCTCGTCATTCTCATTATTATGGGATAAACCCTTTGGGTGCTGTAGTAACAGTTGCTCAGCCTATGCAGTGCGAAGCAACTGTTTAGAATAAATTGCACTGGGGCACCTGGGTGGCTCAGTTGGTTAAGCATCCAACTCTTGATTTCAGCTCAAGTCATGATCTCAGAGTCGTGGGATCCAGCCCTGAGCCAGGCTCCGTGCTGAGGGTGGAACTTGCTGAAGATTCTCCCTCTCCCTCTGCCCCTTCCCCTTCAAGTGCATGCTCTTTCAAAAACAACAAAAACACAAAAAAAAACCAAATTGTACCTGTAAAGTCCAACATTCGGGGCAATTGTGGAATGTGGCATGTGGTTAGACATTCCTGGGTCTTTGCTCCTGAATGATACTCCTACTTATACCGTGTGCTACACACAGCCCCTAAGTGTACCTATTTATAGGTGAAGATTGTAAGATAAATGGAATTTCTTTTGAAACATGGCCTTTGCTTTCGATAGAAATTTCCAGTAAGTGGGAGACATTTGTCGTGTTGTAGAGGAGACCTGGCAAAGGTAAATGAAGAAACTGGAGTAAAATTAATAATGTTTGTATTGTTGCTTTTGAGTGATACGTAGCGCTTTTGTCTGTGTCTTTATTCTTTTCGCAAGTCTGGGCAATAGGCAAAGAAGGTGTTATTATCTATCTACATATAAAAGCTGAGAAATACACATACCGTTATTACATTAAAAAATGTTGTTATTACATAAAAGCTGAAGTAAGAAGGAATTATAGTCATTTTCTTCCATGGATTGTTGCAGTCATGGCCCTCAGTTTGTTCCCACCTCCCTAGAGCCACATTCTCAGGTGGTACCTGTCACGGTGACTCCAGGTGTGACCATGTAACTTGCTTTGGCCAGAGAAAAGGGCAAATATGACCCAAGCAGAAAGTCTAAAGTGCTTGCATATTGAAGCTTCCCCTCTCTTGTGGCTCTCGGGTGCCCTGAGAACGCCATGATGAGATCGCCACGTGAGACCTGGGCTTGATGGTGAGAGGGCATGTGGAACTGAGACAAGCCATCCCAGCAGAACCCTCCTCAACAAACAAGCCTCTCAATCTCAGGGTAGGTGAGCAAGGTCACCCAACCCCAAGAGGAGCCGCCTACCAATCTCAGAGATCCATCACATCAGCTAGATCGGAACTGTGCAAATGACTCACAGAATTGAGTGTTGTTTTAAGCCACTAAGTTTCAAGGTGGTTCATGACCCAGGGAGGCCTAATGAATACATTCCCCAAGAAAGCCTATTCAGGCTCGGATCTAGAAGTCTTAGTCCCCAGGCTCATGCTTAATTGTTGTTACTGCTTTTGTAGTCAAAGCTCAGATTGAGATATGCAAAACCTCTGTATCTTAGGTATGATCAAGCCTCTTCTTGAATTCCTCAAGGGCAAAGGCAATGACTTTATTTTTCCAGTTGGCTAAGTGCATTGCTTTATTCATAAAATATGCTCAGCACAGAGAATTACTGTTCTGAAAGGGAATTCTTTTGAGGATAGAAGGTGAAAGCTATATGCGGTATATATGACTCTCAAAACTTATATACAGCACAGATATTTATTTCCAGGTACAGAGAAGGTTTTAGACTAACTATCCTAAGAAAACAGAAAGGAAGGAAAGATCAAGGGTCATGGTGTTGTCCACATGGCACAAAACAGACTCTAAAAGAGCCACCGAGCTGAACAGCTTTGGGGAGCACCATTCACTTTGAGATCTATGTGAAAGGTACCCCCAGATTGTGCAGTACACAGCATACACAGCTGTACAGGAGGCCCCTGCTTGGCACACAGTACATGTTTAGTGAATGAATGAGCAAGCGAGTGAGCATGTGTGGCGTGCATACACATCATGTTTGTGGCATCTAGCAGAGTTTTAACTGGAAAGAAAAATCAAATTGTAATGATTATCCCTATTTAGTGGGGTCCCAGAGTGCAAACTACTTTGCTTTTTGCATGAAAAAGTGAAAAAATAGCCAAATAAATTGTGTAGATCAGATACAGATTCAGAGAAAAAACTTTAACCAAATGTTGCAGGTCAAAAAAAAATAGTAAAAATAAAAATCCATTCTGGTTAATGGTGACACCTAGTGGTGCATCAAAACTGTGGGTTTTCCTTGGAGTAAAGTTTTATTTTACACATTAGGGTAGAGGAATAGTTGGGATGGTAGACTCCTGCTCCATTAACAGATTAGGCAGTTGAGGCCCACAGGCCTCCCATGGTCAGCACAGGTGGGATGCTCACTGTTCCAGAATCTAGCCCTGGGGAGGCCGTTCCAGCGCTGCTGTCACAGAGACCTCACAATAAAGCCCAGAGTGGTAGGAAGATCCCTCCCAGGGGGGTCCAGGCTCCCTCACTGTCTCTTAAGACAACTGTTCTCAACTTTTCCACTGTGTCTTACTCTTTTCCCATCTCCTTCCCTTGCTTCTTCTATTTGTCCGTTGCCAAAATAACCAACCCATGTGGCTATTTAAATTCCGACGAATTAAAACTAAATGAAATGAAAAATTTGGTCCCTCACATTTCAGGTGCTCAATAGCTCTAGCAGTCATTGTATTCAGACAAACTGTGGGCTTCTCCATCGTTCCAGAAAACCCTACAGGAAAGCCCGGCCTGGAGCTTGCTTACCTACCTCTCTCATCTGCCATCTCTTTCCATTCTTGAGGCTTCTTCAAGAGAGGATTCTGCTCCTTCCCCTCCCTCCCTGCTCACTCCAGTTTATGTGGCAGCTTTCTGTTTTCTGTATAATATTGTGTAAACTCGTCAAGGTGACCTTGCCAAGTGAACACAAAAATATATAATCATATTGGATAGTTTATTCGGGACAGTCAGTGATTCACAGCATCTTGTTTTCCATGCATTGGAACACATCAAAATATTTTTAAACTCAACACATCAACACATCATTTAAAACAATTATAGCCCAGGCTTTTTTTTTTTCTTTTCTTTTCTGTTTTCTAAATCCACAGTTTCTGCCTTTCTACTTTGTCTTGAACTAAAGTAGCTTTAAAATTAAACAGGACATCTTTATTTTTAAGCCTGAAAAAATATTTTTTTGGAATTTATTTTTAGGGACGTCTGGGTGGCTCAGTGGGTTAAAGCCTCTGCCTTCAGCTCAGGTCATGATCTCAGGGTCCTGGGATCGAGTCCCGCATCAGGCTCTCTGCTCAGCGGGGATCCTTCCTTCCCCCTCTTCTCTGCCTGCCTCTCTGCTTACTTGCGATCTCTCTCTCCCTGTCAAATAAATAAATAAAATCTTAAAAAAAAAAAAAAAAGAATTTATGTTTAAGTAATCTCTATACCCAGTGTGGGGCTCGAACTCACAATCCTGAGATCAAGAGTCCGATGCTCTACCAAGTGACCTAGCTAAGCACCCTGAAAAAATACTTTTTATGCATAGAACAGCTTTGGAATGATACACAGGAAACTTTTTGTTGAATACTCTTTTATAATATTTAAATTTTTACCAGATTTGTATACGAGTATGTATATATATATATATCTGTGTATGTATTTATCTCCATGTATAACTTTTTAAATTAAATTGAATTCTAGATTACTTTTGAAAATTTTTTTTAAGATTTTATTTATTTATTTGATAGACAGAGACCACAAGTAGTCAGAGAGGCAGGCAGGGAGAGAGGAGGAAGCAGGCTCCTTGCCGAGCAGAGAGCCCGATGTGGGGCTCGATCCCAGGACCCTGAGATCATGACCTGAGCCGAAGGCAGAGGCTTAACCCACTGAGCCACCCAGGTGCCCCTACTTTTGAAATTTAAAAATCGTGTCTGAAAATAAATGTCACTACCCTGAGAGGATCAAACCAGAGACTTTCCAGGAGAAATGAGCTCTTGGAGAGAAGATGATTTCTGAATGAGCCTGCAATGTCTGGGTGGTGATGCACCAAGTAAGGAAGGTGGGGAGGGCTGTAACACTGCATTAACTTTAGATTTCTGTCTAATGGCAGATGGCCTAGAATCAGAAGGCCCTGACCCGTGGAGCTCTTGACTGTTGATAGAAATTTACATTAGGAAGAGAGCCTTCCTTTTCCTTCCAACCCCTAATTAGAGAGGAGAGACTGAGAGCCCGTCCCTTTGGCACCCACCTCAAAAGGGACCTTGGAAAATGCGAACAGCTCAGATCTCTACCCCTCTCTCACTGAGGGCTTGATGAACAAAGTAAAAGCTACCATCTCTCTGTGTTTTCCTCTGCTCCCCTGGCTAGGTATGGCCACCTGTCCTCCTTACAACCACTAGATTTTGAGGAAGAAAAGGAGATGAAGCTTGAGATCTTCCCTGACTTCACATCTGGCTTCCTCCGGAAACTACTTCAAAACCTGGATTTATGTAGGATTTAGGTAAAGACTTGTAGCTCTCTCTCTCTTTTTATTTATTTATTTTTTAAGATTCTATTTATTCATTTAGAGAGAGAGAGCACACGTGAGCAGGGAGAGGGGCAGAGAAAGAGGAAGAGAGAGATTCTCCAGCCGACTCCATGTTGAGCCCAGAGCCCCACGTGGGGCTGGAGTCTATGTCCCTGAGGTCGTGACCTGAGCCGAAGCCGAGAGTCAGGCACTTAACCAACTGAGCCCCCTAGACTTGTATTTCTTTAGAAAAGGATTTGGGGCGCAGGACAGAACCGGCATACCTGTAAGATAATAGCTCGGCTGGCAATGTGAGAAAATGGGAAACTGAGGCAGAGCACAGTAAATGTGATGTGAGCTGGGATTTGCAGCCAGTACTTTTGACTTCCCGTAAGCCAATTCACATCAAAACCATATAATCATATTCCCAGACCAAACTGTAGCATCTCTGTGTGGATTCCTCTAAATAAAGTGCCGCCCTGCCTATGCCACTCAGGGGAGCTGGTTTGTGGTTCTTTCTGATGGGACTTCTGTGGAGCCAGCCCGGCCTGGGGCGGAATCGTGGTCATCCTGAAAGAACAGAGGGTTACGTGTTGGCTCGGTGGGACATGCAGGAGTCCCTCTCTAATGGTGCTCTGTGTAGGAAAGACGGTCTCCCAACCCTTCAGCGCAGGACCAGCACAGTCCTTATCCCAAGGCAGTCTCGTCATGGGAAATAGAAAACTCTAGATCATCAGTGCTACAAAACCCTTTAAAACACTCCCAGTCCATCCTTCATTTTATGGAGCGGGAAACTGAGGCCCCAAAAGATGGGAAGATCGAGTGATCTTCCTAAGATTATATAAGGGGACCACGCTGCAGCCTCCCGCCAGGCCTCCCCAACCACTTAGTCTGCTTTGCCTGCACCACAGCATCCCTGAAGCCCTCGGTGCAAAGACGTCCTCTGGCCTCATGGAAAGATATTAACCCCCTCACGGTGTCTGCTCCTTAATATGAAGTTGGACACGCTGAGGATTACTTGGCATGTGTTTGCAGGTCAGATTTTACTTTATTTATTATTATTTTTTAAAAGATTTGAGCAAGAGAGAGAGAGCACGCACATGTGGGTGGGGGGAGGAGGAGGGAGGGGCAGAGGGAGAGAGAGAGAAGCTCAAGCAGACTCCCTGCTGAACACAGAGCCCGACGTGGGAGCTTGTTCCTACCACCCTGAGATCATGACCTGAACCAAAATCAAGAGTCAGATATTCTACCAACTGAGCCACTCAAGCGCCCCCAGGTCAGATTTTAAACGTAAATCTGTGCTGTCTAATAATGTAGCAACTGGCCCCATGTGGCTACTGGGCTCTTGAAATGGAGCTCTTGTAAGTTAACATGAGCTCTGACTCTAAAATGCACATCAGGGTTTCTATAGCTGATATGAAAAAAACTGTTAAGTAATTTTCATACTGATTACATATTGAAATAATATTTTAGATACATCAGGTGTTATTTAATGTGCTATTATAATTTATGGACATATTTCTTTTTACTCTTTAAAATGTGGCTGGTAGAAGATATAAAATGACATATGTGGTTCACATTACATTTCTGTCAGCCAACAACATAGACCCTGCCTTCTGCTTTGCATTCATTTGATATTCAGGTAGAATCACTTGGTGTACACACACATTTAACATATGAACGCTAGTGGAAGAGAGGCCAAGGGAAAAAAGGAGGTGACTTTGTGTCACACTGGGGTCCCAGTTCCCATGCTCACTCCCATTGGGTGAGCACCTTACACTTTTCTAAGAATAGAGCCCAGTGTTCTTCCACCTGCACCAATAGGGATAATGCTCAAGAATCTGACACTGTTGGGGCACCTGGGTGGCTCAGTGGGTTAAAGCCTCTGCCTTCGGCTCAGGTCATGATCTCAGGGTCCTGGGATCAAGCCCCGCATCGGGCTCTCTGCTCAGTGGGCAGCCTGCTTCCTCCTCTCTCTCTCTGCCTGCTTCTCTGCCTACTTGTGATCTGTCTGTAAAAAAAAAAAAAAAAAACAACTAACACTGTTGTAGATGCCTACAGATAATTCCCTTTACATAAAATTATAAAACTGCAAAGCAATATATTACATATAGACGTGCATGGGAGTGATAAGTACCCATTAGGGACAGTGTGATTCCCTCCAGGGAGGGAGGAAGGAGAATGTGACTGGGGAGGGGTTTTCATTGTACCTACAGTAGTCTTTCTTTAGTGAGGGGGTGGTATGCATTGTTTAATATTTATTTTCTATCCTTTGTGTAGACCAGAAATACTTCAGAACAAAAGTGCTTAAAGTGCATACTTTTCACAGACTAGTGAGATACTGGTAGAGGCAACATATATTTTTGGTGTGTATGTTTTATTTGCTTAATATTGTTAGTGCAAATTCCTAGGCTATCCACTCTTTATTCCCTAAGAAGCCCATTTCTTATATAGGGAACTTCCAAAGAAAGCAATTGTCTTTAAACTACTTTTCCTGTAAAGGACATGTATGCGGATTATGTACACACCCACAGTGACTTGGGGATGCCGCCGTGTTTCACTTACCAATTGCTACAGAACCAACCAACCCAGAACTTAATGGCTTCAAACAAAATGATTTATGTCTTGGGCGCCTGGGTGGCTCAGTGGGTTAAGCCACTGCCTTCGGCTCAGGTCATGATCTCAGGGTCCTGGGATCGAGTCCCGCATCGGGCTCTCTGCTCTGCAGGGAGCCTGCTTCCTCCTCTCTGCCTCTCTGCCTACTTGTAATCTCTCTCTGTCAAATAAATAAATAAAATCTTTAAAAAAAAAATGATTTATGTCTCCTAATACTGTGAGCTGGTGGGTTCTACTGGTCTCACCTGGGCTTATGCAAGCAGCTGCTCTCTACTGGAGCTCCGCTGAACTTGGAAGGTCCAAAATGGCCTCACTCACGTCTGGCAATGCTGCTGGGCTGTCCCCCAGGCGGCCTCTCATCCTCCAGGAGGGCAGACCGGCTTCCTTTTACGGCATCCTCAGGGCATTCCCAGTGACAAGGCAGACGCTGTAAGTCCTTTTGAGGTCTAGGCCCTGAACTCACAGCATGCCAGCTAATATTGTTCAAATCAAGTCACTGCCCCAGTTAAAAGACAGGAAAACCGATTCCACCTCTTGGAGGAGCTGCAAAGGATCTATGTCTGGATTCCATCGCCACACACCTGTATTAAAATATTCATTGACTATTTTGAAATATACATGATACGTAGCTCACCTAGACGGCATAGGCTGAATTTCCACCATTTCCCTTAATTGGTTAAAGGAAAAAGCATCTGCCACGAAACTATCCAAGCTTTAAACCTAAACCTAGATAATATACTTTTTAAAGAAATGATATTCTTTTTTTAATGGAAAAATAAAAGGGGGGGGGACTAGGGAGTGTCTTTTAGAGAGGATGATGAAATTCAGGCTTGCAAGTTGAGTCCCCAGTAGGAACATCTGCTACCACTTAATGTTTAACTATGTAAGCCCAGACAATGAAGATGGGTGGGATTTCATAGTATGGATCTTACGAAGCACTGTCGCTTTGCTACACTCGTTTTTAGTTAATGTGGAATTCTGTATTTTAGGAAGACAGCTTGAAAGATTTTGTTTATTTATTTGACAGAGAGGGAGCAGCAGCTGCAGAGGGGGAAGCGGGCTCCCCACCGAGCAGGGAGGCCGAAGTGCCACGGGATCCCAGAACCCAAAGGCTCTCAACCAATGGAACCACTCAGGCTCAGGCGGCCTAGGAAGACAATTTGAAGGGCCCAAAATAAAGCCAAGAGGAATATAAATGAGCAAAGGGGAGGCAGCAGGTGGGAGGGGCTTGACCTCTGCCAGAGTGTGGAGGGGTGGGTATTCATGAGGTGGGTTGTTACTTTAAGAGAGATGATCAGGTTTGCCCCACCGGCAAATGTATGGAAGGAAAAGAGGGAAGGGGACCTAGCCAGAGGAGAATCTTAAATGTTGAAATGTTCAGTTTGTGAAAAAGCTTTACTTCCAAGAGAAAAGAAAATTTAACTTTGGAAGAAACTGTTTTGGAAAAACACTTGTTTTCCTTTCCAAACCGTCTCTTCAATATGGGAGACTGTATTCAGTTAAATTTAGTTAAAATGTGTCCTGGAAATGATTTACACGCTCAGGCATCAGGGAAAGTCACTGGCAAAAGGGAGTGGGCGATTTTCCTGGGGAGAAATGACCAGTGACCACGGCGATTCGTAGAGTAGGGAGTAAAACCAAGGGCCAGGGAGCCAGGCTGAAAAAGCAGGAGAGAAAACATAAGGCAGGTGAGAACTGTTGGAGTCGCAGGCTCACAGCAAGCCAGATCACTGTTTGTGCAAGAATCTGCTCGCTTCCTCCCTGCCGTGATCCTACACCATGTGAACTGGCCTTCTAAAAATGAGAAAAAGGAGAAAGAGAAGCCAAAGAAGACCCTGAGACGTCAGCAGCCAGGACCAACAGCCACCATGGGGCTGTTCAGAGTGGGCCACGACGCCTGGGGAATAGAGAAGTGGGTTAGAGCCTGTTGACAGCTGTGGGGTTTCTGAGCTCCCCACCCCCGCAGCCCTTTGACCTTGGGTGAGTAATGTCTTTGAACTTCAGGGGTTTCGTCTGTAAAAACGGGAGACTAAGGTGATGTGCCTAGTGTGCCAGGCACGCATTAAAGCCTGGGTGCTTAAAACTTGTTCTACCGTAAATTCCCATTATTCTCTTGGGGGTTGGGGGGTGGGGGGGCTCAGCTCTGCCATTTTGTCACACCTCCTGCCTCCTCGCCATTTAAGCTCCTTCTAGACAGGCCTTGACTAGGCACAGCAGTTTTGGGGGAGTGGTGAATAATTCTCTTCTGACCAGGATCCAATGGCTGCAGAGGCACAAACCTCCGCCTTTAAAAACCTCAGTTTTTAAACATCTGATTGCCTTTTAAGAGGCAAAGGTTGGGGCTCCTGGGCAGCTCCCTCAGTTAAGGGTCCAACTCTTGTTGGGTCACCTTCTCAGGGTCCAGGCTGGCTATGGAGCCTGCTTGAAATTCTTGCTCTCCCTCTGCCCATCCCCCACCCTCTCCCTCTCTTTTAAGAAAGAAAGAAAGAAAGAAAGGCAAAGGTAAGTACATCCTGAGAGCCTAAGTTGATTTCCACCTGATGCCTGCGTTTCCGCATCTGCGTCACACCAGATGTAAAATGCTAACTTTTTTAATGTGGGTTTTCCTTCCCACAGAGCCTTTAAAAATAATACAGACTATCTATTTCTCTGAGCGCCTTTTGCCAGAAGACCGGAAAATAAACAATATGTTGAGTTTTACTTTTAAGCATAATATCATCCTTGAATTAACTTAAAAAAAAATACTTACTGAACATTTACTATGTGCCAGGCAAATACAAGTGCTCAGGTGAGACGAAGAGGAGTAGAACACAGTTCTTGCCATTGGAGAGTTTCTGTCCCGAGAGAGCTATATCTAGGACACAGTCACACTCAAGGACCATCAACCAAGTAGGAACAAGGTAAGCCCAGGGTTCTGAAGGAAGGGTAGCGTCTTCTCTAGATTTTTATCAGATGAACAACATTGTCATAAAAAATAATGCCCTATTGGGGTGCCTGGGTGGCTCAGTGGGTTAAAGCCTCTGCCTTCGGCTCAGGTCATGATCCTAGGGTCCTGGGATCGAGCCCCGCATCGGGCTCTCTGCTCAGTGGGGAGCCTGCTTCCTCCTCTCTCTCTCTCTCTCTCTGCCTGCCTCTCTGCCTACTTGTGATCTGTCAAATAAATAAAATCTTTTTTAAAAAATGCCCTATTAAGTAGTGATTTTCCAGAATTCCTCTGTGTTCCCTTGCACATCCTTAATTCGAACATTTGTGATTTTTATAATCACAACACAGTTTTGTGCTCTCCTAAGCATCAAGTTATATGCATTTCCTTTTGCTAAATAGTTTCCATCATAATTCCCATCTGTTGGTGAATGTAATTTCCTTTACCGTCCCCCACTGTAGGATAGTTGGGCTGTTTCCAGTTTTATTCAGAGTTAAAATTTATGATGTAAAGGGTATCTTTATGCATGTAGCTTTTTTCTTCTTTGGTATCATTTTTCTTAAGCTTAGCTCTGCAAAGTAGGATTGATGGAGGTCAAGGAGCATGAACGTTTCTCTCTCTCTTGGAAGTTACTGCTCTGTTGTCCCCCACCTTCCCCCCATAAAAGTTGGACCCATTTACAATGTCACCAGCCACCGGTTTCACCAATGTGTCAACCTTTGGGTGATTTTATTTGGTTATTTTTTAATCTGCTGATTTCATAGCTATGCCATGATGCCTCTTTGTTATTATAATGCACATTTCTGTGATAACTCTGTTTCATATCCTTGCTGGTTGTATCTCTTCGTGACTTCCTGCTCAGGTCCGGTGAGAGGGGTCTGCAGGCAGAGAGCTGGTGAATGGGCCCGCGAGGGAGAGCACACAGCTCCGGCGGGTGCAGAGGTAGAAGGAAGGCACAGACCGTTCTGTGGGGGGGGTGTAAGGTAGACCAAAACAAGAATTGGTGGAGGTGAGGCTAGAAAGGAAAGTGAAGGCCAGCGTGTGCAAAAGTTTGCTTTGAACCCTGTGGGGGTTTTAGTCTCGTTTGTACAAAATACTTCATAGGAGCAAACAGTTGGGATGTCTCTCCATGGGCCTGGCATCCAGAACAGCCGGTTCCATGGGCCCCTGTCCCCTCTAGTCAAACAAAGTCTTGCCCTCTCCCTTCTTTTGCACCTGGGGCCTGCTGGTTCCCTTGCTCAGGCCCTCCTGCCCCACCTCCTCCAGCTTCACACTCGGAGAACCCTGGCCTCCTCCCACACTCCCTCTAGTGCAGGGCCTGGCTCACGTTCCTTCAGATGCGGGCTCTATCCACCTGACCCAGCGCAGCAGCCAGCAGCAGCGGTCCTGGGCATTGAGTCCCCAGTTCTGCAGTCCTGCTGCGACCATCCTGGTCCCTTTGGGTACATGGTCTCTCTGTCCTGCAAATGGGTTAAAAACCACCAGACTGGGAAAAAGGCATCTTCAGTGTCTTTCACCAGGAAAACTGGGCAGCCTGAAACAGAACTATGGAAATGAGAGTGTCATCCTTTGAAAAAAAACACCCAAGCCTTTGTTCCTGACTTTTGTGGAATTTTTTTTTTTTTTTTAGGATTTTATTTACTTATTTGAGACAGAGAAAGAGCATGCATGCAAGCAGGGGGAGAAGTAGTGGGACAGGGAGAAGCAGACTCCCTGCTGAGCAGGGAGCCCAGGGTGGGGCTCCATCCCAGGACCCAAGACCATGAAGGCAGACCTTAACCAATTAAGCCACCCAAGTACCCCATGGAACCTTATGTGATAGTGTTTGCAAAATCCCAGATGTGAAATAAGGCTCCCTAGACCGTGGCCGGGGAGTACCTGACCCAAGGTTTACACTTCTAACTTTCTGTAAGCAGTCTTTTTGATAGAAAGCCTTTGGTTCCACCACTTCCAGCTGCATGCTTTTGGGGAACTTCTTCACCCCACTAAACTTCAGTCTCCACATCTGTGAAATGGGACTAATAAAACCAATGCCAGATCTTGTGAGGATTATAGGGACTAATGTGTATAGAGGCCTTAAAGCCTAGAGACACTCCCTAAATGGTAGTCACGGTAATTCAGGTTGATTTGGTCAGCTGCCTGCCTCTGTGCCTCTTCTGAGTGCACCAGCTTCAACACTCTTGATGAGGTTGTCGAGCCTCTGGCCTCAAGTCCTCGGATATACCCCTCGCTCGGGGCCATTCCCTCCAACCAGATCTGTAGACCAGAGCTTCCTTTCAGACACCCGTGGTGGGTCAAATGTGGGTCTCCAGATGCCCGCCCATGTTAGTAGCAACCATTCCTTCAGGGCAGGCAGAGGAGAGACAAAACCAAGTCCATGGGCACAAGTGCAACAACCTTCCCATTAGCTGGGCCTTGATGGGAGAGGCTGCCCCCAAGGGCCCAGGTGGGGGTTTCCCCGAAGGCATCACGGATTCCACACCGGCTAGGTGTCTTGCGGCACGTGGTACAGCCAAATCTCAGGGGTCACTGATGGGCTGCATAGCACAGGGTGCTTTGCTCAACCCACAAAGCCAATGTCATTCTCTCCTAGTGCTCTCCAAACAGGATGGGCAATGCCCGGCTCTGCCCCCAGGGTGCTCTGTGTGGACAAGCACTGGTCTGTCTTGGAGGAGGGTGTGAAATCATGTCTGTGGCAAGGCCGTGCAAACAACAAGGAGCCACACGAGTGTAGGGATCCCAGATGTCTGTTCTGGTGTGAACCACGCCCCTAAGGCTTTACCCACCTTGGGAGACTCCCTGCAGGCCACAGGCTGTGATATTTAAGCAGCTTGCACGGTTTTTCAGCACTCCCTTTCTTTTCCAATGGGACAGATTAAATCATATCCTCATCACCTTGGATAGATGCCCCCAGCTGGGGTCTGGCGGAAGCCGCGTTGATGAGATCATTCAGATTCCAAGCTTGTCCCCCTACTTACCTGGCGCACACACCTAAGGGAATTCTGGCAGCTCTGAAAAGTGGAAAAACAGTTGCTTTTGATCCTGGCCTACAGTTTGCTCTCCTATTGTGGGAGAGTAATTAGTAACGTGTCTTAACTTGATGTTCAAAAACATCTCAGTATCTGTTTTCTATTAACTATATCCCACCAGACAGCATAAGACAAATGAAGGAAAAAGTAAAGCTTTGAACATTATCTTAGGGACCAGCTGGAGGAAAATTAAAAAAGAACAATCCCATTAGCATGTGTTCAGTGTTCCCCTTGACTAGATACTGTCTGTATTCTCCCTTTATCCTGACGATAATGGCGAGACCTATTATTGCCATTTTGAAACAAATGAATCTCCGCTCTTGGAATAACCAATATTTTATGTTTTTGACAATGAAAAATAAATGAAGCTTTCTGTCCACGTTTAGGAAAGCCATGGGGATACCTTTTTCCCTCTTCCAAAACACAAGTTTTGGCAGTTGTGTTGGTCGTGTGATTCTTTTTTTTTTTTTAAGATTTAAAAAAAATTTATTTGACAGAGATCACAAGTAGGCAGAGAGGCAGGCAGAGCGAGAGAGAAAGGAGGAAGCAGGCTCCCTGCTGAGCAGAGAGCCCGATTCGGGGCTCGATCCCAGGACCTTGGGATCATGACCAGAGCTGAAGGCAGAGGCCTTAACCCACTGGGCCACCCAGGCACCCCGGTTGTTTGATTCTTGTACGTTCTTTGAATATTTCCCGTCTGTTCTTTGGGCAGGCCCGCTAATTGTATTTGCAGGCACTAAAGCAAGAATGTCAGTGGGGGCTCCCTGGCCCACAGCTGGTGCTGCTGCTCTGCACACCCTCTGTTCTGTTCCTCACTGCAGAGGGCCTTGTGTTGTCCCGCCCTCCCTGCCTGCGGAGATGATGCAACACCAACACACACACACACAGGTCGATGCTCAAGCACTTGTTTATTCCCTGGTCGAATCTTTCTCTTCCCCTGCGGGGCAGTTCCCTTGCCTTATATAGGGCATAACAGCCAATCATAGAGGTGTTCACGTGAACAGGAGGTATCTGGGGCTCCTAGACAGTGGTGGCATAACAGCCAATCACAGAGGTGTTCACGTGAGGAGCACGAGGTCACGTGTGGCCAGGGCGGATGTTTTTCAGGCTGTCCGTGCTACTCGGGCTATGTAGCCGGCGCCATCTTTGGGGCACGACCCCGGCATTGTGTCATGTACGCAGATAATCCCTTCTAAACTTCATTCTCATGCCCCCACCAGAGGGCCCCTTGGCTACCTCTTGGGCCCCTTGGCGCACATCAAACACCGCCCCACTTTGGGAGGACGGATCTGGAGAAGAGTTCATCAAAGGCCCTAGAAGAGGGCTTAGGGTCATTTCAACAGAGAATTTCAGAACCTGATCTGGAGGGCGCTTCTTGTCCCCCGCCCCCCTGGCTCCTCCTCACTCTATGGGGAAGAGCCCAGGCATAGAAAGACCTGCGCAGATCGTCCTGTAAAGCAGATCTATAGGACAGGAACCCTGACTGCCTGATCCAACAGTGATATTTAGTACTGCATGCCAATGCCGGCCCAGCTGGGAGACAAGGGGAGAAGCATTGGCTGTCCTGGCCCCAGAGGACCAATAACCATATCCCCGGACACACTGGAAGTTCCGAGAGTGGAACTCAGATGGACTGGATGCCCTCTCCTCCTAAAAAGTCTCCTTAAGCTGGCCTCAACTCACTGCACCCAACTTACTCCCAGCATGTTTCCAATTATAGAGTAACCTCTCCGGGGTGACAGCATCTAGGCCCGAAGCAGCTATGGCAAGAGACTTAATTAACACAGGAGAGGCCACCAAGCATGCAGAACTGACAGGCTAAGTAACCAGAGAGAAGAACCGATGAGAAAGATAGGTGCTTGACCCCTGCTTCCATTCCTGGGCATAGTACCTGGGCAAAGGTGTTTACAGACCTGGGATTTAGTGGGTGAAGGAACCCACTTGTGCGCCCATTGTACAGAAACAAGTCTCAAAACCTGCCGCTTAAGTCTCATAACAACTCTGAGTCTCAGGTTCTTGACTATGAAACAAAAATAGATCTCCTCGCAGGGATATGTGACGTGCCCATAGAGATAATGTAAATGAAAACACTATAAAGTGCTTCACAGGTGTAAGGGGGTGTTACTGGGTGGTAATTTAGAGATCTTATCAAGTCAGTTTTAATAAATAGTTTTAACGAGGTGTACTTCATATACCATAACATTCACCCGTTTGAAGTGTACAACTCGGTGATATATATATATATATATATATATATATATATTTTTGTAAAGTAACAGAGTTGTGCAACCTCGCCACAATCCAGTTCTAGAACATTTCCATCACTCTAAAAGGACCTCTGATGCCCATTTACTGGACAGCCCCATTCACAACCCCTCCCCCCAGCCTGAGACAATCATGGATCTGGTTTTTCTTGCTTTAGATTTATCCTTTTCTGGACATTTCCTATAAACAGAGTCATAGAATGTAGTCTTTTATATTCATGTTACTTTTTGCAACATTTTACATATTGCCTTTTCCTTTTCTACTCTGCAATTCCCAACTCACCAGATGATTTAATTCTAAAAGTTTATGTGTTGAATTACCCTTTGAACCTCATTTATGCTTCCCAAAAGAAATAACGTTATAAGTCATGATTAAGTTCCCAGGCCAACTCCCGATGCCTATTTAACCCCAGACAGAGCCGAACTAGAGTGTAAATACTTCTTCCAGCCTGAATTTTGGGTCCTGGAAGGAGGAGCCACGGGATACAGAAGAGAGATAGGAAAGGGTTTCCTCCTGCTTTCCCCTGTACAGGATGCTCCTAGTAACATCTTTGCGATGGACAAAACTCCCTCCTGCACCTCTGTCTAGATCAGAGTGGGATTCGTGGATTACCTGCATTAGAATTCATTCACTCAACAGCAGGGTGTCTTGTTTTTTTTTTTTTTTTTTTAAAGATTTTATTTGTTTGACAGAGAGAGACAGAGCAAGAGAGGGAACACAAGCAGGGGGAGTGGGAGAGGGAGAAGCAGGCTTCCTGCCAAGCAGCAAGCCGATATGGGGCTCCATCCCAGGACTCTCGGATCGTGACCTGAGCCAAAGGCAGATGCTTTAATGACTGAGCCACCCAGATGCCCCTAAACAGAAGCATTTTGAGAAGGGCTCTGAGCCAAGCATCTATTCTTGGCCCCTGTCCCATATTTGGAAACAGAATCTCTGGGGGTAAACCCCAGGAATCTATCATATTTTACAAGTCCTCCAAGAGATGAGCATGCATAAGAAAGTCTGCATTTTCTGTGTGGGACTGGGTGTCCCTGAATTTAGGAAGCCCTAAGCCATCCAGGCCTAGGCTAGCCACCAAGTAACAATTATCTGCCTCCCTCCAACGAACAAAACCCCCTTCCCTCGTGTAGCTCTCGTCTGCTAGATAATAAAAGAGCATCCAGGACCACCCCTGTCCTTTCTGTACTTCCTAAATTTTCTTGTCTAATAGTTTAAAATTAGAAAGAGGGAAAACATAAATAACAACACAGGCAAAATTGCATTCTCTAAGTCCCTGTCCTTCCCTGCTCGGAGCCCTGTTCTAATTGCACGGAGTCGCTTGATTATTGTCTCCCTCCCTCTTGCTAGAGCACCGGCTTCTGGAGGGCGAGCTGCCTTCGCCAGCTGTTTTCCTACTGCCGTGCACAGCGGCTGGAAAGTAGTAGGTGCTCAGTAAGAATCTGCTGAAGATTGTGCAAGATAACCAATCTGGAGGTGCCTGGCTGGCTCAGCGGGCATCTACTGGAGATTCTCCCTCTCCCTCTGCCCCTCCCCCTACTCGCTCACATGCTTGCTCACTCACTCTCTCAAACAAATAAAATAAAGATAATGAATTTGACGGAATGACTCAATACTTGGGGTTAATAGTCCCAGACACTTGAAAGTAATTAAATTTTTCAAAGACTGTCTCTACGTACCAGATGGATGCCTGATGATTCCCTGCAGTTTCTGACAGAAATTAAGAGAAAATAGAGTCCAGGCTTTTTGAAGAAAGATGATGTGGGGTGCAGAGATCATCAGAGGCAGTCTCCTGCTTTTCCCTGCCCCTTTCCAGTGTGCGGTACTTCGTTACAGTGACCCCGAGAAATTAATATACCTCCTTGCCTCGCTACCATTTTTCCTTGACTCTTGCTGTGCCCTGGGATTATGTCACTCCATAAAATGTTAGGACAGAAGTTTTGCCTCAGGCTCTGTTGTCCAAGACAGTTAAAAATATTTTATATATATATATTTCATATGTATTTACTATGTGTATATATAAACCATGGTAATATGTAATATATATAAACATTTGTGTATATGAATAATATTTGTGAGTGTGTGTATGTATACATGAGGCAAACTTTGATCCACGAAAGATAGGAGATGATTACATATATATGTGCATTATATAATTATAGGAGATGATTTTAGAAAGGTTGTGTTTATCAACGTGTACATTATTCTTGAAAGAATACATAAAGGGCACCTGTGGCTCATTTGGTTAAGCATCTGCCTTCTGCTCAGATTATGATCTTAGGGCCCAGGGATCAAGCCCCATGTGGGGCTCCCTGCTTGGCAGAAAGTCTGTTTCTCCCTCTCCCTCTGCCCCTCCCCTCTACTCACGCTCTCGCTGGCTCTCTTTCTGTCTCTCAAATGAATACATTTTTTAAGTCTTTTAAAAAAGAAAAGAAAGAACACATAAGAAACTGGCAAAAAAATCATTGCTTCTACAGAGGAGGGGTGGCTGAGGACAAGGAGGAGAGAGAGAATTTTCTGTTTTTCTTTTTGTACCCTTTGCATGTCAAACTGTGGATTTGTTGGGGGTTTTTAAGGGACGTTTAAAATGTTTCAAAGGCAGTGAGCCTAGGAATGCCAGAGGCCCTTAGGAGGTCCCAGGGAGTGTAGAGTAACTCGTGCAGAATGGCCTTGATGACCAGATAACAGACGAGAGACGGGATATCCCAGAAGCCAGTGCATGTTGTACCAAAGCCGAGTCAAAACAGATCACATTTCAGGGAGTAAACAAGGGCTGGTGTCTCCCTCCACTCTGGTGATGACACAGAAGCCCCCAGGATGAAGGAAGATGGACACCCTAGGGAAAAGAAGAAAGAGGAGAAAATACTGACTTCACTGAGCTTCAAACTAAAATGAACCAGAAAACCCTCAAGTGTCTGAATTTGCTTGGAATTGACTGTTGTCTTGTTGTTCCTGTTGTTATTTCACTAGAAGGCAAGATGGGACCTCATGGTAGTGTTGAAAGTTATATCACAGAAAAATAAAATTAGGTTTTCTGTTTTCGATATCCACAGTTATAGCCTAGGAAATGTAACACCCACACATGTGTTAGCTGGTTTAATCCTCTCAACCAGCCCTGCAAGGTTGGTATCTCCCCCATTTTACAGATGGGAAAACCAAGACTTAGAGAAGTTAAGTGACTTAATCAAGGTCAAACAACATCCAAGGGCTAGAGCTGAGAGTTAGCATCAGACATAGGTGCTTCTAGACCCCAAGGCTGACGTTTTCTTCAGGACTCCACCTTCCATTTTATTTTTTTTTTAAGATTTTTATTTATTTATTTGACAGAGAGAGATCACAAGCAGGCAGAGAGGCAGGCAGAGAGAGAGGAGGAAGCAGGCTCCCTGCTGAGCAGAGAGCCCGATGCGGGACTCCATCCCAGGACCCTGAGATCGTGACCTGAGCCGAAGGCAGCGGCTTAACCCACTGAGCCACCCAGGCGCCCCTCCACATTCCATTTTAAATGGAGTTTATTTTGGCATTTTTCCAAGACAGGTTCATACATCTGCCAATTCAAAGGCCAGTTGGCTTTTAACTAAATGATTCTTTTGGGTTGGGGATAGAAGAGACCAAAACAGGAGAGGAATAGGAAAAATGGAGGGAAAGACCCCCCACCCATCTCTGTTTCTTTCTCTTGTCTGACTGGTTCCTTCTCCCTTCAACACCATTTGATCTAGGCGTGTCTCCCACTCAGCCCGAATTCCTGGTGACCCAGGGTTTGGGGGGCCAATTTTGAGAAGGCTTGAGTTGACAGACTAGGCCATGGATGTCTGTTATTGCCAGAATGTCCCCCAAGGGACAGTGATAATCTGGATGCATCTTGATGGTAAACAGTCGTAGACTGTTCTCTGAGTCTGACTTTATAAAATTCAGAGGATTCTGCTTCCAGCTGGTTCTGTGTGATTCAGGAGCAACAGTTTTTCCTGTGGCAAAACGTTACAGATTATTTATATAAAAATAAAAAGGATGCCTAAAACTATAGAAACTAGAAATCTGACCTAACTGTGGTTAGTAATAGGAGAGTTTCATGTTTACCAAACACTTCCTTTCCCTTGGGCCCCAGAGTTACTGAATCTATCTTCTGTTGATCTGCTTATTCTAACAGTTATTGGGAAAGGAGTTTTAAAATCTCAAACTGTGGGGGCATCTGGGTGGCTCAGTCGGTTAAGCATCTGCCTTCAGCTCAGGTCATGATCCCAGGGTCCTGCAATCGAGCCCCAAGTCAGACTCCTTGCTGAGTGGGGAGACTGCTTCCTCCCTCTCATTCTGCCTGCCTCTCTGCCTACTTGTGATCTCTCTCGGTCAAATAAATAAATAACCTTAATAAATAAATAAATATAAAAACACAAATAGGTTAAAAGTCAAAGGATAGAAAAAATATACCAGGCTAACACTAGTCAAAAGAAAACTGGAGTGGTTATATGAATATCACACAAAGTAGATTTCAGACAAAGAATATTACCGCAGATAAAGAGAGTAACAAAATAATAAAGGGATCAATTCAATTCAATAATCTTAACCACTTGCATGCTTTAAAATAGACCTTCAAAATAGATGTAGCAAACCTGATAGAATGGCAAGAAGTTGTAGACAAAGCCACAGTTACTGTTTGAGATTTTTTTAAAAGATTTTTAAAAATTTATTTGACAGAGACACAGTGAGAGAGGGGACGCAAGCTGGACCACTGAGGTGCCCCAACATTATTATATTTGCTTTGAACAGTCAATTATCTTCTAAGGAGATTTAGCTAAAAAGAAAAAAGTCTTTAAATTGCTACTGTAGTTGTTATTTCTTACGCTCTTTCTTCTTTTGTGAGGATCTATGTTTCCCTCTGGTATCATTTCCCTTCTACTTATAAGACTTCCAATAACATTTCTTGTAGCATAAGTCTGTTGGTGATGATTTTTTTTCAGCTTTTATGTGTCTGAAAAAGTATCTTCCCTATCTTTCTTTTTCCTCTTATAATTTTTTTTAAGACTTTATTTTTTTTAGCAAACTTTTGGGTCCACAGAAAAATTGAGAAGGAAGGATGGAGATTTCCCATATACCTCCTGCCCCCACACAGGCATAACCTAAGTGGTACATTTGTCACAATTGAGCCTACACTGACACATCACAGGTCCCAAGGCCCACAGTTTCCCTTAGGGTACACTCTTTGTGTTGTACTTTCTATGGCTTTATTTGTTTTTAAAGATTCTATTTATTTGACAGACAGATCACAAGTAGGCAGAGAGGCAGGCAGAGGGGGTGGGGGAAGCAGGCTGCCCGCTGAGCAGAGAGCCCGATGCAGGGCTTGATCCCAGAACCCTGGGTTCATGACCTGAGCCAAAGGCAGAGGCTTTAACCCACTGAGCCACCCAGGCGCCCCTGCTTTCTACGGTTTTAGACAACTGTGTAATGACATGTATTCATATTGTATCATATGGAATATTTTTACTGCCCTAAAAATCCTCTGTGCTCTGCCTATTCATTCCTCCCACTCCAACTCCAGGCAGTCTTTTTGCTGTCTCCATAGTTTTGCCTTTTCCAGAGTGTCATATGGCCATACAATATATGGCTTTTCAGGTTGACTTCTTGCAATTAGTAAAATATATGTTTTTTCATGGCTTGATCATTTCTTTTTGGCACAGAATAATATTCCATTGTCTGGATGTACCACCATTTATTTATTCATCCATCTATTAAAGGACATGTTGGTTGCTTCCAAGCTCTGGAAGTTACGAATAAGGCTGCTATAAACCAAGGAGTGCGATTCTAGATCATATGTTAAGAATATGTTTACTTTTGTAAGAAACCTCAAAACTGTCTTCCAAAGTGGTTGTACCATTTCTTATTAATAGGAGAAGTGAATAAGAGTTCCTGCTGTTCCATATCCTCACCAGCAGTTGTCAGTGTTGACAATGTACCAGATTTCGGCCATTCTAATAGGTATATAGTGATATCTCATTGTTTTAATTTTCCCTGATGACATACCATATGGAGTATCTTTTCATATAATTATTTACCATCTGTATATCTTCTTTGGTGAGGTGTCTATTAAAATATTGTGTTTTTTTTAAAATTACATTTCTTTTTTTTTCTTATTGTTGAATTTTAAACAATCCCTTATCAGTTGTGTCTTTTGCAAATATTTCCTCCAGTTTGTGGCTTGTCTTCTCATTCTCTTGATCATCTTCATTTTTTAAAAAAGATTTTATTTATTTATTTGACAGAGATCACAAGTAGGCAGAGAGGCAGGCAGAGAAAGAGCATGAAGCAAGCTCCCTGCCAAGCAGAGAGCTTGACACGGGGCTTGATCCCAGGACCCTGAGACCATAACCTGAGCTGAAGACAGAGGTTTAATCCACTGAGCCACCTAGGCGCCCCTGTCTTCATTTTTTAAGATATTTTCATTGAGTGTAAAATTCTAGTTTAACAGGTTTCTTTCCTTTTTAATACTTTAAAGATGTCATACTTTTGTGTCTTCTAGCTTGCTTTGTTTCTGACCAAAAAAATCTGTCATCTTTTTTTGTTTCTCTGTAGTATGTCTTTTTCCTCAGCCGTTTTTTATTCTGTCTTTCTCACTGGCTTTAAGCAATTTGATTATGATGTGCCTTGGTGTTGTTTTCTTCATGTTTTTGTGCTTAGGGTCTGTAAAGCTTTTTGGACTGTGTATTTATAGCTTTTACCAAATTTAAAATATTTTTAGCCATTATTTCCTCAAATATTATTTTTCATCCCCTGGGGCCCCATTCCAGGGAGTCCAGTTTCTAAATTACACATATGTTAGGTCACTTAAAATTATTCCACTTTTTATTGGTACTCTAACTTTTCTCTAGTGTTTTTTTTCTAAGTTTCATTTTGGATAGTTTCTAATGCTAGGTCTCCAACTTCACTCTTCTTTTTTTCTGCAGTGTAGAACCTATTAATCCTAGCCACTGCATTTTCATCTGGGACATCATAGTTTTCATCTCTAAAAGTTCAGGATAGGCCTATTTTATATCTTCCATGCCTCTGCTTTTCATGATCATTCTTTCCTTTAGCTTCTCAAAATAGAGAATATAGTCCTAATAACTTAAAAAAAAATTGTAGTGTACCTGATTCCTATTATCTGTATTCTTTGTGGGTCAGTTTTAACTCACTGATTTTTCTTTTCATTCTGAATCGTATTTTCCTGCTTTTATGCATGCCTAGTTCTTTTGCTTGGATGTCAAACATGGTGAATTTCACTTTGTTGGATGTGAATATTTTTATATTTATATAAATATTCTTAAGTTTTATTCTGGAATGCAGCTAAGTTACTTGGCAGTAGTTTGATCATTTCAGGTCTTACTTTTAATTTTGTTAGGCCAGATCAGAGCTGCATTTAATTTAGAGTTAACTTTATCCCCCAAGGCAAGACCCTCCTTAGTATTCTAGTTAATGCCTCTTAATTTGTAATGTTTTCCACTCCGGCTGGTGGGAACAGGAATTACTTTCGACTCTATGTGAGCTCTGAGTGCTGTTCCCTTAAATTAGGGTGGCTTAAAATTAGGGTGACTCTTTCTCTTATCTCAGCAAGATTCTTCACACGTGTGGGTTAACCAGTACTCGAGTGTGTCCTCAAGGGGCACCCTTTGCAGATCTTCAGCATTCTCTCTCTGTGTATCTCTCTCCCCTCTGCTACTCAGCCCTGCGAGCTCGAGCCGCTTTGGCTTCCCTGAACCCCATCTCTATTGACTCAAACTCAGAGAGTCCCCTGGTCTCTGCCTACATTCTCTCCACACACCACACCCTGAAAAACTTCTCCAGGCGGTGAGCTAGGTGATTGGCGTGTTCACTTCATTAGTTTTTCATCTCATCTTCTACCCTTGTTTAAAATATTTTGTCTAGTTTTTGAGTAATGTTGCATGGAGTGATAAATCCCATCCTTGTTACTCCATCTTGAGAAGAAATGGAAGTCTTTTAACTAACATTAAATGTCCCTTTGTGCTTATGGGGACAAAGAAAGGACTTTCCCACGTGGCTGGTCCATGACTGAATTCTTAAAGCAGCCCAGCTGGCCTACCCCCTTGAGGACTCAAGTACAAATCCACCTAACCTGGGCACTCTTAAGAGGCAACACCACCCTTAAACTGACAGCCAAACATTGTGTCTGGAATGACAAAGAAAGAGGTGAAAAATCGGTTAACAAGACAGACCTGTAGTCCTACTGACCACTCAGTCTGTATCTTTCCCCGTGACAAAAGTGAGAAGTAACCTGGCATTGACACTACCCCTAAACTCCACCAATGGTGAATCACTAGGCCCCTAGTAGCATAATGTCCCATCTAGTAACCTAGTAGTTTAGCCCATGGGCCATTCCCCTCAAGCCATCTCTTTTCACCCTATTTTGTGAGCAATCATCACAAAGAATCATGGCTACTTTGCTTCAATTTTCTGATAGCCCCCTAATCAGACTCTTTCTCCGGAGTCTGCTACTGTAGGAGATCCATGGAGCAGCAAAAGTACATCTGAAAGCTGAGAAATGCGGAATTTCAGGTCTCTACCCAGACCTGCTACATCAGAATCTGCAAGTTAACAAGATCCCCAGGAGGTTTATATGCATATTAACTTTTGAGAAACTCTGCTCTCGAGGAAGGATTCTGAGAGTGTGTCTGTAATAAAGTCCATCTGACACAAAACCTCTTCAGTGTGAGACTGTGTCTCCAGTGTATCCATACCTTCAATCTTGACCTCACTGCAGGGCCTTAGTCCAACCCCTAGTGTAGTCAAAGACATGTATTTCTTGTGAATCAAAAACTCTGCTTCTAGGTATTTACCATAATGGGGCACCTGGATGGCTCAGTAGGTTGAGCATCTGACTCTTGATTCTGGCTCAGGTTGTGATCTCAGGGTCGTGAGATTGAGCCCTACACTGGGCTCTGCACTGGGTGTGGAGCCTGCTTAAGGTTCTCTCTCCCTCTTCTTCGGGCCCT
Source organism: Neogale vison (assembly GCF_020171115.1). Classification (NCBI taxonomy): domain Eukaryota; kingdom Metazoa; phylum Chordata; class Mammalia; order Carnivora; family Mustelidae; genus Neogale; species Neogale vison. Next base: position 105,136,093 of record NC_058103.1, read on the forward strand.
TTCCTCTCCCAAAACAAACAAACAACTCCCACAACATGTACACAAGGAGACTTGTACAAGAAAGTCCATCGCAATATAGTTTGCAGTAACGAAGAATTGGAAACAACTTGGGTGTCCCATAACAGGAGAATGGATAAATACATCACCATGCATTCATTGTCCGAGTTTGAGGTCTCCCCAAGACAGAGTTCAAGACAAGGATACAAGTATAAGTAGTTTATATGGGAGGTAATCAGACGTGTGACATATGAAGAAGCCAACATGGTGTGTTCTTATGGCAGATAAGGACATGGTGCCCAAAGCCCCTTCTAGGGAAGGCCTCACTGCCCAGCTGCAAGGGTTGGGGTGAGCAGAGGGTCTGCCTCAGCTTCCCAGAGCAGCCTCACCAGAGATCATGACCTCTCAGGGCAACTCATAACCGGGGACTGAAAGAGGCAGACATTTTGGATCACCATGGGACATTCTGAAGGCTCCCTATTCGTTCCTCAGCTCCTTGTGGGTTGACTGAGGCTTTGTCAGGTCTGCATAGCAGTTCTGCTTATCCCTCTGCTCAATCCTGGCTTCTCTGCCTCCCTTTTGCAGGTATTCATTCCTCATAAATGCCTTGTGCCCAAGCTCTGATTCAGTATCTGCTTCTGGAGAAGCCAAACTGAGATGACTATCAAGCCAGTAACTATTGTGGGAAAGTAAATGGAGCTTCATGTCTGGGGACCTCTGGGGGATGGAGAAGGGCGTGTGCCTCAGAGCTACTCGGCCTGAGGAGAAGGGGAGCTGGAGAGCATAGCCACTAGCTCCCCTCGGGCAAGGACGAGGCCTGCTCTGGGAGCTGTTAAATCCCAGCCCTCTCCTTGCCCCACCGGCATTAGACCCGGCTCCAGCAGCCATAGAAAGCCCCCCCATCAGCAATGTGGGGTGTGGGCCAGTGGAGCCAGGCCCACGTGCTGGATCTGGGAAGGCGAGATTCCTGGTCGGTACAGGGACTGCTAAAATTCGAACAAAGGAAGAGTAAACAGCAGCAAAAATGAACAAAATACTGGTATCAACAAGAATAAATCTCACAAAACAATATTGAGTGAAACAAGCAGGCTGCAGGAGAAGAAATAAAATCTAGTGTAATTTATGGAAAAGTTCAAAACATGCCAGACAAGAACAACTATTTTGGGGAGTTAGGTATTCATAGTAAAAGTAGAAAATACGATGAACAGCAAATTCAGGCGAGTCATGACCACTGACAGGGAGGGAGGAGTGGGATTAGAGGGTCCACACAGGAGGCCTTAAAATAAAACTGTATTTTTAAGTGTTTTTTTTTAAAAAGATTTTATTTATTTATTTGACAGAGATCACAAGTAGACAGGCAGGCAGAGAGAGACCGGGGGAAGCAGGCTCCCTGCTGAGCAGAGAACCCTATGTGGGGCTCAATCCCAGGACCCTGAGATCATGCCCTGAGCCCAAGGCAGAGTTTTAATCCATTGAGCCACCCAGGCACCCCAAGTGTTTTCCTTTTTATCCCAGGTAGTAGGTACTCATATGACCATGATATTATAGTCTAAATTTTTTGTATGTCTGGAATTTTTTAAATTAAAAAGTAGTAACTGAAGTAAAATTTTACTGGAAGAATCCAAATGATCTTGAGGATTAAGGATCTTTTTTAACTTTAAAAATGTGTCTAAGAATCAGTTGCATTTCTCTACACCAACAACAAGACAGAAGAAAGAGAAATTAAAGGAGTCAATCCCATTTACAATTGCACCCCAAACCATAAGATACCTATGAATAAACCTAACCAAAAAGGTTAAGAATTTATACTCAGAAAACTATAAAGTACTCATGAAAGAAATTGAGGAAGACACAAAGAAATGGAAAAATGTTCCATGCTCCTGGATTGGAAGAATAAATATTGTGAAAATGTCTATGCTACCTAAAGCAATCTACACATTTAATGTAATTCCTATCAAAGTACCATCCATCTTTTTCAAAGAAATGGAACAAATAATTCTAAAATTTATATGGAACCAGAAAAGACCTCAAATAGCCAAAGGGATATTGAAAAAGAAAGCCAAAGTTGGTGGCATCACAATTCCGGACTTCAAGCTCTATTACAAAGCTGTCATCATCAAAACAGCATGGTACTGGCACAAAAACAGACACATAGATCAATGAAACAGAATAGAGAGCCCAGAAATAGACCCTCAACTCTATGGTCAACTAATCTTCAACAAAGCGGGAAAGAATGTCCAATGGAAAAAAGACAGCCTCTTCAATAAATGGTGTTGGGAAAAGTGGACAGCCACATGCAGAAAAATGAAATTGGACCATTTCCTTACACCACACACAAAAATAGACTCAAAATGGATGAAGGACCTCAATGTGAGAAAGGAATCCATCAAAATCCTTGAGAACACAGGCAGCAATCTCTTCGACCTCAGCCGCAGCAACATCTTCCTAAGAACATCGCCAAACGCAAGGGAAGCAAGGGCAAAAATGAACTATTGGGATTTCATCAAGATCAAAAGCTTTTGCACAGCAAAGGAAATAGTTAACAAAATCAAAAGACAACTGACATAATGGTAGAAGATATTTGCAAACGACATATCAGATAAAGGACTAGTGTCCAAAATCTATAAAGAACTTAGCAATCTCAACACCCAAAGAACAAATAATCCAATCAAGAAATGGGCAGAGGACATGAACAGACATTTCTGCAAAGAAGACATCCAGATGGCCAACAGACACATGAAAAAGTGCTCCATATCACTTGGCATCAGGGAAATACAAATCAAAACCACAATGAGGTATCACCTCACACCAGTCAGAATGGCTAAAATCAACAAGTCAGGAAATGACAGATGCTGGCGAGGATGCAGAGAAAGGGGAACCCTTCTACACTGTTGGTGGGAATGCAAGCTGGTGCAACCACTCTGGAAAACAGCATGGAGGTTCCTCAAAATGTTGAAAATAGAACTGCCCTGTGATCCAGCAATTGCACTACTGGGTATTTACCCTAAAGATACAAACGTAGTGATCCAAAGGGGCACGTGCACCTGAATGTTTATAGCAGTAGTGTCCACAATAGCCAAACTATGGAAAGAACCTAGATGTCCATCAACAGATGAATGGATCAAGAAGATGTGGTATATATACACAATGGAATACTATGCAGCCATCAAAAGAAATGAAATCTTGCCATTTGCGACAACATGGATGGAACTAGAGCGTATCATGCTTAGTGAAATAAGTCAAGCAGAGAAAGACAACTATCATATGATCTCCCTGATATGAGGAAGTGGTGATGCAATATGGGGGCTTAAGTGGGTAGGAGAAGAATAAATGAAACAAGATGGGATTGGGAGGGAGACAAACCATAAGTGACTCTTAATCTCACAAAACAAACTGAGGGTTGCTGGGGGGAGGGGGTTGGGAGAAGGGGGGTGGGGTTATGGACATTGGGGAGGGTATGTGCTTTGGTGAGTGCTGTGAAGTGTGTAAACCTGGCGATTCACAGACCTGTACCCCTGGGGATAAAAATATATGTTTATAAAAAATAAAAAATAAAAAAAAATGTGTCTATGAGACGGGCACAAGAAAATGTAATAGTAACTCTCATTGGAAAGTAGAAATATTTCCAACTTCATACCTTCTCTGTTGAACTTTTTAAAATATGAGCAGAAACTGCTTAAAAAAAAAAGCACCTGTGCTTCCACCAATCTAACACCACTATTTTCTTTTTTTTCTCCTCTTTTCTTTCTTTTCTTTTTCTTTTTTTAGTGAGTGTGAGTGCAGGGGAGGGGCAAAGGGAAAGTGAGAGAGACTCTTAAGCAGGCTCCGTGCCTAGTGTAGAGCCTGTTGCAGGGCTCAATCCCATAACCCTGAGATCAAGACCTGGACCGAAACCAAGAGTCAGACACTCAACTGATGCACCGCCCCCTTTTCCCTTTTTTTCCTTTTTTTTTTCTAGTTGAAATATAGTTGACACACAATGTTATATTAGTTCCAGGTATACAGTATTGTAATTCAACAACTCTGTATTCATCACAAGAGAGCTACCACGTGTCACCATATAACACTATTACAATACCGTTGACTAGATTCCCTACGTTGCACCTTTCACTCCCATTGGGACTTGCTCATTTCATGACTGGAAGCCTGTATCTCCCACCCCCTTCACCCATTTTGCCCTTCCCCTCACCCCCTTCTCTCTGGCAACCACAGTTTGTTCTCTGTATTTATAGGTCTGTCTCCACTTTTTTCATTTGTTCTTTTTTTTTTTTTTTAGATTCCACGTGTCATATGGTATTTGTCTTTCTCTGTCTGACTCACTTCGCTTAGTGTAATACCGTCTAAGTCCATCCACATTGTCCCAAATGGCAAGAACTCATTCTTTTTTTAATGGTTCAGTAATATTTCATTGTGCATGTGTATGTGTGTGTGCGTGCGTGCCACATCTTCCTTATCCATTCATCAATTAATGGACACTTGGGCTGCTTCCACATCTTGGCTATTATAAATAATGCTGCAATATCTTTTCAAATTAGTGTTTTCATCTTCTTTGGGTAAATATGCAGTAATGGAATTACTGAATCATAGGGTACCTCTATTTTTAATTATTTGAGGAACCTCCATACTGTTTTCCACAGTGGCTGTACCAATTTCCCTTCCCGCCAACAGTGCACGAGCGTTCCATTTTCTCCACATCCTTGCCAGCACTCGTTACTTCTTGTCTTTTTTGATCCTAGCCCTTCTGACAGGTGTGAGGTGGTATCTCATTGTGGCTTTGATTTGCATTTCCCTGATGATGAGTGATGAGTATCTTTTCATCTATCTGTTGGCCACCTGGATGTCTTCTTTGGAGAAATGTCTATTCAGGTGTCCTGGCCATTTTTAATCAGATTATTTGTGTTTTTTTAGTGTCAGGTTGTATAAATTCCTTATACATTTTGGCTAGTAAACCTTTATTGACTATATTCCCTGCACATATCTTCTCCCATTCCATAGATTGCCTTTTTCATTTCATTAATCATTTCCTTCTCACGAGGAGGATCTACCACCACTTGTTTCATTTCCATTAATCCCTTCCCAGACGTGCCCACACACATGCATAGAGCTGAGCTGTAATCGTATTGCATATGTGCTTTATACTCAACTTTTCTCACTTAATCACATGTGACATGTCCATAAATGTTTCCCTGTTTCTTTTTTTTTTTAAAGATTTTATTTATTTATTTATTTGACAGAGAGACTTCACAAGTAGGCAAAGAGGCAGGCAGAGAGAGAGACAGGAGGAAGCAGGCTCCCCGCTGAGCAGAGAGCCTGATGTGGGGCTCGATCCCAGGACCCTGAGATCATGACCCAAGCCATGGGTGGCTTAACCCACTGAGCCACCCAGGCGCCCCTGTTTCCCTGTTTCTTTATGGTCTAAAGAATCATCCATTTTAATGGCTGCATGACGTTTGGTCGTATCATTTAGTCGTCTTGGTGCCTTTAACCAGTTCTTTAGTTTGGAGGTTTATGTTCCTTCTAAATTTTAGATATTGAAATAACTTTATGATAAATATACTCATGGAGGTTTTTGTTTATGTTAAATATAACCTTAGCAGGATCCCAGAGGTGCAATTACTAAGTCAGGGGGTGTGACTGTCTGTGTGGAATTTTGCCACGAAACACATAAAGCTTTCCCTTTGACAATGGCTATTTACTTAAAGCCCTGGACCCTCCCAAATGCCTAGGAATCTTCATTTTAGAAATCATCTATTTTGGGTTTGTTTTTGTTTTACTTGGTGGTGGGGAGGCTAAAGGAGACAGCTGGGAGGAGATGGGCAAACCCCAGTTTGCCCAAAGAAATGTCTCTTTTCTGAGGGCCATGAAGAATTTAGGAGTAAGGCAGACCTGATTTTTTTGCACTAACCGCTACAGCTGGGTTGTGTGGACTTAGGAAAGCAGCCCCTTACTCCAACACTCAGCTCAGTTTCTTCACCTCTGAAATAGAGGTCTCAACTGTGTCTATCTCATGAGTCTGTTCTGAGGATGAAGTGAGAAAATGCACTGAAACCCTGGATGCAGAACTTGGCCCATAGTGAGGGCTCCACAGACACAGGCTGAAACTAAGTTCAGCAGAGAAGCTCCCCCACAGCCCCAGAGCCCAGCCCCACTGAGGGAAAGCTTGTGGAAGCTGGACCCACAAATCTGCCCCGTGACAAAGTAGCTGCCTAGATGAAAGGCCAATATTTCTCAGCGGCTCTGGCGTTGGTAAAAATCAAAGGATTGAAGGAAAGGCAAGGAACAAAACTTCTGGGAACTTGGGAGCCTGTATTATCCATCATACCCCAGACATGATAGGAAACGTGTTCACTGAACAACTATTGTGTCCCAGGTGTTTCAGAGGCACTTCCTCCCCCCAGGCCTCCCTGTTGTGGGAGGAAAACTTGGGAGTCATCTAGGCACGTGTTTGCACCCTCGCTCTGACCTCCGCGAGCTGGGGAACTGCACAACAGTGTCCGTAATGTTTCCTCATGGGTAAAATGTGATTATCATGGTGGGAAGAAACCGTTTCTGTAGAATGCCTGGCAGAGTGGGCACCCAGTGGCAGCTGTTACTGAAACCGGCCCCAGTGCTGAGACTGGGACCAGCCTCTTGTCTCCAAAGCCCACATTCTCTCCACCACCATTCTTTCTCTCTATGCAAATACCACCGTCTGTGTGATACAGAGCCCCGGAGAAAAAATTTTTCTGTTGATTCAAGTGAAGGACTTTTCTGGGCGTTTTGTTCAGAGCATTCTATAATCGTGAGATTCATCTTTCTATGCACTTCTGAACATTTTCCTTCTTATTCGAGAGCTCAAAAAGGATGGAGACCCCAAAATACAGAAAGATTTACCCCAGATCAGAACATCCCCTGGGGAGGGGGGACCTGGGTGGCTCGGTCGGTTAAATGACCGACTCTTGGCTTTGGCTCAGGTCGTAACCTCAGGGTCCTCGGACTGAGCCCTGCATCCAGCTCTGAGCTCAGCACAGAGTCAGTGTGAGAGTCTCCCTTTCCCTCTGCCCCTCCCTGTGCGCGCTCTCTCTCTCTCTCTCTCTCTCTCTCTAAGATAAATACTATATCTTAAAAGAAGAAGAAGAGGAGCAGCCACCAGAAACAGAAACCCTGATACCCTCATGTAGAGCTGTCTTCCCCCCACCCCCTTCAATGACAGCTTTCCCTGGAATAACTAGACATTCACACAAGGGGAAGGAAGCTCAGAGAAAAGCCAAGCTGCATTCTAAAGCCTTGGGGATAGTCCCCACACCTCGCTGAACCTGTTTGGTTAACAGATAAGGAAACTGAGGCCCATTCAGTCACACTGGTCATGATTGCTCCACACTTCTGTGTCTGAAACAAAATTACTAACCACCCTATGTTTCTGGTAAACAGTGGTTGAGGTTTCACATCAATACGAGCGATCATATATGAGAGCGTCTCTGGCTGTGCAGTTAAATTACCACCTTCCTGAAGTAATCTCTGCCCAAAATACGCCGCGGCTGGAGCGGTCCATTGCGCATGAAATGACCATGGCTCCGTGGGCATGCGGAGGTCTGCATCAGGAGAGAGATGCTCCCCATGTCAAGATGGAAGGCAACCTCACGTATTGTGTCTTGCTGGTTCCAGACTTGATACTGGGCCTACTGCTGTCAAACAGTCCAGTCCCTCTTGCCGCGGTCCTCACGTGGGGGACGAATCTGCCACCCTAGGTTATTTTCAGACTCCAGGAGCCAGCAGGGGCTGCTTCAGAGAAAAAACAGCGTTAAGAACTGACCCTGCCCACAGTGGGTACCGCACTTTACTGTTCTTAGCCTCGGTTTACCTATCTGGAAGATGGGTACCATAATCTTTCCCACATCTAGTCCTGTGGCTGGCAATACCATCTGTGGACTGATGCTTCCCATATTGGAATCTCCATCCTCAGTCTGTCTCCAGAGCTCTAGATTCATGCATGCGACTGTCCCCTGGACCTCTGCTCTTGACATCCAACCATCAACATGCCCCCCATTTCCTGACCCTCCAAACCCACTCCTCCCCTCATCTGCCTCTTCCCTGTAACAGCATCAGTTTTCATTCTCCTGCTCAGGCCAGAGACCCAGAGGCCCTAACTCCTTTTCTCCCCTCTCCATGCTCCATCCATCAGCCAGCTCTGCTGGCCTCCCCCCCCCCCCAACAATACATCCAGAACCTGACTATTTCTCCTCACATAAACTATTTCCACCTAGTCCTAGCATTTTCTGGCCAGCAACTAATGGATCCCTGTGTCAGAAGAATGTTTTTAAAATAGATAAAATTGGGGCACCTGGGTGGCTCAGAGGGTTAAGCCTCTGCCTTCAGCTCACATCATGATCTCCGGGTCCTGGGATCCAGCCCCGCATCGGGCTCTCTGCTCGGCAGGGATCCCGCTTCCCCCCTCTCTCTGCCTGCCTCTCTGCCTATTTGTGATCTCTCTCTGTGTGTTAAATAAAAATCTTTAGAAAATAAATAAAGACATACATATATAAAATGCTGGGGATTATAAAGAAGACCAATCATATTGAAATACAGTTATCAAAATACTTTACATAAGCAGACTTACGAGGGCACCTGGGTGGCTCAGTCAGTTGGTTTCAGCTCAGGTCATGGTCTTTGGCTCAAGAGATTGAGCCCTGAGTCAGGCTCCCCACATCAGCGGGGAGTCTGCTCGAGATTCTCTCTCCCTCTGCTCCTCCCCATTCATTCTTGGTCTCAAATTAATCTATCTATCTTTTTAAATAAATAAAGAACAGACTTATAGTATATTAATATATGTGCTTCACTGGTGCCGCATTAAGTGAAAAGATCTAATGGCAGGTCTAAGAATGATTATAATTACAGAGCGGTGGTGAGTACGATATTTCTAGATACTTGCAGGAGCTGTATGTCATGTGTAGTAAAACCATGTGTGATTTCCGCTGGTGACAAAGTCACAGACACTGCTGTTACTGTGATCTGTTGCCTACATTTGTTGTTGAAGGCAATGCTAATATTTAGTTTGAGGTTCATAAAAATAAAGCCATATATATATATATATATATATATATATATATATACACACACACACACACACACATACGTACATATATATAAGCTGCCAAACCACCCCCTCCCCCCATCTAAGCACACGAACTCCCTGAATTCTGGATGAGGACACCTGGAGTTTCACGGGATCTTCCAGCCCAGCCTCCCTCAGCCCATTTTCCACACGGCAGTCCAGTGAACGCTTTCCTATGTATGTGATATTATATCACTGCCCTACTTCAGACCCTCTAAGGGTGTCCCATCACGGAACATAAAATCCCAAATCCTTACCGCAGCCAACAGGGCCCTAGGTGATCCAGGTTCTGGCTCTGTCCCCTCCCTCATTCCCACTTCTTCCACCCTGGTGCGCCCACAGGCCCTTCACCCAGGGATGTCCCTCTCTCCAGGAGCCACATGGCTCCCTCACTTCCTTGGGTCCTCTGCTTACATGGCCCCCTCCTCGAAGAGGTCTTTCCTGGCCCCCTTCCTGGAGGCTCTGTCTCAAAGAAAACAACCCCTCCTCTCTGTCACCCTGTACCCTCACGCCCTACCTCGGTAGCTTGTATGCCTACCTGAAATCCACTCTGTGTGTATCTGTTTCTTTCTTGTCTGCCTTCCCCATCAGAGTGTACGGCCTTATTCCCACTCTTGGGAGAAAACAAAGCTGACCCCATAAAGAGGACTCGAGACCAAATGCACAGAGAGATGTGAGGTCCAGACTGATCCACCATGGGTGTTCTGGCCAGGGAGAGTCAGTCAGAGTCGTTTCTGGAGAAACTGGAGTGTGAACAGGACTCCACCAGTTGGAGCTGCCCTCTGCTTCACAGCCTCACTTCACATGCTCTGGCCCCCGAGTCACACTCAATGCTGCCATAGGAAGCCCCATCTCAGACCCCGCAGAGGAGAGCAGGGCACTAGGCGGAAGGAAGTCCCCCCCCCTCCCGTAGCTAAGCCCACTGCCTCCCAGGACACTGCGGGGACTCTGCTGTTGGCAGCGTAATCCCGGGGCCCTTAGCTCGCCCCCAGCACTGAGGTCTCCTGCCCACACTGCACTGTGCTCTCCATGGGGAATGCTGCGAGACAAACAGGGCTCCATTCACTGTGACCTCATCACAAATCCCAAAGGCCTACCTTTTCACCTCATCACCCTGGGTGTTAGGGTTTCAGCATATGAATTTCGAGGGGACACACACATTCAGACTCTAGCAGGTACTGCTGTCCTTTAATGCCCAGTGCTCAGCCGATGCCCCTGTAGGTGACTGCCACGGGCTTCGCAGACTTGCCTCCGGTTCTGTCCTGGATCCCGGCTTCTCCCTCTCCTGGCCTGGACTACCCAATCTCTCCATTTCAGATTTTGGAAAACCCCCAGTGACCTTCAACTCCCTCCAGCCATCATGCTGCCTGGGCCCCAGACCTGTGGAGTGGCCTGAAGAGCCAGCCCACCAGCCATGGAAGAAAGGGGCCGCCCTCCCCTCTGATGGCCCGCCACCTCTTGAAACAATCTAAAGCAATAATATAGCTCAAGTCCCAGCCCGATTTACCCGATTTGGTTCCCAATTATTGAAATTTCCTTCCCAGGCTTCCAAGGAACCAGGGTGGGTGGAGGGGTTGGTTGGGGCTGGCCCTGGGCCCTGTGGTGTGATGCCGCGGGGAAGCTGTACGCCAGGATCTGGGGTGAAGTCGGGCTCTTCCACTGGGGCCAACTGGAGAGGCTGACACTAGGCCAGAGCAACAGGCCTGCCAGCTTGGATCTCCTTAATCTCTCGAGGCTAAGAGCACAAACAGAGGTCACAGAGCCTATGCCTCAGTATTTTATTTTATTCTATTTTTTTAAAGATTTTTTTATTTATTTGACAGAGATCACAAGTAGGCAGAGAGAGAGAGGAGGAGGAGGAGGAGGAGGAAGCAAGCTCCTTGCCAAGCAGGGAGCCTGATGCGGGCCTCAATCCCAGGACCCTGGGATCATGACCAGAGCTGAAGGCAGAGGCTTCAACCCACTGAGCCACCCAGGCACCACTGTGCCTCAGTATTTTAAAAATAAAAATCATACTAACACAACACGTAATGAATATGTTCTCCTCCTACTCTGACAAGTATCTTTTCATAACAAGGTGGGATGCCAGATTTGGATTTAGAAGGTTCATGTTCCCCAAAGTTCTGAGTCCAAAGAGGGCAGCAGAGGAAGGCCCCCAACTTGGAGGTCCCCCTGGCAAGTTTTCTTTCCATTGCCAGCTCCGTCTCACACCACAAGGGGACTTCAGTGAATGTACCTCGACACCCCAGGCCCCAACATGAACTTCATACAAACAGCTGCCCGACCTCCCATCAGCCAAGGATAAGCAGTATCGTCTGAGAGAGAATCATGCAGGCCCTGAAAGTGGACTTTGAGGCACGGGGGCCGGGGCTGTGGTAGTTCCCGGTACCCTGAGGCAGGCCTAGTAGTGGGGGCACAGTCACTTGGCACCGTGAACCCCTCACCCTATGAAGGGTGATGCCAGAGAAGGGCCAGCGCAGGCTCCATAAAGTGTGAGGCCCAGTGCAAGCGCCCCCCTTCCCCAGGTCTTGGGGTGCTACCTCCCCAGACTGCACAGTGGAGCTGGCAGACATGGAAGGGTCCTGGGGAGCACAGCCTAGAGCACTTGCCTGAGGTGGGAATGGGGTGTGAAAAATCTGTTTAGTGGGCACTAATGGAAGAGATCTTAAAGCATCAGAGGCAAATCCGTACTCCTCTTTGGCTGTTTCTGAAAATCTTCCCTTAAAGGAAGATTTTGTTCCCATTGAGGATCTTTAAAAAATCCTCTGCAAATAGTTCCAGAACAATCTGTTGTAAAATTTCTAGTATGTTGGCAAAAAACAAGCTTTGTTGCTGGTGTGCTTCGCCATTCATAAAATATTCTATCCATCCAATTCAAAAGTTGGAACAGAATATTAAAACTTTCAGTAAGTACTGGTAAGAACAGTGAACCCTGAATTGTTTTTAGCATTGTTTTTTGATTATGACCAGTTGAAGGGAGAACTACCAGGGGAAATGGGAATAAAAAGGCAGAGTCATTTTTTAAAAAATATTTTATTTATTTATTTGGCAGAGAGAGAGATCACAAGTAGGCAGAGAGGCAGGCAGAGAGCAGAGAGCCCGATGCGGGGCTCGATTCCGGGACCCTGAGATCATAACCTGAGCCAAAGACAGAGGCTCAACCCACTGAGCTACCCAGGCGCCCCGGCAGAGTCATTTTTTTAAAATAAATGATTGAGCTGACTCTAGGGAGGAACAGAGATGTGGACACAGATGATGAGAAAAAGCAGCATAAAAGACCGACCTACAAAGAAGAATGTTCTTCCAGTTATGCCTTTTACGACACTCAATATTCTGAAACCATGTGGCATCTTTACAACCAAAGGCATCAGCAGTGATATCATCTCTAAGTACTCGCCATGTGAGTTGTATGAACTTGTGTGACAGACTTCAGGTCTGTCGACCCTTTCTAGAACTGTCTGGGCATGACCCCCCAGCCCAGTCACAGAGGTGGTTCATCTTTTTTTTTTTTTTTTTAAAGATTTTATTTATTTATTTGAGAGAGAGAGACAGTGAGAAAGAGCATGAGCGAGGAGAAGGTCAGAGAGCGAAGCAGACTCCCCATGGAGCTGGGAGCCCGATGTGGGACTCGATCCCGGGACTCCAGGATCACGCCCTGAGCCGAAGGCAGTCGTCCAACCAACTGAGCCACCCAGGCGTCCCGAGGTGGTTCATCTTAAAAGCATCAAGCAAGCAGCAGGAATCAGGCATCTGAATCTCTTTTGTCCCTATAGCAATCAGTCTCCCATAATAACTAATTTTTAGATAGGACTGGTGCCTTTTAGCACAGGACAGGATATTGCCCCTAGTGGTCCTCCCTAGAGCTGGGGCAGGTACCCCTCCTTGAGATACAGATAAACTGGAGAAAGGGGAAACTCCTTGCCTGTCTCTGAGAGCAAGTGAGTTACTGGAGATTTGGGACAAGAATGAGGAAGCAGGCAAGTGTCCCGCCTCCGATGCTTCGTGCTCACCATTTTGCTCACACTCGCCCTCCCCTCCCCAACCACCCTCATCCACTCAGGACAGAAGAGCTTGGGGCATCCATGTTCCCGACAGCCAGGTGACTCAGGCACGGTGCCTGACCGTGACAACAGGGAGGCATCATTCTGGGCTCTTCTGATGAGAGGTTGTAGATGTAACCAGCTGTATGTGGTAGGGGAGGACCCAAGAAGCAGCTCTAGGAGGACTTGTTTCCAAGAAGCCAAGAAAAAACAGGGTCTAATGGTGCCTTGAAATTAAACACATGACATCCAGGTGGCCCAAATATGGAAACAAAATAATAGCCGTGCTCGGGGAAATCACCGTCTTTACCACGTCTGAGGACACTGGCCCAGATGAAAAGGGAAGGAGGGAGGGAAGGGGCAAACCAAGGAGGCCGAGCTGCTGCTTTGAGCCGGGTTTGCCCACTAAGGAGAGACACCAGGGCTACTGTTCTTAGTGGCAGCTGTGACCACTGTGGGAGGCATGAGTAACTCAAGAGGTGGCCTTCAGAGTCAGAGCTTAACAAATACATGTGGCAGAGAAAAGTGGCTGGCTGGCTGGACTGATGGATGGATGGAGGAATAGAATGAAGGAATTGGTGCTTTGCTCTCAATGTTTCCACAGGCACAGGGTTCTGGTTACGTTTGCTCCTCCGTATTTCTGGAGCTGTGTTTCAGGTTGGAATGTTGGATCCTGCCTCTAACCAAATTTTATAATTTTCTTTTTTTTTAAAGATTTTGTTTATTTGACAGAGAGAGATCACAAGTAGGCAGAGAGGCAGGCAGAGAGAGAGAGAGGAGGAAGCGGGCTCCCTGCTGAGCAGAGAGCCCGATGCGGGACTCGAACCCAGGACCCTGAGATCATGACCCGAGCTGAAGGCAGAGGCTTAACCCACTGAGTCACCCAGGCACCCCATAATTTTCATTTTTAAACTGAAGTGGGGACTTAAGAAGGGCAGCGGAACTCTAGTGAAGAAACTCTTCTCAGTCCTGTTGGCTGGAAGAAGTCTTCCAACTCTCACCTCCTCATCCTCTTCCCCACCAGCAGCCTGGAAGGAGCCCAGACTGTCCCCAAGAGTCATCTCTGGGGAAACGTCACCATCCCTCTGAGGTCATCTTTAGAGAATCTTGTCACCTGGCAGGTCAGACCTGACTGGGCAACACTGAGAAGATGCAGACACTGGGATAGGGAGCCCACCACTCCAAGCCCACCACTCCCGTCTAAACACTTGCCTGATTTTGTCTAGCCCGTGACAAGAATTTCCAAAAAACATTGACCTGTGACTTGACTCTAGTGGGCTTTTGTGGTTTAGTGTTAAGAGTGTTTTTGTTCATGTGACAGAGGACAGTACAGCGCTGGTCTTGGAGTTAGAAAATCTGAGACATTTCATCCGTTGGAATTGGAGTTTCCTTATTTGTAAAATGGATATGAGTCTCTGCCTCTCACTGGATTTGAACACAAATTAGATGATGCATCTGCACATTCTCTACAAATGTAAACTGCCAGTTACACTATTTATTGAGTGCCATCTGGATGTGAGGCTCTGTTCTAAGAATGTTATATGAATCAACTCATTTAAGCTTCATAACACTTGGAGGTAGGTACTGTTATTACCCTCGCTTCTAGATGAGGGAACCAAGACTCCAGCCCAAGGCCACTCAGCCAGGAAGTGGAAGCCTTCGGATACAAGCCAAATAGTCCGACTGCAGAGCCTAAGTCCACACACACACTTCTGAGTATGGCCACCATGCCGCAGACTGCAACTTAGTCGAGCCCGTCAGCACTGGAGCACATGGCGAGGAGCCATGAGTTTTGACCATGGACCAGAGGCTGATTTCAAAACTTGTACAAGGTACATCATTATTGCTCATGTTTGTCTGAAGCTGTCAATAGAAATCATTTCTTCGGATGATGGTTCATGACACTGTCACAGAAAAGGAAACAGAGGCCAGGAAATGAAGAGTCTTAGACCACGGTCACGCAGCCAGGAGGCAGCATGGACGGCATTGGAACCAAGTTCCCAGGACTCACAAATTGCCCTCACACCTGGCCACCTCTACTTCTCTGTGCATCCTGCTCAGATCTTGACATACGGCGAGATCTAAAAACATATTTTTCTCTCACCGCTGGAGGTTCTACATGAAGAAGAAGCAATAGTTGAATGATATGGATGTGGCAAGACAAACAGACCATTCTGGAGCCCAGGTTACTCTCCCTGGAGGGAAGCCACAGACCGGACTCCACCATGGGGCTGGGGCTGGGGAGTCGTGCAATGATCGGAGGGCAGCACAGGACACCAGAGGTGACCTCGCCCTATTCCACAATCTTCCCTCAGGCCAGCCTGGGATTGAGAAGAGGTCTGAAATAAATGTGTTTACCTCACCTGTGACACTTCCCATAAGGCAGTGTGTGTGTCCCTGGTGCACATAGCAGTGTGGTTCCTCAGTGGGATCTGGTCTCTGGGCCTTACCTTGGTGTGTCTGCAAGTTCCACACACTGTGCTTAAGAAGAGTGGAAATACACTTAGCTTTGAATGCATGGGTCCACCTCCCACCCATGCTATTGAAAATCAGAGTGGGTCAAAAACAGCAAGCTGGGATCCCAAACCCCAGTGGATTTCATTCTGCCCCCCAAACCCAAGGAGAATGATTTCCAAAAGCTCCTTCAGTTGCCTAAACATGGTGGCCACCTCGGACCATCAAAGACGGTGTTCAGAATAGCCCCAGACAAGAGCCCAGAGCATTTTGAGCAACTTAGAGACTCAACTGAGTCACAGCCTTGACTTGTTTTAGGTCAAGACGATTCATCTAAATAAGGCACAAGAGAAGCTGGTGTTTCAAGCTGGCGGGACAAGATGGAAATAGCTCCCCCGCCTCCCTGGAGCCCGCTGGTCCACCTCCAGCACCTGACACAGAAGTCACCAGGCCTGTAGCCAGAGATCTGTAATCCCAACTGTGGTGAGGAGAATAACCACCAAGGACGCTCCTTTGTTAGTTTTGGATGGACAAGTGAGAATGGGCCTCTCTCTGGCAGGGTGGCTCTGGCTTGGCCCGCAGACCTCAAATGTCTGCGGCGTGAAGGAGGACACGTGTGGGGCTCTCAGCGCCAGCCTGGGAGGGCACCAGCTGACCAAACCGAATAGTGTGTCATGAGCCATGGGCTTGGAAGAGGTCTACGTCTGGCCAATGAGCAAAAGTAGCCTTTTCTGGAGCACACGCCCAGTAGAGATGTACGTTAGAGACTCATCGCTAAGGTCCGGTTGGGTAGAGAAACCATCCTGAGCAGAGGAACAAATCGGAAACAGAGAGTGGCTCTCCTGATCAAGCTCCATGGCGCCAGCACCATGTCTGTGCCATTCACTGTCCTTCCTGACACTCAACCTGTGCCCCGCCCAGGGTAGTGACTACTAGTTACTGAGTGGACTCCGTCTCTCCTCTTGTAGCTACTGGAGTCAGCATGCTTTCTTGGAAATATTAGACATTTCAGCCCCAGTTCTGCTGAGACTTTAGCCCTTTAGTTTCCTTATCTGTAAAATGGGTACAAGGCTCTCCTCCCTTTGTCCCAAGGTTGCTGCAATGAATGTGGGAAATACTTGAAATCTGAAAGCACCTTATAAACATAAGGGATTATAACCATTGCCGCTGGGGATCTGGTCTCCTCAAAGCTGTTGGGTTGACTTTGAAAGCAGTCAGAACCTGAAAGTATGTCAAAGTTTCGAATTGCTCTTTCAATTGTAAAAGATGGTATCTTTTTTTTTTTTTAATTAAAGACTATTTATTTATTTATTTGTTTGTTTGTTTGACAGAGAGAGAACACAACTCGGGGGGGTAGGAAGGGGCAGAGGAAGAAGCATACTCCCCACTGAGCAGGGAGCCCATTGGAGGGCTCAATCCCAGGGACACAGGGATCATAACCTGAGCTAAAGACAGACACTTAACTGACTGAGCCACTCAGGTGCTCCTGAAGGATGGTATCTTGAAGGACTCTCACACCTTCTGCTTTCCATTGTAGCCCTGAAGTGTGGCCACGCCTGTGATGATAGCATTGAACCAATGTCTGCCAGAGAGACACTAACTACCATTATAAGTGGCTAACTGTGAACTCAGTATCCACATCTGAGTGGTGAAGACTGAAGAAGTGGAAATTCTTCACCTTTCTTACGCACATTAAAATAGAACTGACTGATACAGTATCCTCTTTATTTTTTTTTTTTTAAGATTTGTTATTTTGGGGACACCCGGGTGGCTCAATAGGTTAAAGCCTCTGCCTTCGGCTCAGGTCAGGATCTCAGCATCCTGGGATTGAGCCCTGCATTGGGCTCTCTGCTCAGCGGGGAGCCTGCTTCCCCCCCCCTCTCTCTCTGCCTGCCTCTCTGCCTACTTGTGATCTCTGTCTGTCAAGTAAATAAATAAAATCTTTAAAATATATATATTTGTTATTTTTAAGTGATCTCTACACCCAGGTTGGGGCTCAGACTCATAACCCCAAGATCAAGAGCTGCACACTCTCCAGACTGAGGCATCCAGGTCCCCCTATAATATCCTCTTTAAAAATAAACTCTCTGGGTCTTTTGTATTAGAATGAAGGGCCTGGTAAGTTGGTAAATACAAACATCAGCTACTGTTCAGTGAGTGCCATTCCCGGGGACAGGCATTGGCTAGGCATTTAACAAACACCGTCTTCTTTACTTCTTTCTTCAATGCTATAAGGTCAGTATTTTTCCCATCTTATAAATAAAGAAATCAAAGCCCTGGAGCGCCTAGGTGGCTCAGTCGGTTAAGCCTCCGAGTCTTGGTTTCAGCTCAGGTCATGATCTCGGGATCGGTCGTAAGATCGAGCGGGCATCAGGCTCTGTGCTCAGCGTGGAGCTTCCCTCTCCCCCTACCCCTCCCCCCTCACTCATGCTCACACACTTGTGTTCTCTCTCTTGCTCTTTCTAAAAGAAAGAAAGAAGGAAAGAAAGAGAGAGGGAAGGAAGGGAGGAAGGGAAGGTGAGAGGGAGGGAGGAAGGAAGGAAAGAAATCAAAACCCAGAGACATTAAGTAACTTCCCCAAGATCACCAGCAGACACTGGATTTCTCCAGCAACAAAGATGAAGAGGCAAAGAGAGAAAAGCTCGGGACCAACCAGCGCAATGACAGCAAGACCCCTCTCTTTTGTTGCAGACCTCCTGGTGTGCAACAGGCAGGAGCTGTCTATAAGCCGCCATCGCCATCGCCGCCATCAGGGACAGGGGACATCCGGCTGCTCCTGAACCAAATGAGATCAGTGAAAGGAATGGAGGTGTGCCCCACTGTTGGGGGTAAACTGGAATGACAGGGTCGTTAAGGAGGTTTCGGAGCAATCACGTGGGCACTGAGCTTTCCAGACCTTTTCAAAGTCAGCAGCCTGGAAGACCCGCCACTTACTGTGTCTCAGCCTCACACCTTGGGACCACCAGGGAGCGTTAATATACTGATGCTGGGTCCGACCTCTCAAGACTGAGACTGATTGAATTAGGCAGGCAGGGCCTGGGGATGGGGACTTAGCACATCTTCCCAGGCGGTTCAAGCCTGCAGAATGTTGAGAATCACTGCTTCGAGCTGAGCCTTTTGGGAGCTCTTCCTGTAGAGATGCCTTCAAAGTCCGTGGCACTTTCCTTTGAATCTTGTCGAGAGTAACCAGTCTTCTTCCTTTAAAGATAGACTGGACTTTTGAAAAGAGCTAATGCCATTCAGAACTGAACCTGTGGGGTAAGAGTGAAATACTGTTCTTTGTCCCAAACAAGAGGAGAAACCTCAGAAATGCACCTGGACTCCACAGGTGGTTTCAAAGTCGTGCACTGAGCACCTGCCACAGGCCGGCAGCTGTGCCAGGGCCAGAGCTGTCCAGACCACAGCTGGTCCTCCGGGCAAGCGGGAACCAGGACCCAGGCCTCGAATTCCCTTGTCACTGGGGCTTGCTCATTCCTGACCTCCATGTGAGAGACTTTGCCTCATGCCCTCTCCCTCTCCTGCCACATGGCTGTTGTGGCCTCAAGATATTCCTGGCTTCTGAAGCAAAGAGGCTCCGTGACTAGCATCTCACCAGGCTGCACTGGATCCCAAGCTGTTGCCTCAGGTTGAGGGTGAGTGACCTCCTGTCCCCTCCTCTGTGCCACAGGCCCTGCCTTCCTTGCCTCATCTCTTGATGGAGTGTTCCCAGAAGAAGTTTCTAGAAAAGGAATCAAAGTGTCAGAGAGGAACAGAACTCTGGGACACACTGACAAGGGCAGAGGGAGCCATGACTTAGCCTTTCTCGGGAACACTGTGTTCTGACCACTAATTTCATAGTGTACCCTCTGCAGTGTCCACACTGCCCCAGATGTCTGTTTCCCCAGCTGTGAACAAAGGCGATTTAAGTCAGGAATCTATAAGATCCTTTCCAGCTTCAAAATACTTGTGAGCGTTGGTGGTATAGTGGTGAGCATAGCTGCCTTCCAAAATGCTTGTGAGTGGAAGATCCTATGGACCTGAATTTTAAAAATCAAGACTAGATTTTAAGATAAATTCATTACAACTCTGGCCTCTGCTGCCCAGGGGGACTAGAAAAGGATGGGCACAAAAGCAGAGTAGATAACCCTGAGTGTGAAAGCCAGAGACAAGTCCTGAGGGCCCGTGGTGTGTTCTAGAGGTGTCTACACAATAAGCATTCTAGACAAGGCTGGGAATAGTCCCCTGTTGCCAGAGTGAGAGAAATGCCCTTCATTGCTGCCTCTTCACAACTATTGCTACATCTGTGTGGTGATGGTCATAGAGGTAAGAGGAGAACATTCTAGAAAGACAGCAGGACTTCTTCAAGCTCTGCCTGTTGGCTTGTTTGTATTGTGGAAAGGCAAGTCTTGTTAATGAATCCTCATATTTCTCTATACCAGAGGAGCTGGTAGAGCTTGGTAACTGGGGCCTCATGGACGAGTGGAGCTCAGCATTGAGAGTGGAGTCTACCGGTGAGCGCTGATTTCCCATCTTCATCTTGCCACTTACTTGCTGTGTGCCTTTGGACAATTTATCTCACCTCTCTGAGCCTTGGTGTTATCATGGGAAAATAAGTAGGGCTATAACCACCCTGCTGGGGGTACGGCCCACAAGACACAATAATGCATGTGGAGCTCCTGACATGTAGATGGTCAATACACAGTAGCCAAAACAGCAGCATGACCCCAGGCCTTCTGCCGTCTCACCAGTTTGAGAACCAGCTACAAGGCTTATTATCACCAGACCTATCCGATAGGGCTCGTTGCAGGTGGAAGCAGGTGTTTCCCCGGGGAAGGGAAAGATCTGAAGGAAGCAAAGACATCTGCTCGAGGGAGGAAGGATGGACCTTAGCAGCCAAGACTCCCCGTCTTGTTCTTGCTCTTCCTGCCACTCCTTTGACAAAGCAAAGGGACACCACCCTCTATCTTGGGGAGTAGAGGTCCTAAATGATAGCAGCCCCAAAAACGTGCTAGCAAAAACGTCATATAAACCCAAAGCTTCATTTTAATTCCCCAGCCAAAATGATTCAAACGTGGGCCGGGGACCAGCCCCACATGAAAGGGTCTGGCTGGAGGGCACCCATGTGCTCTCCTGGAAACCTCTCCCTGACAGCACCACAGATGGTCACGATGACAAGTCTCTGTCTAACCCCAGGGTAAATGCATAATGTGCTTATTATACATTTAAGTATGTTGTTGATGTTGAAGGCAGCTTCAACATTTCAGTATATACCTATCATTAAGGAGAGCTTTTAAAAATAAGATCCTTTGTACTTGGAGGGGGGCAGGGGGAGGGGGACGGAGGCCTGGACATTATGTCACTTCGACCTAAGTACTCTCAGGAAACAGGCAGTCCCGATGCACGGCTGTTTATGTTTGAGGGAACCTGAAAGGCTTGCCTGTACGGGGGTGCCCTCCTTACCACCTTGCCCCCTGGCCAAGGGTTGCCACCATGAGGGGTCATGACCCCAAAGGGAGAGAGGAGAAGGGATGGCAGCAGTTAGGTTTATTAATTCACTTAACACTGGAATCACCAGAGAGTTTAAAGCAGTGATGTCGCCCCAACACTCAACCATCTCCTCCCCTCACCCTCCCACTCCAGCCCTGGTCAGCCAGCCCTTCCCACTCCAGTCCAACCCACTCTAGCGGGCCTATGGCTCGGCAGACACCCAGTAACAAACTACAGGTAGGAATTGTGTTCTCATTTTATAGATGAAAAAATGGAGACCCAGAGAGGGTAAGTGATTTTCCCCAAGGGCACACAAGTAATTAATGGCAGACCTGAGTTCTCTGGCTTCAAAGGGATCCCCAGTTCAACAGGCTGACTCCATAACTGCGAGCATTAACTCATTAAGCTACTAATACATCAGAAGGCTTAATTTATAGTAATAATAGCCCCTTCCATTTTTTTATGGACGTGTTATGGTTCACAGAGCACTTCCACATCAATGTATTGCATGATTGTAAACACTATTCTTCCATTTTAAAGGTGCAAAAACTGAGGCCCAGAGACATTGAGTCGCTCATAGTTACACAGGTAGAGGAACCACAGTTTGTGTCCACATCTTCTTATTCCTATTTCCAAAGCATGGAGCCCTTGGAAAAAGGGCAGGGGGAGGTGACATTTTGGCTCTAGGGAAGGTTGGAAAGTTTCCAAGCAGGACAAGCTTTCAGGTTCACCAAAGGCAGGACCCTAAGGGACGTTAATACCCAGGAGGCAGCAAAAGAGGCCAAGAGGCCACAAAGAAGGTTCTGTCATTTCTGCAGTTAGCCCAGTGCTAGGAACAAGTGTCCGTGAGCATAACGCCACTATCTCTGGGAAAGACAAGAAGGGAGGGAGAAGGCCTTTCGTCTGGCTCCCTGTTCAACTTCCCCACATGAGCTGCTGAGTCTTGTTTTATTTTTCTAAAATACATTCTCTACCATGCCCAGCACCCAACTCTTGGTTTCTAAAAACCATTCTCCACTAAAAGGAACCAGGACTCCTTGGAGACATAGTTGATTCCAGGACTAGGGCAGGGAACATCTTGTAGGGTCAGAAAATAAGGGAGTTTTTAAATGTTTTAGTTCGTGGAAAATAATGCAATTAATTTTTAAAAGCCGATAGGGACATAAAAAAAACACACAACAACCAGAGTGAAAAGGTTACTACTGGACAAACCAAAGATAATTTGGGCATTGAAATAAATAATAACTGTAAAAGAGTAGAACGTATTACCTAACCAATGAATCTAGCCCATATTGATATTTATAAATGCAAACATATGGGGCACTTGAGTGGCTCCGCAGGTTAAAGCTTCTGCCTTTGACTCAGGTCATAGTCCCAGGGTCCTGGGATCAAGCCCCACATCGGGCTCTCTGCTCAGCGGGGAGCCTGCTTCCTCCTCTCTCTGCCTGCCTCTCTGCCTACTTGTGATCTCTGTCTGTCAAATAAATAAATAAACTCTTATAAAAATAAATAAATAAATGCAAACATATATACAAATAGATAGTTGAGGGACAGGAAACAGGAGAAGAAAAGTTCTTTGTGTCAAATAATAAATGTAGAGAAAATGGTAGGTAAGAAAATCACCATTTTATAACTATTATACTAATAAATGATTTGTGTATTTAAAAAAAAATTAAGATTTTATTTTTAAGTAATCTCTAGACCCGGGGCTCAAACTCATAACCTGGAAATCAAGTGTCGCATGCTCAAGAGGGAAAAAGGAAAAAAAAATCACATGCTCTATCGAATGAGCCAGGCAGGTACCCCAATGACTTGTGTATTTTTAATTACAAAGCGAAAAGAGTCCCTTTACTGTTGAGAAATCTAGAACCAACTGATCAAAGTGAATGTCAGCAATGAGAACTGACTTCATGTGCCTTCTGAGAAGCCTGCACTATTTCCACCAAAAACTGATAAACTGGGTGGCTCAGTTGGTTAAGCGACTGCCTTCGGCTCTGGTTATGATCCTGGAGTCCTGGGATCGAGTTCCACATCAGGATCCCATCTCCATGGGGACTCTGCTTCTCCCTCTGACCTCCCCTCTCAGGCTCTCTCACTGTCTCTCTGTCTCTCTCAAGTAAGTAAATAAAATCTTTAAAAAAAAAAAATAAAACCTCATAAGCTGCACCTCACCCTGACAGAACAGCCAAATTCAAATTAAGGGACATGCCACAAAACCAGTGCCCATAAATTTCCAAAGGGTCAATATATATATAATATATAATATACATAATATGTATCATGCACTAAAACGTAAAAGCTGTGGTTATTTTGTATGATGGATTGTCTCCTGATGCTATACTACTTACTTTAGATTGCCTGAATTTCCCCTCTTTGGGTGCCCCTATATGTGATATATTACTTTGAAAACAAGTAAAATGTTAACAACTTTTCTGTAAGTTTGAAATTATATAAAAATCAAACATTACGGGACACCTGGGTGGCTCAGTGGGTTAAAGCCTCTGCCTTCCGCTCTGGTCATGATCCCCGGATCCTGGGATCGAGCCCCACGTCAGGCTCTCTGCTCAGCGGGGAGTCTGCTTCCCTTCCTCTCTCTCTGCCTGCTGCTCTGCCTACTTGTGATCTCTGTCTGTCAAATAAATAAATAAAATCTTTAAAAAAAAATCAAATATTACCCCAAAAAAGTCACTAGAAAGGCTGTGATAACGGGGCACCTGGGTGGCTCAGTGGGTTAAGCCGCTGCCTTTGGCTCGGGTCATGATCTCAGGGTCCTGGGATCGAGTCCCGCATCTGGCTCTCTGCTCAGCGGGGAGCCTGCTTCCTCCTCTCTCTCTCTCTCTGCCTGCCTCTCTGCCTACTTTTGATCTCTCTCTGTCAAATAAATAAATAAATAATCTTGAAAAAAAAAAAAAACAATCACTGACGTTTGTAAATGGGTCCTCATGCATGGTTCCCTTGATTATTTAGCAATTGGGCACCCTTTCAGAAGCATAAATGTCAAAGGAAAGAGATGTTTTCTTAATGGAAATAATAGCCTGTTCCACTTTTTTAACAGCTTCATTGAGATATAATGCACATACCATATAATTCGCCCATATAAAGTATATAGTATAAGGCTTTTGATATATTATTAAATTTTTAATTATGGTAAAATATATATAATGTAACATGTGCCATTGCAACCATTTTTCAGTGTATAATTCAGTGACATTAATTATATTCACAGTCCCTGACATCACACTATTTTTCTTACTAGAAAAAAAGTTGATTTTTTAAATAAAGTGCTTCTAATTCTCTGCAGAAGAGGATGAAATCTTTGTGTTTTGGCACATATACAGTTTGTGAAATACTAAGAAGAAATTAGAAGGGGGAGTACCTGGGTGGCTCAGTGAGTTAAGCATCTGCCTTCTGCTCAGGTCATGATCCCAGGGTCCTGGGATCGAGCTCCATATCAGGCTCCCTGCTCCCTGGGGAGTCTGCTTCTCCCACTCCCTCTGCCCCTCCACTTGCTTGTGCTCTCTCTCTCTCTCTCTCTCTCAAATAAATAAATAAATAAATAAATAAAATCTTTAAAAATACAGTTGGAAGGGAGACCTGAAAGCAAATTTCAAGCCCTGAGATCTCCTGGTGACCAGCCTTATGCACTGAACTTAAAAAAAAAATTATTGGTAATTCCTACTTACTAAGAAAATACACACTTTTGAAATGTTTCATCCTTTTAGGGAATAGTATTTTTTGAAAGGGAAAAATCCCTCTTTGGGCTATAAGCAAAGTCAGCTATGTGAGTGAGTGCGTCCACATGGTAATCTGCTGATACAAAATGGATTGATTTTTACTTCTGGCGCAGGGTGGGGGCAAACAATCAGCCACATTGCAGACACCTTCAGAAGTAAAACACAAATGAAGTCGCATTTTTACAAAAGTCCTCAATATCTTACCCAAAGAGAGAGCTGAACAGTGGGAATGTGAGTCATGGTGGCAGACCCCAAAGAGTGACCAGGAGTAGCAAGGGGGCATAAGGTATAGTGAAGACAGCCTTGAACCTGAGCTCATGTACTGGGTGGGACCCTTTTATGGAGTTAACCAGCTGTACAACCCAGGGCAAATCATTTCCCTTGTTAAGTCTCAATTTGTTTTTACCCAAAAGAGGGAGTATGTCAAGCAGAATGTTTTCAGCTGCAAAGAACAGAAAACCCAACTCAAAACAGCTGAGGCAATAACAAGCCGTATAATGAGAAGTGGGAGGGAGGAGGGTCGGGGTGGGCTTTATCGGCTCCGGGCTGTGGTCAAGCACCCAGTTTCCTTCCATCTTTCCGCCCTGCCAGCCTCTGCTCAGAATGATTGTTCCTCAAACTGAGGCACAACACCGTCCAGCAGCTCTACGAAGAGCAAGGGGAACCCCGTTCTTCCAAGCCCCTCAACAGCTTTGCTTTCATCCGGGAGAACCACGCCAGGTGCCTAACTTAGCAAAGGGAGTGCCCCTCCCCCCACCCCCACCCCCCGACCTGTGCAGCTCCCAGACCGGGGAGTGGGAGCAGGGTCCGCCTTCTCTGAGGCCCAGGAAGGAGGAGGATAGAAACAAAGCCAAGGTCCAGGAGTCACACCGAGAAGGCGGACAGAGACCCCTGGAACAACTGGTGAGTATGCAACCACTTACGTCTACTGCTGGGGTTAAAAACAAGACCCGCAGTCTTGATGCGAAGATTCAACAAGATGTGTATAAGCTATTTGTGAATGTTCGAATGCTGGGGGCATGTTAATTATTAAAAATACAGAGTGTTCAGCACAAAGAAGGGAGTCATTTGAGCTTCTCCGTGTGCATATGCTAAACCAGATTAGCTGAAAACCAGAACTTAAAACTAGGCTTCCAACCTAAACTCCAAAAGGAGAGAAAGGAAAAGCAGGAGAGAGCAGAGCCCAACTCTGCCTGAGCCATAATGAGTAGGTAGTGGCGCTGCCAAGTAAAATAACCGTACACCGAATCTGATTTTGCATTTTAAAATACTTCCAATTTATTTCGAATTAAAATTTGAATGTAGCATGGAACATATTTAGGCTAAAATAATTGTTCCGTGATTATCTCAAATTCGCATTTAACTGGACACCCTGCATTTTTGTTGTTAGAAAATCTGGCAATGGTATGAGTACCGGGGTGTTCAAAGAACTGAACTGAAAGTTGCTGTGGCCAGTTCAGAAGGCTACAGGGTTGGGGGTGGGGGGGTGGAAATTGGGTTGTTGACTTGAATTACATGGGAAGGAATGGAATTTCATTTGTTAGGGTGGAATAAAATACAGCGAAGTCAGCTGAGTTAAGAAGCAGGCAGCAGACCCAGCTCCTGCTCCTAACTGACGTTACGTACTTGGCCTACGCGGGCCTCTATGCTAAGCACTGGGCATGCGTAATCGCCTTGCATCCACTCAGCAAGGACCAAGGTGAAGCAAGGGACGCGCCTAGGCTACCAAACTACAGGGACACTCATGCTGAGGGCTATGCAAATGTGTCCTCTGCCCAGCCTTGGGTCCCTTTAACAAACCACAGCCCCATTTCACAGGTAAGAAAGCTGAGGCTTAGGAAGGCATACTGGTGTGTCCAGATTCACTAAACTCGTCAGCAGCAGAGTCAGGAGGCAAACCCAAAAGGTCTGTGCCCGTAACCCTGTCCATGTGCTGCCTCTCTGGGTGGAAAGGTGAACCAGTCTCCTCTCCAGCCCATGCTTCATACACATGATTCCATTAGTGTGGAATGGAATTCACATGACATTTTTCATCCAGCTTGAGCAAAGCCCCTCTACATTGGCCAGAATGCAGAGAAGGAACCTGCCCTTGGGATGGGGGAGGAGGATCTACAAATCCTTGCAACTCTGGCTGTCTATTAGCATGCCTAGAAAACTTTAAGAAATGCTAGCCCCCCCGACAGAGGTCGCCCACCATGGATATTTGTAAGGCCCTTTCCCAGGTTGAAACCTTCAAGGTTAAAAATCACATAGACCCTTAGACTCCTGAACACCTAGATGATGAATTAACAGACATAAACACCAACTCTGAAGACAGATTGTTTCTGTTTCACTAAAGGCCTGAGAACTTTTCAGGGGCCATGTGGGGGTAGGCCACAGTATCCTGCGTGAAAGGGAGGGCTGGAGACGTGCTGAAGGCTGGGGACCTTTGGCTTTCCTTTGTCCTATAAACAACGAGGGCATATAAACAAGATGGCTATTTAGACCTCAACCAGGCTGGTTTTAGTGTAGGCAAGACTGTGCCATTTTTGGGTCTTGAATCTGGGGGTGGGACCAGAGAGAAGGGTAGAACTATTACTAGCTTTGTGATCTTGAACCGCTGATGATACTCTTTCAGTAGAAATTCTCTCTCTTGCTTCCTTATCCATGATGCTGCCTCTAGCCATGACTAGAGGGAAGATCTGGAGTTGCATAGAATCCTGTGTCTTGTCATGAGAAGTGAGTGAGTACGGGACCCAGGAGCAGGGAGGAGAGGTTTGCTACGGGCCCTGGCTCAGCTAGGAACAGTCTGGGGGCCTTCACAGGTCTCTTAGCCTGCTTGAGCCTCAGTTTTTTCATCTACAAAATGAGGACAATGACTCCTCCTCTGCCTACTTCTTAGATTTGGTCTAAGCAGATTTGAAGGGGATACTAGTTGCAAGCTGCGCTTGGGAAATGCGGACACTTCTTGCAACTACTAATTTTTATGGTTCAAATTATAATTTCATACATCAACTCTGGGCCCTCATGGAAGGCTATAAATATCTCTGAATAGCAGAAAGGACTTAAAAAAAATCTTCAATGGTATTTCAGACTCTATCTCTGTAAGCCTTTTAGTTCTAGAACACATATTAATTTATTTTTCTCTCTATGTCCTTTACAGAGATACTCAAATTTTGCTACTTGAGGAAGGTTCCATAAATTATTCTGACTCCTCATCCTCAGGGACTTAGCACCATGCTATGCAGGTGTTTTCAAGGACCAGAAACAATAGCATCCCCTGGGAGATTTTTAGAAATGCAGACCGTCAGGCTCTGCCCTAGACCTGTGACTCAGAATCTACATTGTGGCAAGATCCCCGCATGACTCAATGTAGCTTCTAGTATGAGAAGTCTTGTTCTAGTCACTAACTAAAGAGTTTGAGAAAATCTATGGGAAGAGGGGATTCCTCTGCCTGGGATGCTGGAGAAGCACTCACTCAGAAAACTTCCAGAACCTTGTGTTGGGAGACCGTCTTACACCTACAGGGAGGGTAAGCACCCCAGGGTGACACAATGTCTCCAGAGACAGGAGGAGAGGTGAGAAAAAGAAAGCAGAGGGCAATCAGGATGAGAACCAGGCTCTGTACACACAATATTCTGCAACACAGACTTCCTTACCCCATTTCCCAGCTGAAGGAGCTGAAGTTGATCAAAAGTGAGCAACTCCAGGCGCCTGGGTGGCTCCGTTGTTAAGAGTCTGCCTTCAGCTCAGGTTATGATCCCAGGGTCCTGGGATTGAGACCCGCCATCAGGCTCCCTGCTCATCTACCCTCTGTGGATATACCTATTCTGGAAATTTCATATAAATGGAATCCTACAACCTGTAGGCTTTAGGGACTGGCTTCTTTCATGTAGCAGATGTTCTTAAGGTTCATCCCTACATTAGCACGAAGTACTTCCTTTTTATTACCACATAACACACCCTTGTATGGATTATAGAACATTTTGTCAATCCATCCACTAGTTGATGGACATGGAGGTTTCCATTTCCCAGCTATTTTGGATAATACTGCTGTGAATACTGGTGTGTGATTTAGTGGATCGAAGCTCTCCATTCTCTTGGGGATATAACTAGGAGTGTCATGTTCTAGGTCTTAGGGTAACTCTATGTTTAACTTTTTCAGAAACTGCCCAACTGTTTCCTCAGAATCTTTTCACTATTTTGATACTATATTGTATTTGAACAAGATCAGAGTTTAGGTGAAGCAGCTCAGGGAGCCACAAAACTGAACAGACAAGAAATAGAAATGATTCAGTGAAACAACTCAAACGACATCTGCAAAGTGGGCAAAAAACTGAATTTGACCAGAACCCAGGAAACCCAGTCCTCTAAGGGCCTAGGACTGTTGATGACAAATCATGGGACTCTGGAGACCTGGGCCCAGTCCCTGCTTGCCACTAACCCACTGTGTGACCTTGGCTAAGAGCCTTTCTCCTTCTGGCCTCCATTTTCTCATCCACGCACTGAGAAGTTCTCTCTGAATGTGTTCTCACTCCCTAGAGTCCTGTGTCCATCTGTGGCCTTCCCACGTCTCTGAGGCTCACACTCCAGGTGATCGGGAGTTTTTCTGATATAGACCTGTACCCCTGATCTCCAGAAGCCTCAGCAGATTACTGGAACTCCAGGTGCCCTGGAGGACCTTTCAGGAATAATGACAAGTCAGGAGGGTTTTCCACTCGTGCGCTCAGTGGCCAGGAAAGTCTGCTACCGCAGGGAGAGACGGCACTCAGCCCTGTGGACTGAACATTGTGGCCAGTGCCTGCCGACTGTGGAAATGAGGATGAAATCCCCCCTGTACTGAAAGAGTAAAACCATAGCCACCACCTTCCCAAACTCCGCATTTTTAAGCTTTGTTTGTAAAAAAATAATATTTATTACATGTTATCCATTATAAAAGTACTCTGCACTCATTATAGAAAGTTAAAATACAGAAAACAATGATGAAAAGAAAAAACAGGTGCACCTGGGTGGCTCAGTCTGTTAGGCATCCAACTCTTGATTTTGGCTCAGGTCGTGATCTCAGGGTCCTGAGCTGGAGTCCTGCATCAGGCTCCGTGCTCCATGTGGAGTTGGCTTGGGATTCTTTCTGTCCCTTCCCATCTCACTTTCTCTCTAAGGAGAGGAAGGAAGGAAAGGAAGGAAAAAAAGGAAGGAAGAATCAAGCATAATACTACCACCCCAAAATAACCACAATTTACAATTTGATGTTTGTTCTTCCATTCTGAAGATCTTTATATTTTTAATTACTGACTTGGTATTATATTCTTAGTTTTCTATTTATTTACACTTATTCCATGTCATTAACAAGTCATCAGGAACTTGATCTCAATGATTACGGACTATTCCATTATACAGATACATTATTGTTTATTTAACCATTCATTCATATTTAATTTATTGGGGGGTGGGTCCCTAAAGCTTTGTCTCTGAAAATAAATGGCGTTCATCTTTGAGAATCCCAAGTGCTCTGGCAAGCAAAGCCTTTCATGATTTAACTCCCACCTGTCTTTACATCCTCAGCTGCTATAAGTCTCCAATGCAGGCCAGATGTCTATTTGCCCTGTCAGAGCCATCCTGGGTGCCCAAAGCAGGGTTAAACTGATCAGAAGCCATCTGAGCTTTTGTCCCGAGCAGCAACCCTCCCAACTCAGGCCCCTCTCCCAGACCCTCCCCAGGAACCTCCCCCAAACCCAACACCCAAGACTCACCTGGCCAGTAATTGTCAAATCTGGTCAGTGCCGCCCTTGACCAGTGTGAACTCTGGAGCTTTCCACCTTCCCCAGGGTGACCCCTCTGCCTATGCTGCTTCCTCCCAACCTAGAAAGCAGTTCTTGTTCCTCTGCCTCTGGCTACATTTTACCAATCCTTCAAAAACCTGATTCAGGTTTTTTATAAAGGTTCCCCATGAACCTTTATCCAGCTACCCATGCTTCGTTCCATCTCTTGGTGCTACGAACCCCTCGAGTCTTCTAAGTGTTCTGTTGTAGTTACTCGTGTGGTCAGAATACACACTGGCGTGTCGTGGGCAATGATGCTTTGTTCTCCAAATTTTCACACATGCTCACTTTTCCCCCCAGCCAGGTCTTGGGGCCCTCTGAGACAGGCACATGTCTTAAACTCCTCCTCACTCTGGCGCAGACTGTGCTGTGTTTGATGATGCTGTCGCCTCTTCCTAGACACACCGGAAAACAACTTCCTCATCTCCCTCGCTGTGATGTTGGGACCATTTGAGTTCTAATGAAGAAAATGTCCGCAGAAGAGTGGTGTGCATCTTCAAGATCTCACGCCAGCCTTCAACCCTCTCTTCTCATTGCACAGGAGCTGGGGTGGCAGAGATGGCGGCCGAGATGGAGGTGGCCTGGGTCCCCGAAGCCCCGCACAGAGGACAGCGGCTCAGAATGCCACTGAGCTGCATTGGACAGTAAGGTGAGCAAGATTAAACCTATAATGTGTTGAGCCATTTAGGTTGGAGGTTTGTTAGTGCCGCCAGCCTGTTTGGACCCGCCATACAAGCTAAGAAAGGTGTTTATATTTTTAAAGGAGCATAAACAAACAAAGCTGCAAGAGATGGATCTGGCCTGCCAAGCCTAACATATTTGCTCTCTAGCCTTCTACAGAAGATTTTTGCTGAGCTCTGGAATAACCTATGCCTCTAACATAACCCCCCATGGCATTTGGTGTCATACAAAACCCCCGCACACCACATCCTTCCCAAATACACTATTTGCATAGTGCATGAGGTCAGGTACTTTGTTCGTGCTTCGTTCCTCTCTGCACCCTTATCAGTATTGTGCAAATAAATGTTGAATGAATTAGGGAATACAGACATACCTACAGCCCTGTGGTGCGCTCAGAGCTAGCTGTCCTGGAAAGCAGAGGTCGCGTAAACCTAAGAGTAAAAGGTGTACCAGATCCACTCTACATGCCCCCTACAACTGCTTGGCCCTCCAGCCTTCCCGCTTTCAGAACTTGACCCCTTTCCCCGCTTCTTGGCCCAAATGGTCCTGGCAGAGTTCATGCTGTAGCTGAGCTCATAAGATCCCAGCAGCCCCTCCCCTCCACTCTCAATGCCACAGGTTGCCTCAGCCTCCCCCAAGGACAAGGGCCAGAGTGCTGGACGCTTCTATCCTGCCTACCGCAGCAAGAATCACAGCAGCTCAGACACCCAGACCTGAGCTGTCCTGACTCACGGAGGCTACCCAGAGGCTACCCAGAAGCCACCAGGGGGTGGCACCAGAAATGCAGGAGTTGAACAGCCTGCAGCGCAAACTTCAGTCAGCGAGAGACAGAAAGGAGGAAGGTGCTGCAGGGAAGGAGTTCTTGTCTCCTCTGGGTCTCCAGAGAAATCTCGCTTGACCCCACCCAGGCTACCCCACAGCTCAGGAGCTCTGTCCGGTATCTGCCTTTCGGTCCTCCCTGCCTCTCTTCCCTCCTCCCCCTCACTCTGGTGGCCCTGGGTGAAGCCAGCCACTAAAGCACCAGTGCAAAAGCTTGGCTGCAGGCTCTGTTTGCTGGGGAGCTCAAGCTAAGACAAAGGGAAACGAGTATTGTGGATTCCTCTTTTGTGCCAAGCACAATGACCCTCACCTGCATTACCTCATTTCATCCCTACACAAGCTGACACAGCGATGGTCAACTGGGTCTTACAGAGGGAAAACCTGAGGTAAGAAGAAGCAAGGCAGCTATTCACTGGCGGAGATGAAAGGGAACGATGAAATGGAACATTTGAACAGGCAAAGGGCGCCATGCCTCAACCTTACACGTGCTGCTTTTGGGGGCCCCCTAATTGTTGTGGTCCCTTGAGGAGCCCATAGTTCCCTCATCAGTCCCATGCTGCAGAGGTTTGGGGCAGCGTCTGACCCAAGGACGGGCTGTTGTGAGGGCTCCTCCAAAAGACAATACAGAATCAGGAGGGATTCTAGCAAAGGAGACTGAGCAAGAGGTGGGAGAACTGGTTGGAAAGACTTGTGGGGAAGCGTTCGTGTGGTTCCTCCAAAAATGAGACGAGAGGCCTCCGCCCCAGTGGCTCAGGCCCAGGGGGAGGCCGGGCGAGGGCAGGAGGGCATCAGCGATGGAGAGTGCTGGCCCTGGAGCTGGGAGAGAAGAGTAGCCCAGGCACAGCCCAGCAGGGCCAGACTGCACCGCCTCTGAGCTGGGCAGCTGCCGGGATCTGCAGAGCTGGTGTGGGGGCGCCTCCTAGAGGCCTGAGGCCACTGGAGAATGCAGGGCGCACAGGCCTTTGAGAGCCGGGCCTGCCGTGCCCACCAGCCCTCTCTGTGCACAGTCTTTCTCTTGGCATCTGTTAGAACTCGAAGCCCTCTGCGCTGAAAGGAGACCCGCTGGAACAGACGTCACCTCAGGCTTATGGAAAGATTCAGGAGCTCAGGAGACAGAA
Source organism: Neogale vison (assembly GCF_020171115.1). NCBI lineage: Eukaryota > Metazoa > Chordata > Mammalia > Carnivora > Mustelidae > Neogale > Neogale vison. The sequence continues at coordinate 105,169,291 of NC_058103.1, forward strand.
CAGTTCTAAGAAAGATATTTGGAGTATTTTTTTTTTTTAACTCACAGAAGGAAATGTGGGAGATTATCTTTTTGACCTCAGGTGAAAAATAATTTTATTTATTTGAGAGCGAGAGAATGGGGAGAAGGGCAGAGGGAAAGAATTTCAAGCAGACTCCCCGCTGAGCACGGAGCCCCATACGGGGCTCGAACTTATAACCCGTGAGATCATGACCTGAACTGAAACTGAAAGTCAGATGCTCAACTGAGTCATCCAGGTGTCCCCAAAATAACTTTTTTTTTTTTAAGATTTTATTTATTTGACGGACAGAGATCACAAGTAGGCAGAGAGGCAGGTAGAGAGAGAGGAGGAAGCAGGCTCCCTGCTGAGTAGAGATCCCAAATCAGGGCTCGATCCCAGGACCCTAGGATCCTAGGATCATGACCTGAGCCGAAGGCAGAGGCTTTAACCCACTGAGACACCCAGACACCCCCAAAAGTAACTTCTTAAGACACTGAAAGGAAAAGGAAAAGATGGAGGTTTACGGTACGAAAATAAGAGCTTCTATTCATCAAAAAAAAATCACACACAGAGTGAGGATGCAAGCGAGAGACTGGGAGATCACTACAACACATACAACTGGCAAAGAATTGGTGTCCAGAATCTCTAAACAACTGCTACAGATCAATAGGAATAGACAACTTCATTTCTTAAATGGGCAAAAAAGACATGAACAGGCATTTCAGAGATAAAGACAAAAGGACCACACGCATATGAAGAGATGCTCAACCTCTTTAGTAAGAACGAAATGCAACTCAGACCAGAAGGAGCAAATACTGGATGATTCCCCTGAACTGGCTGTAGCTGGTTAGCGGGTCATATGGGATTTCTGTGGAGAGACGGCACCTTACCTGCTGACACCTTCCTACTTCTTATCTCTTGCTAATCAAAATTTGTCGTGTCCATAGTTAAGAAATTGAAAAGACAATCAAGCAGGGGCAGAGATGTAGAATAAGAATTCTCATACACTGTTGGTGGGAGTGTTAAGTGGTGTAACCAATTGGAACAGTGTGGCCTTATCTTGTAAAATTAAAGACATACGTGCTCTATGAACCAGCACTTGCCCTTCTAGATATTCACAAGCTCTTACACATATGCAACAGGAGACCTCTACAAGTGTTGTTTATCAGATTCCCAAACTGGAAACAACCCGAATGTCCATTTGCTGTAAGGTAGGGTAAGTAAACACTAGTACATTCCCACCATGGAATACTATATAGTAGTTAAAATGAATGAACGGCAGCTGTCTCTATCAACACAGGGACATCATGGATGCAAAAAGCAAGTTCTAGAAAAACCCTTATAATACAATCAATCACCTTTATAAAAATTCAGAGACAGGAAAAACTAATCTATTTCTTAGAGATAAGATGCATGTGATAAAGCTTGACACAAAGTGAGGATAGCAGCGGGAAGGGGAAGCATCTGGGAAGGACGATTAAGGGCTTCTCAGGGGATACTGGGGATATTTTTGTTATAGATCAGTATGTGTTTTGTTGTATGAATGAACTTTTCCCAAAACCCCTTTCTTAAGAATAAGAGCTGGGCAGTCAAAGGAGTCTCAGAGCGTATCTTCTATGTGGGTGATCCATCTGGATGGGCTGAGGATACAACATCAGAGCTGGGATGGGGGATGCGAACACGAACAAGGGCTTACCCCATGCCAGGGTCTAATATGCACATTCTCAATGGGCATCAAATGCTGCCTTGTCAATAAAATTGGCCAAGAACAAATGGAGGGGCTGAAATTCTGCGTGATCATGAATTAGAACTTAATGTACCCAACAGTCCATATGCGAATTTGTGTAGTGTTTCACAATTTACAAAACCCTTTCATGTGAGTTACCTCAGTTGGTTACCATAATCCCCTTGAGGGCTAGTTGGAGAAGGTTATTTTTATGCCTCTTGTAAAGGGGAAGAAACCAAGTCTCAGAGAGGGGAGGTGACTTGCCCGAGGCCACACAGCCAGCACTAAATCTTAGAACCTCACTCAAGTGCTTCACCTACCATAGTTCTGAGGCTGATAAACAGAGATTCTACCAAAAGTGCCCTACTCTCCCACCCCACCCCCAAACCTGCTCCATGCCCCTCCTCCTCCAGCCACACCCTTCTCTGCCATGAGTCAGCCTGTCCCCTTGTACTTTCCCACCCACAAGGACTATCTCTCTTCTCTGGCCTTGACATAATACTCCCCTGTGTCCCAATCCTTAGGATTCTTCTATTCCTTTTTCCCTAAGGAATTTCTCCAGATGCATCTTTTCCTTATCTTTGTTAGTTCCTCTCCATGGATCTTGATCGACCTCCCATTATACGTCACAAGTTTGTTGATACCTGTCCAGGCTGGAACATCCATGGGGTGGCACCCGGACACACAGAGCCTACAGAAGGCTCCGGAGGGTGAAGTTGTTGTCAATGGAACACATAGCATGAATGGTTTGAAGACACTTCCAGGTGATTCTGATTGACCATTCCAGCCCCCGCCCCCCATATCCAACCCCATTTGAGGATCAGCGAGTAACATCTTAGCTGTGGGGTCTGATGGAATTACCTGGCCTCTCTGAGCCTCCATTTCCAAATCTGTTCCTCCACAGGTGGTTTAAGAAATGAAATGAAGCGTTGCCTACAGCATAGTATGAGTTCATCAAATGTTAGTTCCTTCTTCATCTAATCATCCCAGAAACTAGTAGTGAGGTATTAAGCCAAAAGCCTTTCTGACAGAGTCAAATTGCTCATCTTCACACGGGCTCCATGTCTAACATTTCCAGGCTTCTCTCAGGAGAAGGACTTGTGCTCTGACCATGTGTTTAAGCTACCTCTCAGGTCCCTGTGCAATGAGGTTCTTTGAGTTGCCAGAGAGGAAAGGCCCAGAGTTCTTGTTGGAGGCTATGTAGGAAAAGGAAACCAACTCCCAATACAGAAAGCATTCCCAGAGCTGTGTTCTGGAAGTCATCCAGGCTGTGAAGGGGTGGACCTTTGGGGGGAGAGAACCACAAGTTCATGTATATTCAAATCCAGGATAGCTGACAGCCATGCTGGGATTCAAGAGCTAGAGGTTCTAGCTTCCCGTGTAAGCTTGAACAAGTCCCTTCACTTCTCTGGGCCAGGGCTGGGGCCATAGCAGAAAGACCTTTCCAACAGAGACACTCAACAATGCTTTGTAGCCTTCAGAGTCAGCAGGAAATGAAATTAACTCCCCAATCACATAATTTTCATTTGCATTGTTGTAACCTGGGCTGATGTCCAATTCTTTTATAAACAGTGGGCAATTATGTCATTTCCACTATTGAATCCAGCACAGCCAAGGGTGTCACAGAATCTCTTCCCCCACTTAGTAGTTCTGGGCAGTAAAAGAGACTTGTACTCTAGATTCTGGAACAGCTGAGCTTTCTTAGGAAGATTCTAGAAGGACTTATTAACCCAATGAATAATGCAATAAGTACCATTCTGACTCCCGAGGCTGCAATACTGCAGTCTTCTGGTGCTTTTCTGTCTTCTAAGGAAAGAACCAAATGTTTAACAGCAATGTGAATGGACATTTCACAAGGGAACAACTATAATAATACACATGCAAAAAAGAACCCGACCACTAGTATCAAAGAAATGCAGATTAAAGCAAATTTGTGACCCTATTTTAAAATACTTATTCTTAAAAATGTGTTAAAGTAAAATATTCAATGTACCTGGTGTTGCAGCAAAATTGACTCACTTATATAATATCGGTAATAGCTCTTGGGAGAAGCAAGATGGCAAGACAAAGGATGAACCTTACCCAGATTATTGAGAAGTGATGCAATCTGCCATAAGTTAACATCAGCAATTTCTATTATCGAAAAAGAAAAGGAAAAAAAATTGTGTCTGAGCTTAAGGGAATTGCTACATAGATTTTGATGGAGCCACACATTTGCCTCCTGTATAGCCATGAGGATAATTATCAAGATTAACAAGCAACACAGAGAAGTGTTCATTATGAGTGAGTGGTAACAAACTTCGGCATTATGATTATAGCTTTTTAAAATGTGCATCTAGGGGCGCCTGGGTGGCTCATTTGGTTAAGCATCTGACTCTTGATTTTGGCTCAGGTCATGATCTCAGGGTCATGACCTGGAGCCCCACGTCAAGCCGGGCATCAGGCTCCTGGGGCATCTCTCTCCCTCTGCCCCCCCACCTCTAAAAATAAAATGTGCATTTGAGTATATAAGGGCTAGAAGGTTTGAAATACAAGCAGCTGTAGTGTTTGGGATGTGAAATGTGTTTTAAACTTTTCTGTTCAGATGATGTTTTGTCTTCAGTAAAAGAAAGTATATTATTTTTTAAAAATTGTCTTATCCCTAAACTTCCCCCACTAGACAGTGAGACCAGGAACCCTGCCAGTTTTGTTCAAATTTGTTTATCGAAGCGCTTGTCTGGTACATATGAGATGCTCTGTAAATATTTGTGGACTGAATGACCACCGCTCTCTCTAAACAGGGTCTAATAAACCACTGATGGAGACCTCCTATTTTTGCAAAGATGCCCTTTCCAGCACCTTCACAGTCTCTAAAACCAAAAATACCATCAGTTACAGGCAGCTTTTTCAAACCCGGCATCTAGGGATGCCTGGGTGGCTCAGTTGTTAAGTCATTAAGCTGCCTTCAACTCAGGTCTTGTCCTGGGATCGAGTCCCGCATGGGGCTCCCTTCTCAGTGGGAGACTGCTTCACCCTCTGCCAGCCAGCCAGCCATGCCCCCCGGCTTGTGTGCTTGCTCGCTCGCGTGCACGCTCTCTCCCTCTCTCTCTGACCAATAAAACCTTTAAAAAATAATAAAATTTAAAAAAAAATAAAATTCAGCATATTCTCTTTCCCAGAGTTCCATTGGCAGAAGGAGGACATCACCTTAAAACCACCACTGACACCAGGGCCAGTCTAGGCTGGGAGACCCTCCTCTTCCTCAAGCTGCTTGACCCTCAGGGCAGATCTTCAGAGGGACACAAGGGGGAGCAGCTAGATGCCCAATGTCATCTAGCTGTATACTAACTCTTACGACCAGAAGGTGGCAGTCTACACACTTCCTTATGGTGCAGAACGGGGACCTTCCCCAGTTCATCATTTCAGTGGTGACCCACGGTGAGGGTGTGCCCAGAGTGGCCTGAAGCCTCAGGCCAAGGTCAGGAGCCAATGGAGGCAATCAGTGCTTACTGTGCCCGATACTCTGAGAGATGGCATCTATTTCATTTTATAGTTGGGAAACCCAGACTTCAGAGAGACCAAGGAATTCCCAAGTCCCCCACCCCTAGTAGAGGAGCATTGCCAGGACCAGAGCCCAACTTTCCTTACTCTCCTACCTACCCCCTTTCCATTATACCCAATGCCTCCCAGCTCCCCAGCAGCACTAGTCTGAAAAAGTGGGCAAGGATATTTCTAAACCATTAGTTAAATGCTTTTTATGTCAAATTACAAAATTGATCATATCCCTTGACCTTGGAATACCACTTTGGAAGATGTATATTTATGGATATATAAGACATGAAATAAATATATAAATTTTGTACATTATAAAATATAAAAAACAAAACAGAAGTACATACAGCGATTCTTAGAATTGAGCTTATATTACTGTTAATAACTGCAGCCCAAGTGCCTGAGCCTGGCAGAAGGTGGGGATATTATACTGTAAGCATTATACGGACACTGGGGAGATGGGAGCTGATGTCTGCCTTGTCCCATGGGTACTTTCATGCTGTTATTACAATACTGAAATAAATATTTCCGTAACAGTTGGCAAATAGTAGGGCCTGTGTGCCCTCCCATTCCCCAGCCTCTGGGCCTCTCCACTAGGATCCTCCTCGATCTCTCCCCACAGTGAGGCAAAATTATATTTGCTTAAAAAGGAGTTTCTAAGAAGCCACAGAGTTTGTAAATATTCAGTAAATGTGTGAATGGGAGATTCGGCAAAAATTAACAGTTGTCTATTCAACAGCTTCCCCCCACTCATTCCTCCTTTTTTTTTTTTTTAAGATTTTATTTATTTATTTGACAGACAGAGATCACAAGTAGGCAGAGAGGAGGGCAGAGAGAGGAGGAAGCAGGCTCCCCACAGAGTAGAGTCCAACATGGGGCTTGATCCCAGGACCCTGGGATCATGACCTGAGCTGAAGGTAGAGGCTTTAACCCACTGAGCCACCCAGGCGCCCCAGCCCCCTCATTCCTTCTTAAAAGAAAATTGCAGTTTTGTTCAATCTTTGTCCTATGCTTCTGACAACCAAGTACTTTGGGGAAGGTTGGGTCCAGAGGGAAGGGGGGGGTGGGACAAATCTAAATTGCCCAAGTCCAGCATGCCCAACCAATTTTCTTGCCAAGAGGTAGATTTTTGTACAGGCCGGTCATGCAGTTCTGGCCAGCGAGGTGGAAGGGAAGTAAGCTCCGAGGACTCTAGCAGCACTTTCTTTGCCCTTGTAAATGGTCCATGGCAGGAATGCCCCCTCTGTTTCCTCTGAGGATGTCTTGCTTAAAACTAAGGCAAACATCTTGACTCCCCAAAGGGGAAGCTAAGAGAATTCTATAGCACACAAGTCTTAGCCTTGACATCTTTGAGCTGCTAAATTAATCACCCCAGAGCAGCTCTACAGCCTTCTTGTTATTATTCCAGCCACTTTAGTGGGATCTGCTGCTATTTGCAGAATCCCACTAGAATGCAAACTATTCGTTGGCCAGTATATTCCTATTATCTATAACGCTGCCTGGCACCTAGTAGACCCACCATAAATGTTTGTTGAAAGGATAAATGAGTAAAAAGCATCCTCATTAATGCAGGAAGGTGTTAACGTTTTTGGATGATCTCGGTGTTTGTTAGATTTTTCCATTTAATGAATATTGTTGACTGCCTTTGGTTCCCAGGACATCAGTGTTCTAGAAAGTGGCAGACACAGCCAGATTTGAATCTGGTTCTGCTACTTACCACTCAAGTACCCTTAGGCATATTGCTCACCTTCACTGAGCACACATGGAAAATGAGAATACAGGTCTAAATTACAAAGGTGCGGGGCGCCTAGGTGGCTCAGTGGGTTAAAGCCTCTGCCTTCGGCTCAGGTCATGGTCCCAGGGTCCTGGGATTGAGCCCCGCATCGGGCTCTCTGCTCAGCGGGGAGCCTGCTTCCCTCTCTCTCTCTCTGCCTGCCTCTCTGCCTACTTGTGATCTCTGTCTTTTAAATAAATAATAAATAAAATATTTAAAAAAAATAAATTACAGGGGTGCTCTGAGGCATAGATGAAAAGCAGCCACAAAGCCAGGTGCGTGGGAGGGGCTCAGCTGGTGTCTGTTCCTCACTTCCCTGTATCTCCACATCCTGAGGTAGTGGGATGCCAGGATGAATCTGCCCAACTCCCTCCTTGGGCCTAAGAAGGGCCTCACTGGCCAGGGAAAGAGTCAGACAAATCAACAAATCAACCGGTGACCAATGTTAACATCACCAGAAATGAGACAGTGACATCACATATATCCTGTGACACTCTGAGATGAACACAGCATCACCTCTGGGATTCTCCAGCCAAAGCCATACAACATGAACCCATCATGAGGAAACGACTGACAAGGCTAAAATGAGGTACTTTCTATAAAATAACTGACCCAAACACTTCAAAAATGTCAAGTGTCATGAAAGACCCCCCAAAAAGGAAATCTTCTAGATTAAATACTAAGAGACATAACTAAATGCAGAGCATGACCGGGGGCTTTCCTTTACTAGAAAGGACTTCACTGAGGTAATTTGTGAAATCTGAGTGAGATCTGTATGTCAGGTTATAATTGACAGTGAAGTTAATTTCCTAATTTTGCTAATCTGAGATTAGATAAGAGAAAGCCCTTGACTTTAGAAAGCATACACATTGAAAAAGTGGAGGTGTATAAGGTCTGCAAGTAACTCACAGTTTGGAAGAAACAAAATTATATATCTGGATAGATGGATACATAGAGATAAAGGCAAATATGGCAAAACATTAATATTTAGGTGACCTAGGTGAACAATGTATGAGAATTCTTTGCACTATTTCTTTAAGCCTGAAATTATGTCCACATTACAAAAATTTTTAACCAATAGTAGAACCAAGTCTAGAAGGCAACTTGGAATTCTGGGGGTAGAAAGGAGGAAAAGGGAACTCCAGTCCAAGTGAAGACTTAGGAAAGCATTCAGGAAGCCACCGGACACTGGTGGAGCCATTTCACAGAAAGTTGCATTTGAGCATGTTCTGGAAAGAGGTGTCCGGGCACTCCAGGCAGGTAGGAGGAGGAAGGCCTTTCAGCCAGTGGCCAGGACGAATAAAAGAACGGGGCCCTGGCAGGCAGAAGTTGGGTGTGGCCGAGGCCCTGGCAAGAAAGCTGGATCTGTAGGTTGGGACTGAATTGCAAAGAAATGAATGCCCTGCACAGACCTTGGGATTTTATCCTACAAGCAGAAGGGGGCAGTGAATGATGAGCTAGATGTCGAACGCAGTGGGGAGGATAAATGGGGAAAAGCAGGACAGGAGCCAGGGAGGCCCAGAACTACTGCAGCATTTGGAGGTAAAAGATGTCAAGGGCTTGAATTGCAGGTTTCCCCAACTACCCAAAAGTAGAGTGTTAAGCATGAAACCTTTTGTAAGCCAAAATGGTGTAAAGTGAAGCAGCGGTTACCATTTATACGGGAAAAAATTTTGGAGCAGTCCCAGACCCCAAAAATAAGCTCTCTTGGGCCTTTCTTAAGACACATCTTGCTAACAGAAGCACAGCATAAATCAAGATAAACACCGGATGGTCACAGACACAGTTCAAAGCTATGGTGGGACGAGGCAGGGCTGCTGAGTGCAGTTCCCAGGGAAGGGGCTAGGTGGCGCCATCTCACGGCTCGGGTGCGCGCTCCCTCTTTAATGGCCGGCTACAAAACAAACACTAAATGCTATTCTCCCTTTTCGCATTTTTTTTTTTTTATTAAAGTGAAAATCCTCTTTGGATCTCTTTTGATTTGTGAAAATAGATACTAATGTAGGTCTTCCTTAAAAGCAAAGCGGTGTAACACAGACTTTCAAAAACCAGGGGATACTTGTAATGACTTCTGGCCAGAACTAGAAGGGTCCTATTGCGTTCAGGTCTCCAGCGGGCAAACTAGAATCCCATTTAGGTGCTCTGAATCCAGTTTGCTCTGCATTGCAGAGGACCCAGAACAAGAGCAGGTTCCTCTCCAGGCTTGAGGGTGAAGCAGACATGGACACGTGGACAGTTGGGGATGGAGGGCCACTAGCCACCTCATCCTAAAAGGCCTTTGTTAAATTCAGAAAGCCGCCTCCGTTCCCTGTCCCAGCCAGCTTAGTCCCTTACGAACCCTATCATGCCTGATATCCCAAGATTTCGAGGTGTTCCCCAGGTGGGTACTGTGGCCACTCCTGCCACGGTTCCACCCGAGGGGCTAAAGACCTGGTCACAGATTAGATTCCTTTTATTGCACAACAGTTGGGCATTTTCAGAGGGAGTGAGTCAGTCCATTCAGGTAACACTCAGCAAATATTTGCCTGGTGCTACTGTGTACTTAAGGGACTTCACGAAAAGGAAAAAGGAAAGTGGATAGGGTGAGAAAACAGCTAGGTTGTATTAGGATAAGAGTGGTTTTTCCTGTCCAGCTTTCACTTGGTGTATGCAAATTAGATAGGGATTTGTTTTGCCTCCAACTTGAAAGGAATTGTTATCTTTAAGTCATTCCTTGCTTAACAAGGACACATGAAGTGGCACTCTGAGAGCAGGATAGGGAACGCCTCTGGGGCAAGGGGATCTGTATGAAGACTTTCCTTAAATGCATTTAGAACTCTTGCCCACCCAGGGGCTTCTTCGTTGTCAAGGCGGTTACAATGATAATGATGATGGCAAGAACCGACTGTGTGCCAGGCCCTCTGCCAGATGCTTTCTTTGTGTTCTCTCTACGCCTAACCGGCTAATTCCACAAGTCTGCCATTCTACTCTTGGGGAAGTCAGGGTTCATTGAGGTTAATGGACTTGTCCAAGGCCATGCTGCCACGTAGGGGCAGAGCCAGGATCTGGGTTCAGGTCTTCCTGTGTCTAAAGTTCATGACCATTCCACTGATGCCATCTCCCACCGCTTCAAAGTGGGAAGGAAAGTTCAAGTCAATCAACAGAAATATCTGCTAAGTCGGTGGTCCTGGAACTTGAGCATACACCAGAGTCACCGGGAGGGCTTAGTAGAACACAGATGGTGGGTCCCACCCCTCCGGCTTCTGATTCAGTAGGTCTGGAGGTGGGCCCGCTAATCTGCATTTCTGACCAACCCAGGTACTCCTGGCGCTGCTGCCCTTGGGACCCATTAGAACCACTGGTCTAAAGGACAGCTGCAAGTTAGTTGACTCCTTTGGCTTCCTTGCTTCTGGTTTTCAGCTGGGCATCTCCAACGTCTACGTGTTCTACCCGCCGAAGAGCAGGGTGAAGGCAAGTGCTAGCTCAGTTCTTCCCCTCTGTTTTCATGGAAGCTTGTGATTCAAGACCACAGCCTCCATGCCCACGGAGCTCAGAGGGTTCCCTGCTCAGCTGTTTGCTCCCCATACAGGCTTATCTACTGTCAGGGAGCTGCCCTCCCCCTGAGTCCCCAGCGTCAAATCCTGCCTCCCACCCCCACCCCACCTCGGGCTCTCACTCACTTGCTGCTTCTCTGTGGGCTGAATCTGCTTTCACCTACTTTGCTGAGCTTGGTTGCAAACCCTGAGGGCCTTCAACACCCTCTTCTGAGCTGGGGGAGGGGGCGGTGGGAGGGTACTTTGTACTGGGAATAAGAAATCTGTTTCAGGATAATGTGGGATACAGGTTATCTGTTACCTGAGATCCTTGTTCCTCAGGGAAGATAAACTTTCTGGCAGCTGCGTGACCTTCCCAAGTTATAGGTTAACGTGGGAACGTGTGTTTCAAAGGCTCATGAACTTTTAAACTTGGAAGAGATCTTAGCGGAAGGGGAAAGGAAGGAAACTCATACTTAGAATATGCCATGTGTGGGCACAAGGCCAGAAGCTTCATATGCGTCATAGTATTTACTTTTCACCATGACCCTAGGAGTTAGGGGTGCAGTGTGTTTTTTGATCCCCATGGACAGATGAGAAAACGCAGATTCCAAGAAGTTCAGGGACCGGCCAGTGGCTACTAAGTAGCTCAGCCAGGTTCTGCCCCAGGTCTGCCCCTGTTCTTTCCTCTCCTGCTGGTCCATCAATTCACAACACTGACGTTCTCTCCAATTTCTGTATAAAGTGATTGAGCTTTGGGCCGTACATGAGGTCCAATACCTGTTTCCTAAGACAAAAACCTGGGTCAGTCACATAGTGGTCAGTGCTGGGGAAGCAGTAACGGGTCCAGTCTGAAAAGCTGCCCTGTTGGTAGGAAAGGAGTCACGGTCAAGTGCCGGGTGAGCAAGGGGGAAGTGCCAGGAATGCAGAAGAGTCGGTTGGTTGCAGAGCTACCTGGGAACAGGCAAAGGCAAACTGGATCACAAGAAGAGTCAGGTGCCAGCCTCCCCAGCCAGGCTGTGGACCTGTGTGAAGGCATCTGTTGAGAGCCTGCCTGTGCCCAGCATTGTGCAAGGTGATGAGGCTGCTCCTTTTTTTTTTTTTTCTTCTCTTTTAAATAGATCATCAATGAACTCATAGATAAGGAGCAGGTACAAGCAACCAACTAAACCCAGACAGAGAAATACTAATTTTAATATAGTACCTTGTAGTTTAGAGATCCTGTTCACATACACATACACACACACAATGTCCAGCGACCCTCATAGGGATTCGACCATGGGGGAGAGAGGAAGGGTTCTGTGCTAAGCCTTCAACAGAAGCCTTCCACACCTGATATCTCATGGACCCTTGGCAATCCCCTCAGGGCACACAGAGGAGGGGGTGGGTGAGACTTCCTGCTAGCATAGCCCTAGAACTAGGCTTGGAAGGAGAGGTGGGAGCTCTCTATGCAGAAAAGAGGAAAAGGAGGTTCCTGCAGGTGGAGGGAACACTGCCATTTCTTATGTTATGATTTCAGTATTGTAGGCCCTGAAGTCGTAGCTGAGGGGAGAGAGGCCGCAGATGGTCCCTTGGTCTCTACTGTTTCCATTTGAAAAGCTCTATTTTTTTCTTTTTTTTAACATCTGTCTTCTGATAGCTCTGATAGCTCCCTCCAGAAGAGCCAGGGTGTCTAATGTATAGGCAAACAGGCATCTCAGGGGCCGGTGGGTGTGCTTTCAGCTGACAAGGGCCAGCTTGGGGATAGAAGTTAAGAAGATCTATTATTTTCTCTCTCTGCCATCCATTTTTCCTCAGTGACTCTTTTCCTCGAGTCCATCATGAGGTGGTCATGACAGACCAGGGACAAATGGGGAGGAGCTGTACACCACGGGTGTCATCTGTCCTTGTTGAGTCAGTGAAAGAAAATGTTAGCCTGGAATCAATGAGAAATGGAGCAGGAAGCCAGAACGAAAGGAGATTTAAATGTGTCTCTGAACCAGTGGCGAGTGGGAAAGCAAGTCCTGGATTGGAATTTAGCAGAATGGCTTCCCCTTAGTGGCTGGGGAGCCACAGGCTGGAGGAGAAAGGACTCTCGAAAGGAAACAGACACATTACTTGGGGTGGGGGAGGAGGGAAGATAAACGTCAGGCGGCCTGAGTGGTCTCCCAGCCCAGCTAGCTCCAAGAGGAAAAACCATTCCTCCACCTCAAACAGATGTGGCTGTCCCCCTGGGGTCCTCCTTGGTGGGGCCAGGCTCAGTGCTGCCCAAGGAAACCTTCTGTGCAGCACCCACACGGAGACTGTCTCTCCAGTGGGCCCTGGACGGAGCAGGTGAAGAAGCTGGGCCTCCCACTTCCAAGCAGCACCTGGATGAGGCTGCGGCCCAGAGCCAGATGGCATGACTCAAGTGAGGGAAGCCCCAGGAGAGTCACTGGGAACCAGTTATGTAGGCATGAGAGCCATTAACAAGCGCTCACTTGTCTCTTCTCACCACCACCCCCTTCCTCAGTACCAGGAGGAGGGAGGATTGAAATGATCTGCTGCCTGTGAATAAGATTTTTGATAAGAACTACAAGCCTATAAAAACCTTACAGGGACCTAAGTACGTTGCTTGCTGTGAGCCTATGGAAGGATCCAGGCCAGGAAGGGTTAATACAATTATGGCACTAAAGTTAGTTTCACGTTTGCCCACATAAGGGTGACTATAAAAACAAATTCACCAGACTCCCTTAATCGCCGCCCCCCCACACAACACTGGGGGGTATTTTGTTTTGTTTTGTTTTGTTTTGTTTTAATTGAGGTCAAATTCACATAACATAGAATCAACTACCATAATGTGTATGATTCTGCCGCATTAGTATGGTGGCAAAGTTGTGCAACCCCCACCTTTAGGAAGTTTCCTAAGCATTTTCATCACCCCTTGGGGTTGTTTTTATGCCCTTTGTATGGATGAGATATAAAGGCTCAGGAAAGAAAAGTGACTGATTGAAGTTCATCAGTGCCACACTTGCACCCAGATCCTCTTGCTCCCTTGGAAGGAAGGGACATTTATCTTCAGACTTTGGAAACAGCCTCTGAGCTAACTTTCCACCCTCTTGTCTCCCCTTCCTCCAGTTGTCTTACACAATTAGTAGATTCATTCCTTACAACAAGGTTCTGACAACATATTTCCCCTCCTCGGCCTCCCAAAGAGTCCCCTTGGCATCAAAATAATGTTCGAGCCCCTTTACCACTTTAAAATTTATGTTGATGGAATCACCCAGCAACTCATAAATGCTCACGCATTCTTGGCAGCAATGCTGGGACAGGAGGCTGGTCCCAGCACAGCCCCTTCCTTTATCCTCTCCATCAGCTGCCAGCCAGCCTGCATTTGCCATTTAGATTTCTTAGTTTCGGACACCAGTGCTGGCTCTGAAAACAATAAGAAACACATATCAAGTTCTCTGAGTTTTGCCATCAGAGACCCCTTCCCTTGATTCGAGAGGAAGAACAGGAACCTCCTATCCCTCCACTTTGGTTGGCTACATTATTTTAAGTCAAATAATAGATGCCAGGTAGACATCACATACGTTGATGGCAATGTGTTAGTTGAAAAGATGTTCATGGTGTATGGTGAGATGCCAAAATGTAAAATCCTATATATAATATAATTGTTTCCAAAAATATGTATCTATGGAAAGAGAGAGAGAGCACATATATGTCTCAAACTCATGCATATATTTGCATAAGAAAAAAGCCTGAAAAGATATACTCCAAAATGTTAATGAATGCTTCTCTCTGGCTGGTGTAATATGGAGTGATTTTAATTTTTTCTTTTTGCTTATTTTCATATTTACTAGGTTTTTTTGTATAAAAACACGACCTGCATAAGAAAAAGATTACTGAAGGGGAAAAGCAGTGCTGTAATATGCTGGCTACCCACCCCAATGTGGCTTATATCACAACTAATTCATAAATGCATCTGCTTTCCCCTCACCTGGGGGACATGGATCTCATCTCACTCATTTTGTCTTCTCCATGACAACTCCATGACATGCTCAAGAATTAATTAGCTAGCTAACGACTGGACTCGGGCTCTCCTCTCTCTAACCCCGCCTGAGTGACAGAGCTGGTGTTAAGTCTCTGATCAAAGCCCCTGGGGCAGGCCTCCAGGAGGTAAAGCTGCGGACACTTTCCAGTCCTGGGTACCTGAAGTTTCCTGCTGGCAGTGGTGCCAATGAGCAAAAGGGGGAGAGGGGCAACCACAGACATACACAACCACCTGATCTGTGTCCTGTGTTCACCAGACCAACATTGGAGGGAGAAACAGCAAGTCTGTATGACATGGGAAACAAAGGCAGAAGAAAAATAATAAATTTCCTTTCTACTTACAACCCATTGACAAGTCCTTGGAACAGGCAGAATGATCTTCCTCCAGGAGCTCAGCTGCCTGGATGTCGACACTTTGCTAAGAGCAAAAGGCAATCTTAGCTTAACATTATCCGGACCCCTCAGGAAACTGTGAGTCTACTTTAAACATATAGAAATTCCTTTGGAAATGTCCTTTGTCTTTACCACCCCCCGCCCCTGCAAGATATATGTTAGCACTCGTCCCCCAAGTATATGGCCCACTGATACTCATCTGAATGGTCTCATGACTGAGATTTTACTAGAGACAGTAATAAATGACCTTTTCTTAATAATAGCTAGCCCCCTCAGTGTCTTAGAAACCTTCTTTCCAGAATAACCTTGGAGGCTTGTGCTGTCCCAAACCTCCTCCTGCAACTTGAAAGTGTATAATCAGTCACCCGCCCCAACCCCAGCGCAAATCTTTCTGTCCACGGGTCCTGTCCCGTGCTTTAATTAAACTGCCTTTTTGCACCCAAGACATCTCAAGAATTCTTTCTTGACCAGTGGCACTGAACCCCCACATGTCCACATCATGCAGACCCAGCAGCTCTATAGGTTCTATAGAAACCTATAGGTTTCTTCTCAGCGTGCTTTCAGTGCTGCAAGACTGAGGTCTCATTGTCAGGGCGACCAGCAGGGGAAGATGGACACAGCAGCCTCCACCTCCACCTGAACTCTATTTTCTTAAACTCCCACTGGGTTCCGAGCTCACTTCTCATCTGTGGTTGGAAGAATGTCAACATTCCTTGGTTCTGCCAGGGGGCTTTTCTTCCTCTCTTTTTGTCTCTCTTTAGAAGGTCTGGCTGACATGTAGAGTTTCTCCGGCAACTAACCAGCTTAACTTCTTTTTACCAGCTAACCTGGATGCTTGCACTCCTCCCCTACCATCTTGGGATCAGTATTGCTCACTCAAAATAGATGAACACATACTTTCAGTATATTAAAAACTAACCAGAATGTGAGAATGGGAAATATGGAAATTTCCAGTGGAGGGAAAGCTGGAGAGAAGAGTTTTAATGGTTTGATTTTGCATTTTATCCCCTTGGTTCTCCTTCTCTGCTCCACAGTAGTGCAAACACACAAGTTTCTATCCTGCACTGGAGGAGCAGTTCTCTATGGTACGGCCATTTTAGGGGAACCATGAATTCTCCCTCTCTCAGGTAACATCAGAGGTCTCAGCATGACGGGCAGAGAACTAGACTCCTCGGTCATAATGAAACTCATGTGGCCTGCCGTTCCCTCTCATGCCATCTCTTGTCCAGCTAAAATATCTGTGCAGTAGACTCTATTTCTGGAATTATGTCCCCAACGAAGTTGTTTTCTGGAGAGCTGAGCTTCAACACACTAACCTCGCCTGCCACCTGACACTTATTTGTTGAAAGAAACCAACCCTAATTGGTTGAACAGGGAGACAAAAACCCAGCCTTCCAAATAAGGGCCGCTGGCCCCTTAAATGCAGCCCAGCTGAAGCCACAGTGTCCAAGAGGCTGCAGGCCCAGCGAGAGGGCCCATTCTGGTAATTTGGGAAGTTTCTCTTCTTACTTAGCTCATTGCTCTGTGGTTCCACTCTGATTTCTCAGTCCCTGCCTGTGGTCAACGATGGGCTTTGAATCAAGTCAAGAGTGTGAGCCTCGGAGAGAATCTGGGTATGAGCTCAGCGAGGGTGTGAAAGAGTGTAAACCAGCAAGGGAGAGGGAGGAGGAAGGGAAGCTCCACCTACCCTCTCGGTGAGTGAACAATGGGGAGAGGATTAGTGATATGAAATGGTCCCTCCCTCTCTGGATAAGTCCCAAACACGAAGGTGGCCAAGAACAGCCAAGCCCAGAGAGGTCTAATCCGGGCAACTTCAGGGCGCAGCCTGACCCAGCCGCCAGGGCTGGAAGGGAAGAAAGTCAACCACTGTGCTGGGTGATACAATTAGTTTCTGTGACAAATCTGGGACGTAGACATTATTGTCATTTTACACAAGGGGAATCTGGCCCAGAAGCTTTAAACAGTATAATGGACAGGATATCACCTTTAGAGGGGGCGTCTGGGTTCTGATATCACCGGCTTTGGATGCCTACTTATCCTCCCTGACCCTCCAACTCCTCATCTGTGAATGGGAGGTATTCACGCCCACCTCACAGCTGTCCTGAACCTTAAATCCAAGTACAGACAATGATGTACAGAAAACCAGACCCTGACACGTAGGAAGGTTTTCACTGAATGTGGCTTCTCTTGCTCCTTGCCCAAAGTCAAGCAGGCCACTGGGTCACAAATTCAGGTCACCCATCCCTGTGGGGGTATGGTGTGGGCCTCACTTTTGGGGAGGATCCCCATGCCTCCTTGGGTCTCCCTGTGCACACCCAGGAACCGGCAGTGGGAAGGATGCCCCCACATCTGTGGAGGAAAGAGGGAGGGGGTTCTCCATGCTCCCAGGCAGCTCCCCGCCCACCCACGCATGTCTCTCCCCCACCCATCTTCACTGCTTTCAGGCGACATACCCTTAGTGTCTGAAGAAGAACCAGTTCTATCCTATGAGCTCTCTGTAGCCCCAACTCAGACCTCAACCCCCTGACCAGCCTGGCTGCTTTAGCCTCTGTGTTAATTCCGTTTTTTTCCCCTTCAGCCCCACTTTCCCCCCTCAGAACCCACCATCTTTCCCAGGAGACACAATGTTTGTGGTCTCCTCTGGGAATCCTTCCATCAAACTGTCAGCTGCAAATAACTCTGCCTAGTCCTGTTCACTTACTCTTTTTTTTTTTTTTAAGATTTTATTTATTTATTTGACAGAGATCACAAGTAGGCAGAGAGGCAGGCAGAGAAAGAGAGGGAAGCAGACTCCCTGCTGAGCAAAGAGCCCAACTCGGGGCTCCATCCCAGGACCCTGGGATCATGACCTGAGCTGAAGACAGAGGCTTTAACCCACTGAGCCACCCAGTCGCCCCCTGCTCACTTACTCTTGACCCTCCTATAGCATTTGCCGCCTCCTGCTCTGCAACCCAGGAGTTAGCCTGAGATTCATCGGGAGGACTTGAACTCCACTCCCCAGGAAGGCAGACTCCCTTTCTGTCCTGCCTTCTCCCCCAGGTTGGCTCTGCCACTTGGGGAGAGGTCAGCAGGGGACGTTCCAGTTTGCATCTGACTGGCTGGTTGAGGTGAGAAAGGAGGAGAAAACCATTTTGTATCCACTTACTCTAATCCAGCTTTGCCAACAATTAAGACCTTTAGCCCTGGGTCAGTTTCTCAGTTGGTTGAAATCCAAAGGGAAGAGGAGCAAATTTCTACTCAGACATCAGCAGCAGGCTGGGAGCCCTGAGAATAAGAATAAGAAACGTTCTTATTTTCAGTAAATTAAAAAATTACATAATACAGAGAAAAGAAAAATGCAGCATATCTGTAAGTTATAATGCACAATAATAAGCACTACTTAAAAAGTCAGTCCAGGGGTGACTAGGTGGCTCAGGCATTAAGCATCTGCCTTCAACTCAGGTCATGATCCCAGGGTGCTGGGATAGAGACCCGCATCAATCTCCCTGCTTGGCAGGAAGCCTGCTTTTTCCCTCTCCCGCTCCCCCTGCTTGTGTTCCCTCTCTCTCTGTCAAATAATGAAATAAAATCTTAAAAAAAAAAAAAGTTAGCCCAAACCGTCTTCTCCTATCTGTCCTCTGTCTCCTCTCTAAAGGTAACCATGATCCTATATTTCGAGATTAAAACTGCCCCCTGGTTTTCATTATCAGTTTTAGCAAATATGTATGCATTTCTGAGTTATGTAGATTTTAACTGTGCTGGACTTGAGGGGGAAGTTCTATATAAATAATATCAAACTGAATTTAATCTCCAGCGGTCATGAGATTTAACCCTTAAGGATGGATCTGCACGTGCCCTACAACTCAGCGATTTCACTCCTGCATATGTATCCCAGGACAGAACTTCTCGAACTTGGTTTCAGGCCTTTTCTTTTTTTTTTTTTTGGTTTCAGGCCTTTTCTATGCTCTTAAACAATGATTGAAAGATCTCATCCCAAAGAACTTTTGTTTATGTGGGGTTATACCTTTTTTAAAATTTTTATTTAGTGATTCATTGTTTACATATGATAAGGGTTGTATCTATTGATATTTGCTAATTAGAAATGAAAACTCAAATTTTAAAAATTAATCTTATTAATTTTTATAAGATTTTATTTATTTGATAGAGAGAGACAGCGAGAGAGGGAACACAAGCAGGGGAAATGGGTGACAGAGAAGCAGGCTTCCTGCTGAGCAGGGAGCCCAACATCGGGCTTGATCCCAGGACCCTGGGATCATGACCTGAGCCACCCAGGTGGCCCATAATCTTATTAATTTTAAAATAAACTCATAACATGTTAACATATTTTCTGAAAAAGAATTATATATACTTCAAAATTTAGGGAGATGAGTGGCATTGTTTTACGTTTTGCAAATCTCTAAATTATCTTGCTTAATAAAAGACAACCTCACACAGATACATAGTTTAAAAAGGGAGGAGTATTTTAAATAGCCTTTTCGGAAAATTGTGAATATATCATGCAACCTTCGGAAACCTGCCCAGCATGTGCCTGACAGAATGAGAGGGAGAATTATATGAAAATAGTGTTGATTTCATGATCCCCCACAAAGGGTAGAGGGACCCCAATGGATCCTTGGATCACACTTGAGAACTGTGGTTTCAGTGAAACTTAAACATGTGTACCAGGAGGAATGTGACAGATTGTTCCTTGCAGAATTGTTTGTAATAGAAAAAAACGGGCAACAACCCAAATATCACCCATCAGCAGGAGAGTGAATAAGTGAATTGTGGTTCATTCACACAATGGAATATTTTCCAGCAGTAAAAATAAAGCCTCTTTCCCCCATCTCTGTACGTGGGAAGTCTATGTATTAACAGAGTTCTTGCATTTTGACTGAGTAGCTCATTTGATTGGCACAGACTAGATTGTCAAAGGAGGCCTTGCACAAAGTAGGTATTTAGGAGAAGGACAAATGAATGACAGACCAAAGGCTGTGAATGGAGAGGCAAAGCTGGAGTCACCTAACTTCCTGTTGTGACTTTTCTCGAGTTAAATTCTCAGGCTGAAGCCTCTTCAGTTTCTGAAGCACTTGATTTCAGACTGATGATTAAAAGCTAACTTCCTGTTTTAAAATGATATTTATGTCACTGCAAAATACTCTGCCAACAGCGGGACTTAATAAACACAGGCTTACAGAGAATTCAGCACATTTATGAAAGATCTTGCCTCTGGAAGTTTTGAGAGCCCAGAGCCAAAACAAGTACATTTTGTACTTAAAACTGAGTCTTCTTGCTCGAGTAAGAACATTTCAAAGCGAAATCTTCCCACACAGCTGATCCCCAGTTAAAAGGGAAGAAGGAACGAGTGAGAGCTTTATAGAGGCCAAAAGGGCCACTGAAATAATCCTCATCAGCACAAAATCCTAAAGGTTGTAGGGAAGTAGACCCACAATTCCTATGAATGGAATTGTTTCCCAAAGGGCTCCCTGTACCACTAGCCACATCACACCCCTACCCCTCACACACACACACATGGGTTCTGTACAAGACACGCTTTCAGATTATAGGGGCAGACCAGTGGCCAGAGACTGAAGGAGTAAAGGATACATGTTTTATCTCTCCTTCAAACACACTTATGTTAATAGTTACAAGGGACTGTGATACCTCATGTGTCCAAAGGCTCTTACCAGCAAACTCACTGGTCTCGAACATAGATCTTCCACATCGTAGTACTTTAATATTTTTGGAGATCTCAAATATCAATTTTTTCCCAAAAATTTTTCCCATTTTGTATTGTCCCTCTGTTGCCAGTGCCACCGCCTCTCCACACATACTTCCCTAGCTTTGCTTCCAAAGAGCAGGCAGCCAGATACGTACCCACTAGGCAGGAGATTGGAGGCCCCAAGGGAAAAAAAGGCTTCAGAGATTGACAGTTGAAGGTCACCTAAATAAACAGTGGGATCTCTGCCTAGTTATCCTGCCTGAAGCTTTTTCATCGACAACCCTATTCTCTCTCTCTCTCTCTCTCTCTCACACACACACACACACACACATTTTCCAATCAGCTTTTTGACGTGCCACTCCTAAATAAATATAAATAAGCAAAAGTCATATAATTAAAAGTCTCTAAAAGCAGCTAAAACAGAACAATGAATTCAGGAAAAAAAATAGAGACAGAACAGAGGAGGAAAAAAATATTCATTCTATAGTTAATCTTCCTATTTTCTCTTCAAAGAAGAGAAAATAATGTATCCATGAAACAAAAAAGGAGCATTTGGAAAGCAATAAAGCGCCCTTGGACTTAAAAATATGATAGCAGAAATGACAGCTCAGTAAAAGAGTGGAAAGATAGAATTTTTAAAATCTCCCAGAAAGTGAACAAACAAATAATAAAAGCCTTATAACTCTTAGTTGAAATCAGACATTTAAGATGCATTTGCTTTATCAGCCAAAAATTTATTCAGGAAGCCTTGGTTTAGGAAATCAAGTTTTTAATATTTCCTGTTGAATCCACATCTAGCATCTTAGACGTGAAGGGACCCCACCCTCCTTATCTTATGTTTAGACTTTCAAGAATTACTTCAAATGCAGGAACATTTGTATGGATGATTCCATAAAATCAAATGCTGACTTCTGGTTAACAAATAAAGTGTTACTGACTGAGAAATAGATCAATAAGCCAGGAGAAAAAACAGAAACAGACCCAAGTATACATATGAATGTAACACTTAATAAAACTGGCATTTTAAAGGAGAAAGAAAGGGCTATTCAAGTGTGTGAGTATTCAGACAATTGATTAAACTCCATTTTCCATTTGGGAAAACTATTTAAATTATATTACTACTTTACTCCTTAATCCAAAATAAATTCCAGATGAATAAAAAACTCATTGTAAACCATGAAGCCATAAAAGTATAAGAAGAAAACATAAGTGAATGTGCTTGTAATCTTGGAATTAAGAAAACATGCCATGAAATACAGGAACTGTAAAGGCAAATATTGAGAAATTTGAGTATATAAAATTTCTAAATTTCTGAACAAGAATAAACATGTAAACAAAGGCAAAAACAAACTAATAAAATCATTACAATGTATATGATAGGTAATTGGCTAGTTTCCTTATACAAAGAGTTCTTACAAATGAATAAGGAAAAAATCACTGAAATGTATCAGTCAAGATCCAGTCAGGAAAACAGAAACCATGCTAGGTAATTCAAACAGGGAAAACTAATGCATCTCGTTACACAGATACTGGAGGGTTAAAAGACAATTGACACTTGGAATTCATGTCATACACAGAGAGCTAATAGTGTTAAAGAGTACCTGAATCCAAAAAGAAAGACCAACCACTCCACATCACGCAAAGTATATGAAAACAAAACTCTCAGATAAGAAAATACAAATTGGTCTTAAATACTTGAAAAGGCACTCAATCTCATTCAAAAGAAAAAGAAAAATTATAAAAGAGATAATATATTTCATTTATCATTTTGGAAAGATCAAAAGTCTTCAAAAAAAAATAAGGCCTGACTTAAACCCATCCAAAATAATTTCAGCAGAAAACATGTTACAGAATGGTATGACCATTTGCTGTCTAAAAAAAGAGAAAAATAATATATATTTATACTATATATATATAAGCATATAATTAAACATTATATAAATATTTATGCAGATAGGATTGCTTGGGTGGCCCAGTAGGTTAAGTGTCTGACTCTTGATCTCAGCTCAGGTTTTTTTTTTTTTTTAATATTTGAGAGAAAGAAAGAGAGTGCAGGAGGTAGGGGGAGAGATAGAAGGAGAGGAAGAAGCAGGCTCCCTGCTGAGCAGGAAGCAGGATGTGGAGTTTGATCCCAGGACCCTGGGATCATGACCTGAGCCAAAAGCAGACACTTAACCCACTGAGCCACCCAGGCGTCCCTCAGCTCCAGTCTTGATCTTAAGGGTTGTGAGTTCAAGCCTCACATTGCGCTCCATGCTGGGTATGGAGCCCACTTAAAAGAAAAGAAAACTGCCTGGGTGGCTTAGTCAGTCAGTTAAGTATCTGTCTCTTGGTTTTACCTCAGGTCATGATCTCAGGGTTGTGGGATGGAGCCCCACCTTGGGCTCCATGCGAGTGAGTCTGCTTGAGATTCTCTCCCTCTCCATCTGTCCCTCCCCCTGCTCGCCCCCTCTCTCTAAAAATAAATATTTAAATACACACACATATGTACAATAATCTCTGGAAAGATAGAGAAGAGTGCTAATAGTTGCTTTTGTCTTCAGGAAGGGAAACTAAATAAACCTTATGTATTTGTATTGTAGCAAAATACACATAAAACTTACTGTTTTTACCTACTTTAAAGTACAATTCTGTGGCACACAATTCTGTTGCACAACACTGTGAATGTGTTCATTTTAAAAATTCACAGTGTTGTGCAACTATCAACATTATCTAGTTCCAAGTCAATCAGAGAAAGACAATTATCATATGATCTCCCTGATATGAGGAAGTTGAGAGGCGACATGGGGGGAGGGTTGTGGGGTAGGAAAGGAATAAATGAAACAAGATGGGATCAGGAGGGAGACAAACCATAAGAGACTCTTAATCTCACAAACAAACTGAGGGTTGCTGGGGGTTGGAGGGGTAAGGATAGGGTGGTTGGGTTATGGACATTGGGGAGGGTATGTGCTATGCTGAGTTCCGTGAAGTGTGTAAACCTGGTGATTCACAGACCTGTACCCCTGGGGCTAATAAGACATTATATATTAATAAATTTTTTAAAAATTATCTAGTTCCAGAACATTTTCATTGCCCAAAAAGAGATCCCATACTCATTAGCAGTCACTTGCATTCCACCTTCCCCAGACCCTGGCAACCACTAACTTGCAGATAAGAAATCTCTATGGATTTGCCTATTCCAGATAGTTCATATAAATGGAATGGTATAATATGTGGCCCATGTATCTGGCTTCTTTCAGTTACCATAATGTTTTTAAGGTCATCCAAGTAGTAGCATGGATCAGTACTTCATTTCCTTTTATGGCATTTCCATTGTATGGATAAACCACATTTTGTTTATCTTTCATCAGTTGATGACATTTGGGTTGTTTATAGGTCCTGGCTATTGTAAATAGTGCTGCTTTAAACATTTGCATAAAAGTTTTTGTTTGAACACCTGTTTTCACTTTAGGGGAATACATACTGAGGAGTGGAATTGCTGGGTCATATGATAATCACTGATAACTCTACAGTAACTTTCCAAAGTTATCCCATGTGCATATATTACCCAAACATATACGGGCCATTGTCATAAAAATAAGTAGAGGCAAATATTTGGTTTGCTAGTCAGAGCTCAGCAAACCTGCAAAATCATCACTGGATCAATAAATGGCCTCACATAGCCTAAAAGAAACTGAGGGGAAGGAAGTAAAATAGAATCCAATTTTAAAACATGACTCATAGAACCAGTAGATCTTCAGGCTACAAATGCTCCCCATCATTAACTATTCCAGTAGCACTGCCCTGGTGAGCGTGGGAAGGGATGTGAGCATGTTTTCTAAATCCATTAAAAAAAAAAATGGTTGAAGCGGTAATTAAGTTTGACTCGGACCGTGTGATTACGTTGGTTGGTCTGTTAGCAGCTTGTGCTCTCCGCGGGAGTCCTGGCTCTCTCCGCACCACCGACGTCCTCTAGGGGGCGATCATGGGAGAAGCCGAGTCCCCCACATGGCTCGGAACGAGGCGCAGCGAGAATTCCTCAGGCAGAGCTTCTAGGAAGGCTCAAAGAGGTAACACTGCAACAAAGAATCCAGTGTGGGGAGGACACTCGGAAAACATAATTCTCAAGCCTTGTATCTTTATAAACAGGGAGACTGAGACCCAGAGCTGTTGCTGAAGGTCACAGAGACTAAACACCAAGTCTGGAAAGCTCGGCTGTGCTCAGTGCCAAGCGTGGGGAGAGTGGCTTTTCAGGTCCCATAGAACTGAGTTCAGATCCCTCCTGCCAAACCCCTTTAGGCCCCCTCTCGTCCTCCTCCGCCCAGTTGTGGCCAGTTACTTAACCTTTCTGAGACTTTTTTTCCCCATTATCTGTGTAATGGGAATAATAACACTTAGGTAATGATGAAAGGAAGAAATGGTGTCATGTACCTTTAGGATCTTCCTTATGTTGGTGCATTGTCGGTTCTCAGTAACTATCTGTCCTGTGAATGAGTATGTCCCTCCTCTAGCCCTCTAAAAAGCAATGGTTGCACTGCTGGAATAAATCTTTACTGCTGATATTTTAGGCAGGATCTTATGGGCTTCCCCCCCCCTTTTTTTTAAAGATTTTATTCATTTATTTGAGAGAGAGAGAGAGAGAAAGCATGGGGTGGGGAGGGTCAAAGGGAGAAGCAGGCTCTCTGCTGAGCAGGGATCCCGATGTGGGATTCATCCTGGAATTCCAGGATCATGACCTGATCCCAAGGTAGTCGCTCAACCAACTAAGCCACCTAGGTGCTCTCTAATGGGTTTCTTATATATAGAAAGCAGACCCTGGGCAGGGAATGAAAAAAGGGAGTTTGGGTGGGTAACACTACTCCAGTTGGGGGAAAGGCTACTTTATGGAGCCTCTTCGGCCAACACCTCGGGGGCCTGCATTTCTGTCAGTCAGAGGTCCTTAGAGCTCCCAGGTCCTGACATTCTCTGCCAGGAAAGTGGGGACCCTAGTGAGGCAGACAGAGTCACATCCCTCTGGGCCCAGTGCCTGCCTCCCTTCCCCCAGCGCTCTGACAAAAGAACTGGTCTGGCTGTTTCAAGTACTACTAATCAAAACATTTTATGAGAAGTGCTGTTTATGCCCGGCTACCCAGTGACCATCAAACACACCAGAGTAATGTGATAAATTTTATTTTGATTACATTATGGAATTGAGGTCATGTTTTCTCAGTCTTCATAATTTTTATAGCAGAAATTTTTTTACATGTTAGGTAGGAAGTTATAATTCTCACAATTGTTTTTTGGAGGAGAGAGGAAGCAGGACAGGGAAGGGATTAAAATATGCTTTTTTCCCCATTAAAAATATTCCTTCAGTATACAAAATACAGAAAATAGAGGAAAGAAAGAAAATCTCCCATATTTACAACATTCCATTGCTCTTAATACTTTTCAGTGGGTTTTTAAAACATTTTTAAATGTCCTTTTTACAAAGTTATAATCATTGTAACATTTCTGAATTTTAAAACTTGGCCTCCTCCATGCTTAGCAATGACATTCATTCATTCATTCATTCATCAAGCATTCCCCAAATGCCTATTGGGGTATGAAAATGAATTAAGGGGGCGCCTGGGTGGCTCAGTGGGTTAAAGCCTCTGCCTTCGGCTGAGGTCATGATCCCAGGACCCTGGGATCGAACCCTGCATCGGGCTCTCTGCTCAGCAGGGAACCTGCTTCTTTCTCTCTCTGCCTGCTTCTCTGTGATCTTCATCTGTCAAATAAATAAATAAATAAATCTTAAAAAAAAAAAAGAAAGAAAGAAAGAAAGAAAATGAATTAAGGTCCTTGCTAAGATATTGTTCCTTCTCCTGTCTGAGTATTTTCAGCTTGTTTATGTATCTGCTAAAAGGTTCTATTCAGGCAGATGGGGAAAGGACAGTGATGGATTAAAGGCAGAGTGGGAGAATGTATCTGGTGACAGCAAGGGACAGCAAAGAGCCTGGTATGGCCAGAGACAGAGGCGCTGCAGGCAGTACTTGGTAAGTGAATGTCACCCCGCATGCAGACCACACACTTTCCTTTAGTCCTTGTCATTCAAAGGGGCTCTGAAATTGCATCTCCTTCTGGCTCCTTTATTTCAGGTTAAAAAAAAAATGTTATCTGTGCAGATGTTATCCTCTTCAAATGGAAACCAGTTTTTAAAGATCTCCTTCCTCCCACTGTCCTCTGTCCTCACCTTTCACTTAACTGAGAACTTGTCCATGACTTGGGAGTTTTCCTCCCAAGGAAAAGTGTAGGTAAATGTAGGCCACTTACATGGATCCCTTCTTAGTCTGGTTTCTCCAGTGTCTAGAACTGTCCCTCGTTTAATTAGGTGTTCAGTTATAGATCTCTTGAATGAGTGAATGAATTTTCGCTTGTTATCATACCCATGCCAGTTTCATTTATTTGTGGTGTGTGTGTGTTTGTGGTTTTTTTTTTTTCTGAACCCACATGAGTTGCTGTTAGTTTTTCATTCACTCTGTTCCTTTCCCTGGGAGAAGTGCCAGGTACTACCTCCCAGGGGTGTCTCATTACTCACCAGCCTTCTTTGGACTTTAAGAGCCTGGAGATCTCTTTTTTTTTTTTTTTTTTTTTGGTAACAGAAGTTTTTTTTTTTTTTATTAAAGATGTTATGTATTTATTTGACAGAGAGAGATACACCAAGAGGGGAAATACAGAGGGAGTAGGAGAGGGAGAAGCAGATTTCCTGCCGAACGGGGAACCAGGGGCTTGATTCCTGGACCCTGGGATCATGACCTGAGCCAAAGGCAGATGCTTAATGACTGAGCCACCCATAGGCTGGAGATCTTTTAAGCAAGGACGGAGAGAATGCCTGCTTGCCTGCCTGCCTGCCTACCCAGCACTCAAAAGAGCAGGCTGAGCAAACCGACACTCTCATGCCTTGGACCTTCTCCAACTTCACTCCAAGATTCCATCTGAGCATGACTCTAGATTCCATCACCACATCACCCTATAGGAATGAGAAGCTACAAGTCAAGCAAGAAGTAAATCAGGGTTCCAATTTGAGATTAGAACAAGATTCACACTTTCTAGTCAAATCCAGATTTTCATACCACACCAAAAAGCCTTTATGGGGCTATTATAGAGAAACAGGATAAGGACTAGGGGTGAGGAGACCTGGGCTCTCCTTCTGGTGCTTTGCTATCGTACACAACATGGTCAGCAAGCTTAGACTCTGAAGGTATCGGTTTCTTATCTATAAAAGGGTGGGTTGGACTAGATGATCTCCAAAAGTCATTCGAGTGCCAAAAATCCCAGTCCAAGATCCTGACTCCAAAGGAAAGGCTACCACGTGGTATTCAAATCCTCCTACACTGAGTATTCTGTAAACTAGTGTCACTACCATCCCGGGTCCTGCAACACTGCCCCATTACAGGGACCTAGATTTCAGACAGGCTGGGAGAGATAGTGCACAGAAGGAAATAGATCAGCTTATTTGAGGGAGCTCAGCACTGAGAAGAGCTGATGGCCCTGCTCAAATTCTCAGGAGACTGACATGCTTCCGAACGCCCACTTCATGTGTACCGAGAACGCTGCCAAACAGAGGCTACTGCTCTCTTCCCACCCCACCCTTTCCACCCTACACTATACCCTGCCCCCCATCACCCCTTCCAGGGTGCTGCTCCTGGAAACCAAGGTCAGATCGGAAGGTTGTTGGGTAAGTGTGAGTGACTCCATGACCAGAGGGTCCCCCTGGTTCCTCAGAGTCTTGTCCTCCAGGGCCTCTGTTCCCCACACCCCAGTGCCAGAGACACACTGGCCAAATTTCTTTGAAAATGTTCTTTCTCCATGCTCCAAGCTGTCACTCCTATTCTCCAGTTACCCAGGCTCACACGAGGGTGTGGAGATGGCTTTGGGAAGGGTCTCTTATAGGGGCTCATGTACCATGAATGAGACTGGAGGGGCTGATTTCCTGGGCACTGTCTGACCTCTTTAGTTAGCAAGGGTGTAGCCCATCTCCTATGGGGCCTGGGCTCCCAGTTTGGGGCCACCCCCCTTTCCTCTGAATCCTTCAGTCCTTGCCATCCCCTCTGTAAAAACCCAGGTTGCAAGGAAGTGATCTTTGTCTCCCTGTGCAAATATGCTAGTAGCCTTCTCTCCAGATATCCATCCACTCCATGGCAAAAGTAGGGCTTCAGATGTATGCAGAGGATGAAGTTGGTGATTTGTGTTTATGAGGAACCTACTTTATGAATGCAAGAATTACATGTTCTTCATAAATTAATCATTCCTCACCGATGGGGTCATCACTATTATAACCCCTGTTTTATAACTTTGGTCCTACAAGGTGCAAAGGTCCAAGGTCACATGGTTGTGAAGAGGTAGAGGGACATTTAAACTCAGTTCTGTCTGTTCCCAAAGCTAAAACTCTATCGTCAAGTTGCTGTACTCCTTGCTGTACTCGTGGGTCAAACGTTTATTGAGATCCTACTATATGCAAAACCCTGGGGGCATGATGAATATGCAGATGAATGAGGAAGGGGTAGCTCTTGCCTTCCAGCCATGCAATTTCTTTTTCTTTTCTTTTGTTTTCTTTATTTATTTGACAGAGATCACAAGTAGGCGGAGAAGCAGGCAGGTGTGGAGGGAAGCAGGATCCCCACTGAGCAGAGAGCCCATGCGGGGCTTGATCCCAGAACCCTGGGATCATGACCTGAGCTGAAGGCAGAGGCTTTAACCCACTGAGCCACCCAGGAGCCTCTAGGGATGCAATTTCTAACTGTGAAGTGGTGTGATCATGAAAAATTCTATTCCAAAGCAGACTGACATAAGTGCTATCTCTAAGGTACAAGCAGTGTCCATGGGAACTGGATGAAAAGGAGAGATCCATTCACACTGTGTATGCGAGAGAAGGGGGGGATGGGAGAGGGGAAATAGGAAGAGGGGAGGGGGGAAGGGAAGAAGGAAGGAGAAGAAAAGGGAAGGAAAGAGGGAAAGGGAGAGAAAAAATATATAAATTGGGTACTGGGAAGAATGTTTCTAGAAGACAGGCCTTCTGTTGTGCTCTAGTGAACCTTGCACAGGCTGGGGAGAAACGGGCACTTTCCACTTGCACTCGGGATTGCATTAGCAATCAGGGCCGCCCATGCAGAAGTGTGGAGAGAAGCAAGGCTGACAGGTGGGTCAGCACCAAGCGTAGGGGAGCCTTGATGCCAGGGAAGGGTCTGGCTTGCTTCTGGGAGCAGTGGGGAGCTGCTGAAAGCTTCTGATAGAGCATAGGCAAGAAGAGATGACCGAAGTTTGCAGTGAGAACTGGTTGTGGGGAGGCAGAAATGAGGTCTTTGTGGTTGCTCCCTTTGGCCACCGCCAGCTGCTAGGCTGGGCACTCAGCGGGAGACATAAAGGGGTCAATTGCTTCCAGTAGTGGGAGCTCCCTATCTTAGCCGAAGCTGAGCATAAGACCCTACGGTCCTGTGGGAGAGACTGAGAGGAGGGAGTGGCCTGATTTGGGTTTGGGGGGTGACCACAGGAAACTCACAGAGTTCTGAGGTAGGAGGAGATGGTGGATGGGCAGAGGGAGTGGGAAAAGAAACACATTCTGGAACATGGTGAAGAAGTCTTTTCAACTCAGCCAAAGCAAAATAACGGCCTACATCCTTTACAAATTCAAGATCATTTCTGACTTCGAAAATCTTTTTTTAAGGAAGTGCAGATGAATTTTTCTCCTAAGTGCAATAAAAACTCCATGAAATTAAGAACCCGATTGCCCGGGTGTTCAATCCACTGGATTCTTTGATTGAATTATAAGAAAACAAGGTAAATGACCACAGACAAGTTAATATCAGGATGTCAGTCACGAAAACACCTACTATGGATACCACAAGCAGAATCAGCAATGCGAGCAGATGACTCAGCCTGGGACCCATTTGAAGGGTGTAGGGGAAGCAACCCCACCTAGAAGTTTGCTCCACCCTATTCATGTTTTCAGAGGCCTTCAGTTCTGAAGAACTTCTGGTGTCCTCCTCCATAAAGTAGAAAAGGGAAAATCACACATATGTTACAATTTAACTATATCCTCTGATTGCAAAATTCTTAACTTCATTAGAACTGATTGGGTGTGTGCATGTGCCTTTCTTTTTACCTACTTTAAGGAGTCCTTATCCAGCAGCCTACCATTGTAAAGACATGGGGGGGGCAGGGGTCTTGAAAATGTTTGTATTTTGAAGAGTTCCCATTTGAAGGCAGCAGAGTGAAAGTGGGAAGAGTCAGGCTGAGGAGGCCACCTGCGTGGTTGTGAAACTCAGCAATTTTCTTAGTCTCTCTGGGCCTGTTTCCTCACCTGTAAGATGGGGAGGAAGAGAAGAGTAGTACCCCTTAGGGTTGCCTTGAGGGTGAAATGAATCAATACACAGACGGATAGCATTCAGAAGGGGACTGGTGAGGCTCTGAAAGTGTTGATATATCATCACATTCAACTTCACAACCGTCTGGTGGACCCGGGGTCCTGGGATTGAGCCCCACAACAGGCTCCCCGCTCAGTGGGAAGCTTGCTTCTCCCTCCCCCACTCCCGCTACTTGTGCTCTCACGCTTGTGCGAGCGTGCGCTCTCTCTCTATGTCTCTCTCTGTCAAATAAATAAATTAAATACAAAAGGAATAAATACAACTTTTTGATAACCAGTAGTACAAAACTCCAAAGAAATAAAACGGTGTACAGTGAAAAATGAATTGCCCTCCTTCCCTCCACTGCTCCCACCCAGCCTCCCTCCCCAGAGCCAACAGCTGTTACCAATTTCTTCTATGTCCTTCCAGAGTAAGCATTAGACTGAGCTCACTGCTTAACACACACTGATTTACCAGAGTCCCATAATTCCCTGAGCGCCTCGCAGACGCCAGGGACTTGATGCTGGGCTACTGCTGCCTTCAGAGGGCTCACTGGCTTGAGTCTAGAAGTTATTTGTGGAGGAGCCTGCTGTATTGACTGCTTACTGACCGCTGTCTCCAGCGTTTTTCCCATCTCCTTTCCCAGTAGAACCAACATCCTGAGCACAGGAAAGGACACATGAAGGGAACACTCTTCTCCAACTTGATTTACACAGACTTCAGGGAGCGAGGAGGCCTGCGGTGTTAGGAGCCAACCAGAGGACGCTCCAGGGTGCTGGGCAAACATGACACCTCTCTGGGAGCAGTTTCCTCCTCTGTGGAACTCCTGACCTTTCTAGCTCTCTAACCATTTTTCCCCAAAGGGCTCTTAAGAAGGGTCATTTTCTGTGAAGCCTCACTGCTGCTGGTCTCTGTTTCCAGCCTCAAAGTAGGAGCCACTCCACAGGTGACTAAGAATGGCCAAGAGGGCTCTAACGCCTTTTCCCGACTTTCCCATCATTGTTCTTCAGATAATGATTTTAAATAGCCTTTCTCCCCAACCCCTGCGTCTGCCAATTTATAACCAGGTCAGCCACAGCAGAACTTTCTAGACAATGTAATTATAAAATATACTCATGACCTTTGATGTGTAATTACATAAATGCAGAAGTTATGGGTGTTGGCAACTTCAGAAAAATGGTTCTGATCATAATACATGAAACCCTTTTCTCTCTTTCCAAACATGAAGTATCTGGCCAAGGGAGATGGAGAATTAAGTAGGGAAGTCACCGTTTTTGAAGCAACTCTTATTATTCCCATTTTATAGAGGATCCAGAGAGGTTGAGCCACTGGCCTAATGTGACACAGCAGGCCAGTGGCAGAAGCAGGACCCTATTCTGGCCCCAAAGCCTGGTTCTTTCCAGTGTGTCAGGTACCCTACAGAAAGGCTGGGGACTATGTTCTGGATTTCAAGAATCTCATTTTCTGGTTAGCTGAATATTCTAGATAGCTGGATTGTCAGGTCCAGTTAAGGTTAGGAAAGAAGAGGGGAAAGCAGAGAGGGAGGTTCTCCAAGCCTAGGATTATTTTCCCCATCAAAGTTCTACTTCTTAAAGTACATGAGCCTCTCCTTTTCAGTGGGTTGTAAGCTCCTCCTGGGCATGACTAGTCTCCCTTCATGACTAGGGTAAGGGGAGTCACATGTTCATTCTAATCCTTGCTGCTTTTTTCTAGGTAAGTATGTGCTGTGGTTTTAAGTTTGCATTTTCCATGTGACTAATGCAGTTCAACATCTTACGGGTGTTTAATAACTGTTAGTGACTTTCTTTACTCTCTCTCTCTTTTTTTTTTAAAGATTTTATTTATTTATTTGACAGAAATCACAAGTAGATGGAGAGGCAGGCAGAGAGGGAGAGAGGGAAGCAGGCTCCCTGCTGAGCAGAGAGCCTGATGCGGGACTCGATCCCAGGATCCTGAGATCATGACCTGAGTGGAAGGCAGCGGCTTAACCCACTGAGCCACCCAGGCGCCCCCTTTCTTTACTCTCTTATCTTTCTGCATCTTTGCACTCTTATCCCCTTTCCTAGGACCTAGCAAAGTGCAATCCCGAAAGCTGCCAGAGTCCTGGGGTCCCAGACATCTCTCTGTTGGCAGTTCTCTGTTTGGGGGAGTCAGCAGCCCTACACTGTCTTCTGCCTACTTCCCAGCCTCATCTTTCATCTTTCTATCTCCTTCCACATGACTCTCCAGACAGACTGGCAGGGTCAAATTCTCTCCAAGTATCTGAGCATTTGCTCCCCCCACCACACTTTACCTGCTATCAATCAAGGCTCAGGTCATATGTCACTTCCTCCAGGAAGCCCTGCCTGATGTTTCCTCCCTCCCTCCACCAACAAGTTTGGGTTCTAGCCCCTTGTTTGTGGCTAAGCAACATCCTGTACTTCCCCTCCTAGTGCTTTTCATATTGTGTTGCAATTGCCTACTTGCTGGTCTGTTTCTCTTGCCCTGCCTCATTTCTTGCCCTTCCTCATACACTTTGTGTATCCCATGTGCCCTGAGCATCAGTATTTATAGAATGGTATCTATTGAATGGCCTGGCATGGATCCCTTTAAAAGAACAAAAATCTAACCTTCTGTGCCAGCTGTACTAGAATCAATGATTTCAAGCCATCACCTTCCATCTTCCACTTCCACCTATTTAACAAGCCATCAAGAAAATGAACACTTATTGAAGATATACTGTATGCCAAGCACCAAGACAGGCCCTTTACATGTAAAACCATTTTCACAATTAGAAGGCTTAAAGCTCCTTGTCTAGACAGCACTTTGAAACTCAAAGCCTCTGGTGTCCAGTCAGGCAGTGAACAAGCAAGGGGAAAGGAGTGATACCACAACTCTTTCCATCTTGATAGTGGCAAGAAGATGTTAGTAGAGGAGGACCCCACGTAGCACCAGGCTCTGAGTCCCTGTATCTTCAGAGCCTGGCATGGAGCAGGAGAACAGACAAGATTTGTTGAGCAAATGAATGAATAGTTAAAGAGAGAACATAGAAAGAAATGGACTGGAAGCTGAAGAGACCCACATTTTTCCCCCCGATCTGATCTAATACATTTCCCCCACTTCCTTCAGTGTTGATAAGCAAAACTGGACACTGAAGTATTTTTGTCTTGGGCAGCTGTCCACACTGCCGGCCAAGACTGATCCTCACAATTTCTGCTCAGACTCCATTGACTAAAAATGGCTACACCTAGTCACAAGGGAAGCTGAGAAATTTCTAGTTGTGAACCCAGGAGGAAAAAACAAAAGCAAAGCAAAACAAAACAAAACAAAACACAAGTCCGGGGTGAACAGCCAGCAGTCTCTGCTGCAAGATACAAGGATCATCCTTCCTCTGCCAGTGTCCCTGTGTGACCATGAGCTACCACAGGATCACTCGAGGCTCACTCTGGAAAGGCCCTGGGGGAGCATCTAATTCAGCTCCCTGATTTTACAGATGGGAGACTAAGGCCTAGAAACAGAAGGAATCCCTTCACTGTCACAGTTGTTTGGTGCTAGGACCACACTGTTTTTGCTTAATCGTTCAGTGCTTTAGCCACAAAGTGGGTCTTTAAATGTTTAAAGAGAACTGTCTCATCACCTTCCTGAAAGTGCCATGAAGTTCATATTTCCGTGATAAAGAAGAAAGCGTTAAAAGCAATACAAATAAGGATGTTGGTGATGTAATGATTATTACAATGGTGCAAAATGATTCTTTCTTCAGTTACTCAGAAGGTTATTCTGTGTCCTGTGGTGCCTAAGAGACTTCTTTATTAGGAACTTCAGCTATTCCCCACATAATACTGCAAAATCCTTTAACTGAACAAGTGTATGAGGGGTGAAATTCTATCACCTTTGACAAAAGACTGAGTACTAATTGTATAAAATTGTACACTTAATTCGCCTTCTTTGAACTTTAGTTCTTTCATCATCAAACTGAAAATGATAATACCTACCTCTCAGGTTTGTTATGGGGATTAAAGAAGAAATGTAAACCACTTGCTATGGTATTTGGCACCTAGTTGGGACACAATAGATGTTAAGTTTCTGTTGTCACATAATTGCAATTCTTTCATGTAATGATATAATCACTCTCAAAAGGAGCATTTTCAACATTTAAACAAAAAATACAATCTTTTCTTAATAGTTGCAATTGCTGAACGAGGTGCCTAGTATCCACAGAGAAAAAGAAAAGCATCTGTTCCCAAGGGAGACTGAGCGGAAAGCATAAAGTAACAGCACTATGTGACAAGCTAACGGGACAGAATGGGTGGTGGGGTTGGAGGTGGGGGCTTAAAAGTCTGCTTAGGTGAGTGATGGAGGACTTCCTTGAGGTTATGTGCTTCATGGGGAAGGAGTAGGAGTTGGTCAGGTAGAAGGCAAACAGGAAAGGACACAGAAGTGTAAGGAAGCACGTTTTCTATAATGAAGGAGCCATTTTCGGTACTGCTGGAACAGTAAGTATTTATGTATGTATGTATGTATAAATAAATAAGCTTTAGCAAAGGAGGAGGGACAGGTGACTGTGACAGCAGGTGGGTTTTCGAGATTGATTTATCTTGCCAGAGATGGGGAGCCACTGAAGAATTTTGGGCAGGATGATAGAGCAAAAGGGGTAAATGGGAAGAAATGGGAGAATGAGGCTGCTGGGATCCCCCTACCCCACTCCCGTCATCCAGTCGTCCAAATAGTTACTGAGGACCTGCACGGTACCAGGCAGAATTCCAGGAGCTGGAAGTCACTCAGTGAGCAGGACGGGAAAGGTCTTTCTAACGGCAGAAACTGATAGTAGATACTAAGTGAGCAAGCAAGGAAGTATCAGATTAGTGCTTCTTGGAAAATTAAACCAGGTGATAAAAGAGTCCCTGAGGCACTGTTCCTCCTGCCCCCCGCCCCCCCTTCCGAATATTCACCGAACCTTCTCTAGATCTAACTTTGGTTTCCCAAAGAGGCTTTGCT
This sequence comes from Neogale vison, assembly GCF_020171115.1. Taxonomy (NCBI): domain Eukaryota; kingdom Metazoa; phylum Chordata; class Mammalia; order Carnivora; family Mustelidae; genus Neogale; species Neogale vison. The sequence continues at coordinate 105,205,253 of NC_058103.1, forward strand.
CCTGGGGTGGGGGTGGGGGAAATCTCTAGGGTAAATAATTAACTCAGCTCTCTGGGTGCTTCCAGTAAGCCTGGCCTGCGTGGGGATAGTCAGACCTAAGTCTTCTCCAGGGCCTGGTCAGTTTGTAATCCTTGCTTCCGGACCCCCGATTCTGCTACAAGTATCATGTACAAGGCTAGGGGAAGGTCACACCAACCTTGAGACCTTTCCTGATATCCTTGTTCCCATGGTAACGTATGACGTCCCCTCTCGGCAACACCCCCCCCTCATATATATATATATATATATATATATATATATCTTTTAGAAGGAAACATTTGATAGCGTGGTCAAAATCATCTACTCATCTCCTCTGAAAGGTGCAAACTTTGAAAACACAACCGCCGCTTCTGCCAGGAGCGCCCCCATTCCCCGCCCAAGCCTCGGGGCGGGGGTGGGAGGGAGCTGGTGGGGAATCCTCTGGGCGGAGGTCCCTAGGGCGGGAGCTGGACCACTAGGGCTCTAAGCGTATCAGAGCTCCTTAGCGCCAAAGGGATGCGAGCCAAGAGCAAAAAACCAAACGTTGTAATATGTAGCGAAGAGATTAGGGACAGAGAAAGATGATTTCCCAGTGTGCCCCCATGGTCTTTCCCGAGTTTGACACATTTACTCACCAGGAAGTTTTTTTTTTCCCTTTTTTGTTGTTTTTTGTTTTTTTTGTTTTGTTTTGTTTGAATTACGAAAAGTTTCAGAGACACAGGAAGGTTCTCTCTCTAGTTTTAGGGAAATCTAGAGAAAGCCCCAGGAGGGCCTTTCTGATTTTTGCCCAGCTTCTCTGGACTGTTTGATAGTCATAGTTCACCCTCTGGGGACTTTAGCAGTCAGTGATGACTAAATTAGGGCCCCTGCTCTGAGGTTTTTAATTCTGTTTGGGAGGAGAAGAAGCTAAGGTAAATCATCTTCTCCTTCTTGTTCTTCTTCTCCTCCTCCTCCTTCTTCTTCTTTTAGCAGTTTACACCTCAGTTGCTTTTACATTCTTAATGCCGTTAAAATGATAAACTCAAAGCCCAAAGGAAATTTAGAGGTTACCTGGGGGTTGAAGGGGAGAGGCAAATACCTGACATATACCCGCCACTTTCTATGTTCCTGCCCATGGTAGACATTGCTAATCGATCAGTCATTCATTATTATCACTTATTTATCGCCCATCCTCCAAGTTCCACACGTTATGTCAGGAATACAGCAAGAAGCCATACAGACTTGCTACCCTTATGGACCTCCAAGCGGGGGGGGGGAGACATTAAACAAATAATTACATGCATGGAAAGTGTTTTAAAAAGGCAGAGTGTGAGGGCAGACAAGGGCATCACATATCTGGAGGTAACCTGGGGGTGCAGTGGGGTCAGGAAAGGCCTCCCTGAGGAAGTGATGTATAAGCTGAGGTCTAGAGGGTAAGGAAACTGAGTCTCTCCGAGGGTGGATAAAGAAGCATTACATGCTGTTTATGGAAGGCGACATGGGTCACCGCATGCTCCATGGCTAAATGAGAGGGTATGGATACTAAATGGGGGGATAGTTGTCTGGAGAGAACCAGAGGTTGGTTTAGCCAGGCCTTGGAAGAAGAACCGGAGAGGGCTGGAAGGTCATATAGAGCAAAGGTCTGATTTATTGTTTATCCACTCCCTTCTAGTGTAGTATGCCCTCAGGGGCTAGTAAAAAAAGGGGGGGGGCTTTATAAATTATTGGCTATCTACTAAGAAGTGGCAATTCTCCTGACTTCTCCCATGTTCCTTGTAAGATAAGTATAATTTTTCCGGTTTTACAGATTAAAAAAAAAAAAAAAAAAGCCTGGGAAGGCTACAGACACTTGATGAAGTTGGCCATCAAGTAGGCATCAGAGCTAAGGTTTGAGCAGCTGCACTTTCCACAATTCCTCATTGTCCTAAAATTTCCAGACTGTGCTCTAAAAGCAATCAAATAAAAGCGACAGAGAGCTTTAATTTCAAAATATTACCGGGGGAAAGGGTGGGCAGAGATGCCTCAGGTGACTGAACATCAAGCCGCAGGGGAGCGTGTGGAAGAAAGCGAGGGGTGGCAGAGGGAGAGTGGGGAGGAGAGGGGGAGTCGGAAGGCTTGAGAAGTGCGTCCCTGGGCTCCTCCGTGACTGCGCTGCGGGGAGTTGCCCTGCTCTAACCACTACCCGGCCCGGTTAATCATTTCCTGACCTTCCTTCCCCCTTTCGCCCTGCCCGCAGGATTGCCACATCAGCCTCCCCCTTCCCCCTGCTCGCCTCCTGGCCCTCCAGCTCCCTCGCCGGGTTTTACAAGAAGCCCCAACTTTGAGGCAATATTGGTAATAGTCCCTGACGTCCTCAAGGCGGTTCCCCAGAGAGATCAAGGCTAGCTGGGACGGGGTGGGGGGCGGTTATGCCTCCCCAAGCGGCCCCTTAAGGGTTGCACTGTCCCCTTTTCCATAAAGAGGCCAAAGAGCCGGGGATCCAGTCCCCGCACGGATTAACCAATTACAAACTCAGTTTCCCTCAGGCCAAAAAGAGTACGGCAACAGCAGCTGGCAGTGTGGTGCAAGGTTTAAATGAGATATTGTGTGTAAAGTGCTTGGCTAGAAGACAATAGTGGGTGTTTAACACAGGTTGAATCCCTTCCCTTTTTATCACCTGGTAATTCGGACTTCGCGCTCAGCAAACCTCGGCTCATAAATATTTCACTTGAACCTCCACTGGTGAATGAGGTCTGAAAAGTCCAACCACGTGCTCCACGTAACGCAGATGGTGAGTCACAGTGAAAAGATTTGATCCCAGATTCGTGGGCGCCCCCGAGGGCCCACCCACGTAGTACCCAGGTGGCTGGCTGAACGCCACCTGTTTAGGACCTGTAAGTGGGTCAGTATCGCACCTGGCGCAGGGAGCCTAACACTAAATCGGGACTGCTCTCGAACCAAGGCAGTCCGCTGGGCCACCGGGAGTCGGTAACTTAACCTCTCTGAGCTTATGTTTCGTGTGTAAAATGGGACCTTTAGTGCCTGTTTGCCTGAGTGATTTTATTTTCTTTTTCACACTTTCATGAGTGGCTAGATTTTCTACCACAGTGTCGTCAGACCATCACAACACACGCAGGATCAGTCTTCTCTGAGAGCACTCCTTCAGCCACGGTAAATGCAGCGGACCTGGCCCGCGTGCCGGGGCTTGGCGCCCCACCCTTACCGGTGGGGTGGGGGTGTGGAGGGAGAACCCGCGGTCGCCCCGTGCGGCGGAGTTGGGGAGTCATTCGGGAAAGCAGCCTGAATCTCTCGGCCACCCGCCCGCACGCTCCGGGACCCCACCCGGCGGGAGTGGGCAGGGGCGGGGCCTGTCTGTGGGCGGGGCCTATCTGGGGGCGGGGCGGGGCCGGCCTGGGAAGACGGAAGCCCTCCGCCTGGGGGTGGCGGTAGAACCCGGATCCCAGAATTCCACGTTCTTCGGAGCGGGGCTTCTGGAGACGGCGGGTGGGAAAACCCGGCGCCCGGAAGCCTTTGCTTTCTTTGACGCAAGGGCTCGGGACGCAGCCGCCGTCGGCCGAGCGCCCGGCGAGGAGCGACCCCAGACGGAGCCTTCGGAGCCCCTCCGCCCACACGTCTCCAGGTCCCCGAGCCTCGGTCTTCCTCGCCGCCCTACTCGTGGCCATGGAGTGTCCGCACCTCAGCTCCAGCGTCTGCATCGCTCCGGACTCAGCCAAGTTCCCCAACGGCTCCCCGTCGTCCTGGTGTTGCAGCGGTGAGTGCGGCCCCGGGGCGGCCCTGCCGCGCACCCGAGGCCCGGGCCTCGCCGGGCCTGCCGTCTAGGGGCCGCGGGCGGGCGGCGCGCGGACCCGGGAAGGGGTGAGGGCGAGCCGGGCCCGGAGCCTGGGGAGGGGTACGCGGTGAGGAGGGCTCGGGCGGGCGCTGCGGGTGGAGCGGCGGCGGCTCCTTTGTTTCTCGCGGCCCGACGGCCCGGCCGGCTGAGGAGAGGCCCGAGAGGGGCGGGAGCCAGCGGGGCCCACGAGCGCGTGGGGACAGCGGCGGGCGGGGATCCTGCCAGGCAGCTGGCCCCCCCGCCCCGCCCTGCTGGGGGGCTGTGCTCGGCCTGGGTGCGGGGCTATGGGGGCGGGTGTCCGGCCCCCACGGTGCGGCCGCACGTGTGGCAGGGCCCGGCTTGCGTCCCTCCACGGACTGAGGAGAAAAGCGCCGCTCTCCCGGCGCAGCTTTGTCTGGGCTGCGGGGCGCACTGGGCCCCTTCGCCGCTTCCTCGGCCCCGCTTCCTTTCGTTTCCCTTCGCTTCCCGGCAGGCTCGGGCAACTCGATCCACGCCAGGTGGGAGCCCTCAGCCCCGAGAGGCGCTCGGAATTCGGAACTCGGGCGGCGGAGGTCGGAGTCTTTCATCAGCCTGGGAGGGTGAAGTTTGAAAACAGGCTGCAGGCTAAAAAGCTCTGGAGGCTGAGCCAGCAGCTGATTTGGAGGGACGGCTCGAGTTCCCGTTCAGATGTTTTGGGTTGTCTGAAATTGGGTTAGGATTCCCAGGTTCATGTGCTGAACAACAGCTCTTAGGTTTATGTAAAGCTTTTGCATTACTTCGGCATCTTAACTCCTTTGGCTGGGCTCTTTGGAAGCCCCAGTGCGCTCTTATTGTCTGCTCTAGCGACTTAGGATCGCACCAGCCACACTGCTTTGATTACTTCCTGGTAGGGCCCTGGTGCCGCCGCTAGAGTCTTTGTTTATTAGCTTTGAGATGATCAATGGTAGCTTGAGGTGTAGTGTAAAATTTGAATTGTGCATTTCAAAAACCTTAAGTTCATTTGAAGAAATAAAGGAAAAGAGCAATGGTACGATTTGGGTGTGTGACATTTTTCGTTGCGGTTTGGAGCTGGGGAGGTAGTTTGGAGAATGCCTTAACACTTTTGACAGGTTACTTCTTAAATGGTGATTATGTCCTTGGAGAGAAACATCTGCAGCGCCACAAAGAAACAAGTATTCGTATTCTACGGTTAGGAATAGAAATAACTGCAGTTTTTTGGAGCTCCCAAAGGTTTGATGCTTTGCTTGGCTTTGTAAAGTCAGATTATCTTTTTCTGCGTGAAGCCTTTAAAGATTAACTGGTTAATTGGTTTTACAGTGCAGTATTGCAATTTTTTTATGAGGGTGCAGAAACCTGTATAAATTAGCTCTCCCCTAAGAATTTATCTTCCACATTGAACGTTGAGTATGGAAAAACAAATAAGGTGTATCAAATTGCTTTTCAAATTGATTGGGGGTGTAGCTATAACTGTAGCTATAGCTATGGTGCTAAAACTGTAACTTTTAATTTTTTTCCCCCAAGATTTTAAAAAACAAATGACGGAAGTAAAGACTAGGAAGAGCATATCTTGTGAAGAATGATGCTCTTGCTCATCTGTATACTTCAGGGATACTAAGGGGACAGCGCACTACTGGCTTTAGGTAAACTCACATCAGATTTAAAGATGGCCTCACTGGGCACAAGCATCTAAAAAAGGAAGAGAGTTTATGCAAGTGGCAGATATCCTGTTGTGAGTCAATCTTGCCTTTGTCAGTCAGGGAGTCCACTTGACTTGTGGAAAAGAGTGCAGAAAACTGAGTATCTCTTGAGGAACTTAAAGTAAAATGGAACATAACTAAGAGACTTTTGCTGATAGCAACAGCAAACTAGTATTTCTAGCGGTAAGGATCGGGTCGTTTCTCTCCCAGGAGAAGAATGGCGTCTTTGCATCTTACAACAAAGTTTTTTTCTGACATTGGTATACAAGGGTGGTTAGTCATGTGGTTGGATTTGTAGAACCAATAAAGCTCGTTTAACAACTTTATGTGGCTTTTTTTCTTCTGTCCATATTTTGTGAATTGAAACCATTTCATGTGGGCTCCCATTTTAACCTCTTGGCATCCATTCTTGATATAATCTCGTATTGTATTGAGCTTGATCTTGTTCTTGCCTGCCTGTTTCAGTGATTAAATGATTAGTATATTTGTGAGCTCTTAACTAATTCATCATCTTGGAGTAATATGTATTCTGGCATTTATTCCCTAACCCTCTTGAATTTCTTTTTCTTTTTTTCCTTTCCTTTTCTTTCTTTTTCTTCTTTCTTTCTTTTCTTTTTCTTTTTTTTTTTTTTGGAATAGTGGACCAAAAGGGTAGCCAGTGTGTTGAATAATGCTGTGACCGGGTATTGAGTCTGATTACGTTCTTATTAAGGAGAGAAGAAAAAAAATCCCTGTTTTGGCAGTAGGACAATAAAAGTAATGCCCTTGCCTTGTTTTCTTTGGGAGCCTGCAATTATACCACGGTGAAACATCCTAGGCTCTCCTAGCTAGCAATACATCCTCGGACAAGTAGTTCTTTTACTTTTGGGCATCAGTTTCTTATGTCATCTGTAAAAAAAAAAAAGAGTAATACTTCACAGGTTGCTGCTAAGATGAACAAAGTAATTTTTTTGTGAAGATGTTGGGAAACTCTTTTAACACTATGGAAGTAATAGGTGGCATTACAGGCCAGAACATTTTTATAAATAGGACTCCTCATACTTAAATATCTAAAGGCCCTTAAATAGGGCCTAGGACAGACTGGCTTTATGCCGAATTATGCTTGCAAAGAGATATATTACTCAACAAGATTAGGGGGTGTAAGAAGTAATTATACTTCAGGATTGACTTGAGCTTCTTATCTATGGAAGGCACTGTGTGTGTTAGGTTATGTAATTGTGTATTGCAGTGCTTCTCAAGCTTTTTGTTCTCAGGACCCCTTTATACCTAAAACTTATTGAGAACTCAACCTTTGTATGGCTTATATCTATTGATATTTGCTGTACTAGAATTAAAACAAAATTTTTATTAAATCATTTACAAATACCAGTAATTAATCTGTTACCTGTTAATGGAGATAGTGGTTTATAGAAAATCACTATACTTTTCAAAACAAAAATTTTATGAGGAGAGTGCCATTATTTTACATTTCTGCAACTCTGTTGTTTAGCTTAATAGGAAACAGCTGCATTTTCATTTCTTCTTCTGCATTCAGTCTCTTGAGGTATCATACATCATGTAGACTCTGGAATACTCCACTGCACCCTTGTGAGAGAATGAAGTTAAACAGTATAAGTAACATCTTAATATTATTCATGAAAATGTTTGACTACACATACCGCCCCCGACAGGGTTTTGGAAACTCTTAGGGGTCCAGGCCCACACTTTGAGAATCTACTAATATACATCTAGTAGCAGTGAAGGATAACTGCTGTAATTAAAATAGCTTTAAAAAATTAGAGAAATCCTAAAGGCTAGCAACATGTATGTCTTTGCAGAGACGAGTTTTAAAAATACATTAGCTGGGAACAGATCTAGTTCTGTTGGGGTCATCATCCCATCCTCTCAAAAAAGTTACAGTCTAGGGGCACCTGGGTGGCTCAGTGGGTTAAAGCCTCTGCCTTTGGCTCAGGTCATGATCCTAGGGTCCTGGGCTGTCTGCTTCGCAGGGAGCCTGCTTCCTCCCTCTCTCTCTGCCTGCCTTTCTGCTTACTTGTGATCTCTGTCTGTCAAATAAATAAATAAAATCTTAAAAAAAGATTTAAAAAAAAGTTACAGTCTAATCTCGTTGGCGAGAGACAGGAAGCTAACAGGTTAGTAGTTAAATCCATGTTGTGGTTTAAGGTAAATGTTGAAAATAGCAATTTCCTAATAAGGTAAAAACTGATTTATGTCTAATCTTTGCTAGAGGTATTCTCATTTTAAGTGAAAAATTTTAACTAAAAACTGGGATATTCTTTCAAGAGTTTTGTTATGTGCACATACCAGATGTTATTTTCAGAAGCTGGAGATGGGCATTTCTTATTTTTGTGGGTAGAAGGACTGAACCAGTGGTAAAATACAGGGGAAAGAACACAAATTGTTTAAAATGATGCCCTAAACACAACTGTTTTAAGAACTAAAGAAAGCCAAAGAATAAGCAATTGGACCTCAGGGGTTTGTGTGAAATAAAACAGCCGATTAAACTGGAGATATTTTAATAGCATAGGCATGAGAATTTTCCCTGATTAATTCTTCGAAGAGCTGAGAATGCCTCTTTAATTTTCCAATAAACAGTTGCCTTCACATTATTCTACCCAGGAAAAGTAAATATAAAAGAAGTAAATGTTCTGCAGTTTGGGGTGGATATTAGAGATAATCCTGCCTTTTTTTTTTTTTTTTTTGGACGCTCCATTTGGTAAGCTGAGGGGCTATTGATCCTTGCCAATGGTAATAAATATGTAATTTGTAGTAAAGCTTGTGATAAAGGTGAGAAATTACCTTGATCCAGTGTTAGGTTATTTTGTATCATACTTCTCTCACAACCCTCCATCTAAAAAAGACTCTTGGCCAGTAGATTACATTTTCTAAGTAGGATCACTCATTTGTTCATCCTTAGGTCACATGCATTTACTGCTTTTTGGTAGCACTGTTTGAGGTATTTATTAGGTGCTTAGCATGTAACAAGACACTCAGTAAATATTTGCTTACTGAATGAAGGAACTTTTCTTCCATTTAGATCATGGCTGGAATGGCCTTAAACTTCCATGCTGAAAATAAACACAAAATGAACTTTCCCGTAGAATGCTTTCACCAGTCCTTTCTCCCAGTGTTTTCCTCGGTAACATAAACTTTGACTGGATTATGAGCAAGTGGCCTTCTGCAATGTTACCACAATGAAATTGAATTCTTTTGACATTCTTTGTTTATAGATGGGCAGGTGAACATTTTAGTGTACATGTGGGTGGGACAGTTAAAAATCAATGGACAGGTGATACTTTATCATATTAATTCTGGAGGTTAACATTTGAATTTTATATATGCTTTTCTGAAGAACTTAAACTTCATTGGTAAGAATTGTAAGCTTAGGTCAAATGTAATTGTTTTTCTAGTTTTACTGGCAGTGCTGCCCCTTCCCCCTTAAACCAGCCTCAGCAAAGTCTCTAAATAATTGGTGGTAGATGTGAAAGATGTAGAGTCTAGAATGTGCTCCATGTGTTTGTTTGAAGAGGCTGTAGTCTAGGCATTGAGCCTAACATTTTGCTGTTGTGGAGTTTTGACACACTGATCAGAAGTCATTTTCTAAATGGCATTCTTTTTTTTTTTTTTTTAAAGATTTTATTTATTTATTTGAGAGAGAGACAGTGAGAGAGAACATGAGCGAGGAGAAGGTCAGAGAGAGAAGCAGACTCCCCGTGGAGCTGGGAGCCCGATGTGGGACTCAATCCCAGGACTCCAGGATCATGACCCGAGCCGAAGGCAGTCGTCCAACCAACTGAGCCACCCAGGTGCCCCTCTAAATGGCATTCTTAAAAAATAGCATACAAAGAATATCCTTCATGTCCAAAGCAGAAGTAAGGATGGAGTTGAGGGGAGTATGTGAACTCTTTTTTTTTTTTTTTAAATATTTTATTTATTTATTTGACAGAGAGAGATCACAAGTAGGAAGAGAGGCAGGCAGAGAGAGAAGGAAGCAGGCTCCCCGCTGAGCGGAGAGCCCGATGCGGGACTCGATCCCAGGACCCTGAGATCATGACCTGAGCCGAAGGCAGTGGCTTAACCCACTGAGCCACCCAGGTGCCCGAGTATGTGAACTCTTTGTTTAAGTTTCCCATTATTCATTTATTTTCAAAATAATTCCTTCTCATCATTATTTGCTTTTATAGGATTAGCCTTAGGCTTTTATAACATCCTACTTTTCCCCCAATTTATGCAGTTTCCTTCTTTACTGGAATTTAATAGATTCATTTTTGGATTTTTGAAACTAGATTTAGAAATACATTTTATAGTATTTGTAGCTCAGTAAGCAGAATAGTGAGTAATTTAGCTTGTAGCTCAGTGAGTAATTTAAATTCCTATTTTAAAATTTAATTGAGTACCTCTTCCATCAGGGAGTAATTTACATGTACATTTTCCCCTAACTTTGTTTTTTCTTTCTTTTGGAGCTTTTCTGTGTTTCTTGAGCTATTTTATATATTTTTCCTTCTTTGAAAAAAAGTGTTATTTCCCTTTGATTAGGCTGCAGTTTCCCACCAACCTACCGATGGATTTTTTGTTCAACCTAGGCCTTGGAATAGAGTTGGGTAGGTAGTTTATCAGTGCTTGAAGTGGAAAATGTATACAGCTTAATATATTTTAGTGTTTCATGTTTATTCATAGCTCCTTTAGACATTAGAGCAACTGCATTCTGGGTGTTTTAATAGAGCTTTCCTGGACAGATGGCTTAGAAGGCCGTACTTAGATTCTCAGCAGGGGCTAGTACTTTTTGGAGGGTATATTTGTCATGAAGCTTACCTTGATTGACAGTTTAGAATGGTGAGAATAGCATTAATATCAGTAACAGCTTCTTCATCTTACCTAGAATTTTTTTTGTGCCAGGACCTCTCAAGGTGCTCTGTGATTCATAAGTCTGATTTGAGAATGTAGATAAGGGTAGATATCTTTTAGATTGAAAGGAAATTTACCTAAAACTTGTTCATTGCCATCGTATCCTGAAATCTTTTGGGGTTTCGAATGATCTTTGGCTTGAAAACTTGTATGTAGAGATCATCTTTTAACTGCTGTGAGTCTGCAGATTTTAGTATCTATAGTAATTCCAGATGTTTCCTCATCTATTAGTTTTACTGAGTAGGAGGAGAATGGAGAACAACATAAAGTAACTTCAAAGAAGTTTGCTAGCGTTTAATCCTGACTAATTTAATTAACTGCCCATCCTTGTAGTTTTTCCTGTTTTATGGATTGTGAAACTGAGACAAAGATTAAGAGAGTTGCTTAAGATGCTTGGGGGTATTAGAGATAGCCCAAAGCTTAGACTCAAATACCATTCAAACCATACTTTTAGCCTGCCTTTTAAAAAGCAGGGTCTTTATTTTGTCATCCGGTAACTTAGTGCTTAATAATATAAAGGATTTAAAGTGTTTGGAAACATGTTTAAAATAATTCCTTTGAAGATTTTGACATGAAATACGTTTTAAATTCCACAATTTGAAAATAATTTTAAAATTCTGGATTTGATTAGTAGTTTCTCTCCCTGTTTATTGATTAAAGTACAGGCAAGTTGGAACAAGATTGGTAATACGGTTGGAAGAAAACTGCTGTTTTTGAATTTCTTAACTTCATTACAGTTCACAGATCTAATTTTTTTTGTTGGCTGAAATTCATATTACTTTAGTTCAGATACACTAAACGAGCTTTCTCAATGTAGCTATGGATAAAATGCGGTTAGCTTTTGGTTATTTTTTAAATGTGCTTCTGTTCTTGACGTTGCCCCTTCTCATTTTTTTATTTTGTTTCTAGGAGAGGAGATTCTTCTTGGAGGTAGTTTTCTTGTGGGATGGGGAAGGGAGGGAATTCTTGAGATAGGGAATTTTTCTTTTGCTTCTGGTAGTTCAGAGGTTATTTGAATCTTTCCTTTTAGGCCAGTGTACTTTGTTGATTCCATTTAGTTATATTCTAAGATTTTCCAGTTGTATTTCTTGTAAAAGTTAATTATAGTCTTTAGAGTACAAAGTTTAAAACAGATTTCCCTCTCTTAAGTACTGACAAGTATGTATGTGTGCAGATGAGCTTAGAGAGGCAATTTCATATTTTGAAAACTATTCTTGAAATTAAACTTGGACATTAAAAAATGAAGTTTATAGTTATCTTAATGTTTGTGTGAGCTGAGTGCTTCATGATTAATAAATGCTAGGTGAGAATTGAGAGTTTATTTTTAAAGATTTATTTATTTATTTTGGAAGAGTGCAAGCAATCAAGCTTGGAGGGGGAGGGACAGAGGAAGAGGGTCTTAATCAGACTTTGTGTTGCACTGAGCGGGGAGCCCCACTCAGGGCTCCATCATATGACCCTGAGATCAGGACCTGAGTGGAAACCAAGAGTGGGCACTCAACTGACTGAGCCACCCAGGTGCTCTTGAGAGTTTATTTTTATGGTGAATAGCTCATGTGTTTGAAAAGATATAATCTACTGGATTTTACCTGAAGACTTTGTATTCTGCTTTAGGATTAAATAGCTTATCAGTGGGCTGTTTTCTGTTTTGAGTAGACATTCAGTGCTGATATTTTTTCTTTGTCGTAGTTAACTTTAAGGTAGCTCTATAGAAATCTGCTTGCCTGTTTATCCTTGACCCACCTTGAAGACTCTTAATGTTGTAATAGACTGTTCTTATACTCTCATCACCAGGAAGAGCCGGCTGGTGATTAACTATCATATTCCTGCAGGTTTAATTTAACTGACTATAAGATGCTGCACTTACTGTTTTAGCTTCTTTAAATTTTTGTCCTTACTGACCATTTTTAAATAGTAGATTATTATCCATTCCTTTGTTTTGAACATTTGTTGCACAATATTAAGATGGTAATATTTTAAGCAAAGTTTTTGAAGATCATACTGCTATTTCAAGGAAACAATTTTTGCCGTAGAAGTTTCCCTGGGAATATTGATAGATAACATGTTAGAGAAATGCTCTCATATAATACTTTTTTTTTTGAAAAGAACTATTTAAAACTTAGAGTCTCTGGGACACTAGTACTTAGGTTATTGATTGAAGATTTTTAATTTTAGTTCCACATAGTAAAATGTCCTTTGATTTAATCAAGATTAACTTTAGATTACACCTGAATTATTTTGAATGTTAATTGTGAGATGCATTAACATTGGACACATTGCTCTGTACCAGCTAAGGACTCAAGCTTCACCTTGTATGTGTGCAGTAGCTCCCAGATCTCAACATTCATGACATGAGAATTTAATTCTGAGAGCTTTATGTATTATATCAGTTTCATTTCAGTTATTTTAAATGCTTTGTTTGTAGTCTTTTCTGAAGCTCATTTAAAAACATTTTTAGGGGGTGCCTGGGAGGCTCAGTGGGGTAAAGCTTCTGGCTTGGGCTCAGGTCATAATCCCAGGGTCCTGGTATCCAGCCCCTAATAGGGCTCTCTGCTCACAGGGGAGCCTGCTTCTCCCCCCACCCCCGCCTGCCTCTCTGCCTACTTGTGATCTCTGTCAAATAAATAAATAAAATCTTTGAAAAAAAATAAAAACACTTTTAGGCTTTTGTGGTTTTTTTCTTCTTTGAACAATTAATAGATATTTTGGGGGAAATGTGGGTCAGATTTTAAATTTGTGTCTACTGATTGTAAAAAAAAAAATTCAGGCTCTTGGTTTTTGTTAAAAATTACAACAGCCGGGATGCCTGGGTGGTTCAATCAGTTAAGCCACTGTCTTTGGCTCGGGCCATGATCCCGGGGTCCTGGGATTGAGTCCCTCAGAGAGCCTGCTTCTCTCTCTGCCTCTGCCTGCCACTCTGCCTGCTTGTGTGTGCTCTTTCTCTCTCTCTCTCTCTCTCTCTGACAAATAAATAAATAAGAAAATCTTAAAAAAAAATCACAACAGCCATAGGAGTTTTCAGGTTCCTCTTTTCTGTAATATGCGTTATCTAGCCTGTTAAGCAGAGATAAGTATGTGCCCAATTTATATTTTTTCTTTCCACTTTTTCATAAATAGTCACATTGACTTCAGGTCAATAAAGAGTTTCCTAGCACACCAGTAAATATAAGTGTGGTATTCTCCACCCCCATGGCTTTGTGCTTTCCTTTATTATATTATCACACAAAAAAGGGAGGAGAGTCATACAATGCAGATATTAAACCGATTGTTCTCTGAGTAAAGTCTTTGATAATGAGATGTTCCTAAACCTTTTATTTATTTATTTATGGGTGGGAATGCTTCATTCATATATATATATGAATCTTATATTGCATATACTTACTATTGTTTTTGCAATAATAGTTGTGTGGTATTTACATTTATGACCTATTATTTCTTTTGAAGGTGCTGCTACTGTTTAACCATGGATTTGTTTATTCAGGCTGTTGGCAAAAGTACGGAATAGTGTCAGCTCTTGCTATATTAAATAAATGGAAATATTGGATGTTAGAATTATTCTTAAGTGATCCATGGCTTTTGTTTTCATTTTGCATAATCTGCTTTATAGGGGAAGTTATTTTCAAAGCAATATAAAGTCTTGGTGATTTTTCTAATTATTTGTGTTTGGTCTTCCAGAAGCAGAGTGGCCCATTTGACTCTGATTTGGTAATCTGCCTTGGCTTTAGTAGTTTTAAGCCTCCTCCTCACTACCCTTTCCCCTCATTTGGAGTTAGAGGCACAGTTCCAGTATTTAGTTGAAGGCTGGTAGAGTAGATATAGCATAGTAACTTCATTAGGTTTTTCACCAAAGTAGGTCTGAAGAAGTCAGATTCGTGATTACTGTTTTGGGGATTATGTAGTTTCACATACATTGCTTCCATATGTTGTTTTCATTTCATGTTGAAAAGTGATTTCAGAAAATTTAAAATAGAATAAAATGCTTGAGCCAATGAGACCAGCCTTATGGATCAGAATTTGCCTCTATGTGGGAAGTCAGCAGGACCAGATGCTCTCTCTTTTCTAGCTCTGTAGGTAACTGGATCTGTTAATATATAGATGACACATTTTGGCCAGTTTTGAAATTACTGTAGTAAAGGACACATACCATTAGCCCTGTGAATTCTGCTTGTAGTACACAGGGAATTCAGTTGATGCCTAGCATACCTCAAAATGATAAAGTGTTATTGTAATTTTTATGCCAAGTGAGAGATTTAAAAAACACCTTTTTAAAGATTTTATTTATTTGACAGAGAGAAAGATAGTGTGGGGGGGGGTGCTGGGGGTAGCAGGCGAAGGGAGAAGCAGGCTCCCTGCTGAGTGAGGAGCCTGATAAGGGAATCAGTCTCAGGGCCCTGGAATCATGACCTGAGCCAAGGTAGATGCTTAATCAACTGAGCCACCCAGGTGTCCCTGAAAAATTTTAATTCCAGTATGGTTAACATACAGTTTTATACTAGCGTCAGATAAACACTACAGTGATTCAACACTTCCGTATATCACCCAGTGCCATGTAATAGATTTTAGGCATATTTTTTTTTAAGATGAAAAAAATGGTGTGAGCAATTGCATGAATTGATAGGATTTTATCATTTTAAAGATTAATTCATGGGGTGCCTGGGTGACTCAGTGGGGTTAAGTGTCTGACTTCAGTTCAAGTCAAAATCCGGATCCTGGGAGTGAGCCCTGCATCAGGCTCCCCGCTCAGCCAGAAGCCTGCTTCTCCCTCTTCCTACCTCCTCACCCCTGCTTGTGCTCTCTCTCTCTCAAATAAATAAATAAAAATCTTTAAAAAAAAAGATTAATTGAAGTTTTCACAAAGTAATACGTAGACACAGTTAAGTGATCATATCAGAAGGTTTATTTTCTTTTTTTTAAAGATCATGACCTAAGCTGAAGGCAAATACTTAACTGACTAAGCCACCCTGGTGCGCCAGTATCAAAACCTTTAAAACACAGCAGCAATTTCCCACCCCTTCACCTTCAGTCGTACTGTCCACAACCACCCACGCTAAGGTCTATTTAGTTTTCTCTCTTCTGCAGGTAAATACATGTATACTTTTTTTTTTTTGACAGAGAGAGAGAGATCACAAGTAGGTGGAGAGGCAGGCAGAGAGAGAGAGAGGAGGAAGCAGGCTCCCTGCTGAGCAGAGAGCCCGATGCGGGACTCGATCCCAGGACCCCGAGATCATGACCTGAGCCGAAGGCAGCGGCTTAACCCACTGAGCCACCCAGGTCCCCCATGTATACTTTTTTTTAAGGCTTAATTTAATGTATTTATTTGAGAGTGAGTGAGAGCAAGCAAGAGAGAGAGGATTTTTTTTTTTAAGATTTTATTTATTTGTCAGAGAAAGAGAGAGAGAGAGAGGGAGAGAGAGAGCAAGTGAGCATAGGCAGACAGAGTGGCAGGCAGAGGCAGAGGGAGAAGTAGGCTCCCTTCCCAGCAAGGAGCCCCATGTGGGACTCCATTCCAGGCAACTGGGATCATGACCTGAGCCGAAGGCAGCTGCTTAACCAACTGAGCCACCCAGGCGTCCCAAGAGAGAGAGCATTAGTGGGAGGGTAGGGGCAGAGGGAGAGGGAGAAGCAGACTGCCTGCAGAGAAGGGAGCCCAGTTCAGGGTTCCCTCCCAGGACCCTGAGATCATGACCTGAGCCAAAGGTAGATGCTTAACTGACTGAGCCACCCAAGTGCCTCAATACCTCAAACTTCTAAGTAATACACTCTTATTTCTTTAAAATTTATCACTTTTAGGCTTTATTCCTTCACATCTTGCTGTGGTAAATGAGGACATTAATGTGTTTGTACCATCCTCCCTTCTCCCTTTTCCATTTCTTACTATAACTCTAATACAGGTTTTGGTTAACATAGAGATTATGTTTTCTTGAATTTTATTTTTTCTTGAGTTAATAATTGCCTTTTTATTTTCAATTTTTTTAAGATCTTATTTTTGAGTAATCTCTGCATTCAGTGTGGAGCTCAAACTCCCAACCCTCGATATCCAGAGTCGCAGGCTTTACTAGCTGAGCCAATCAGGTGCCCCAATAATTGCCTTTTAAAAAAAGTTTACCTTCTACATATTTGCTCCTAAATATACTTATAAATCTGTTGTATGTCTATGAATATTATTTTCCAAGCACTTAAGTGTATAGACAATCTCTTAGTGCTGTTTTTCCCCCCAACACCTCCTTTGTAGACTCCTCTTCCTCCAGTTTGAACTAATCGTTCTCTAGGCCTATTGGACAGTTTTTATCCTCTGATTCCTTTGTTGTTCTCTTGTATTAGAGCTCTCATTTCTTGTATCTCATGTCTTTTTCTTTGTTGATTTATTAGCCTGTTTTGCTGTAGTACATCATCCCACTCCCTTCTAATAGGAGGCACATTTTTGACCCCATGCAAGTCTGACACTTCTATTCTAATTTTGCACTTGATTGCTTGACAACTATAGAATATTAGACAAGATTTTTCTCTTAGAGACATGAAAGTGTTGTTCCTTTGTTTTTAGGCTTCCAGTATTGCTGTTGAGAAACCTGATGCCATTCTGATTACTGTGCCTTCATATATATCATTTTATTTTTTCTCTTGGAAGCTTTTAGGATATTCTTCTTATCCTTAGTTTTCTGAAATCTCAAAGTGATGTGTGTTGGCATGTGTAGTTTTTCTTCTATTGTGATGGGTACTCAAGGGGCCTTTCAGTCTCTATGTTTGATACCACACTTATCTTTCCATACTATATCTCTTAATTTGTTCTTTTTTCTTTTTGGAACTCCTATTAATTGAATGTTAGGTGTCCTAGGTAGAACTTGCAATTTTCTTATCTTTTTATTTCTTTGCCTTTTGGTTCTAGTTCTGAGATATTTCCTTGATTTTTTTCCCTCCTCATGCCTTCCATTGAATTTGGATATTTATTTATTTATTTATTTATTTATTTAAAGATTTTATTTATTTATTTGACAGAGAGAGATTACAAGTAGGCAGAGAGGCAGGTAGAGAGAGAAGGAGGAGGAAGCAGGCTCCCTGCTGAGCAGAGAGCCCGATGCGGGACTCGATCCCAGGACCCCGAGATCATGACCTCAGCCGAAGGCAGCGGCTTAACCCACTGAGCCACCCAGGCGCCCCTGAATTTGGATATTTAATCATATTTTTAATTTTCAAGAACTTTTGCTTATTTTTCTGATCATTACTTCTTCCTATATCCCATTGCTATTGTTTTTGCAGTATTTTTTCCTATCACTCCAGGGTTTTACAGTTTGTTTGTTTTAAAGTTTTTCTGTGCTCCCTGCATTGTTTCTACTTCCTCTGGATTCCTCTTTGTCTTTTGTTTCATTTTGTTTTCAGTGTCTACACCCGATATGGGGCTCAAATTCAATGACCCCGAGATCAAGAGTCCCATATACTGCCAACTGAGCCAGCCAGGTGCCCCTTCTTCTTCTTTTTAAAATGATTCTCTCCAGGCTCCTGGGTGGCTTACTTGGTTAAGTGTCTGCCTTTGGCTCAGGTCATGATGGGATTGAGTAGTCCTGTGTCATCAATTCTCTGCTCAGTGGGGAGCCGCCTTCTCTCTCTGCCCTCATCCTGCTTGTGCTCACTCTCTCTCTCTTTCAAATAAATAAATGAAATCTTAAAATAAAATTATTCTCTCATACTAGAGATTTTTTTCAAGGATTTGTTTTATCTTTGTCTGTCTTCATTGAGTGAGGCACTAAAAAGCTCTGTCCGTGGGCTTCACTGTGAGATGGGAGAAAAGGCTGTCTTCTTCACTGGAGGTAACACTGAAGATGTCTGTATGCGAACTTCTTTAGCTCTGTTGAGTTTTTCAGTCTTCCCTCTAGGAGCTGTACTCCTGCCCACTGATGTTCTGACATCAGGGTATAGGAAGTTCCATGATTCAGTTGTTCCTTACAGCCCTTAAATCCATTGTTTTCAGTCCTGTCCTTCCCCTTGCTCTCTGCTTTGCCCAGTGTCCCTAAGCCCAGAGTCACCTCCCACCTGCATTCTTCTCTGCTGGCAGTTAGGTTGTAACCTCCTTTGCACTACCAAGATTATTATTGCTCCTTTAACTTCTTCCTGGCTTCCAAAAACATGTTGAAATCTCGTGTGCTTTGATTGCCTCACATGTTCTCTTTATCCTTGTATCTGTTTAATTCCTTTATTGTCATTTTCATGGATGTTAGAAAGGAGAGGAGATAAGAGAGAAGTTGGTTTGCCATGTTTTATTTGATGTCTCTTTTTTTTGAGAGAGAGAGAATATGGGAGGAGGGATTGAGTCGGGTGAGGGGCAGAAGGAAATGGGGAGATAGAATCAATCTCAAGCAGGCTCCACACCCAGCCCCAAGCCTGACCTGGGGCTCGATCCCACTGCTTTGAGATCACTACCTAAGCCATTAATCAAGAGTCAGTGCTGAACTGACTGAGCCACCCAGCCGCCCCTTAGTCTTTTTTTTTTTTTTTAAAGATTTATTTATTTATTTATTTGACAGAGATTACAAGTAGACAGAGAGGCAGGCAGAGAGAGAGGAGGAAGCAGGCTCCCTGCTGAGCAGAGAGCCTGATGTGGGGCTCAATCCCAGGACCCTGGGATTATGACCTGAGCTGAAGGCAGAGGCTTTAACCCACTGAGCCACCCAGGCATCCCCTTAGTGTCTATTTTTAAATGAAATATTTTAAATCAGTTTTAGGGCAAGACGCGTTGTCCTATAAAAAATGGTTCTAATTAGTTACATTCAGATAGTTAAATCATTAAAACTGAAATTTTGGCATTACTCTATTTGAGTAAAAGAGCAAACTCAGATTTACTTTCTCTTATGGACAGAGCAAAATAGTGTTGCTTTTATCAGAGTCAGGAGAAAGAATAGGTAAACCAGAGGGTTTGAATCTGTTTAGGAAGCCAAATCACAAGCCAGACTTCGGATATGTAAAAGAAATGCAGTTGTAAGGCCATTTGGACTACTGTAATTAATATGTTGTAATATTTTTACTGTATTAGTTCATTATCCATCAATTTAGTGGAGTTAATGCTGGGTTCATAAAACTGTTTGCCTCTACACATTGATAATTTAAACTTTTCCTTTGTGTTTTGGTTTTTTTAAAAAGTTTTTAATTAGAAATAAAGAATAAAACTTTTTTAATCTCAAATTTTTATTTTGATACAATTCCGTACCTAAAGAACCATTGCTAAGAACAGTACAAAGAACTCCCATCTACTTTTCTTTTCTGCAAGTTTTTATTTAAATAAAGTATTACATTTAAATAAGTATTACATTCAGTGTAATACTCGTTTCAGGTGTAGAATTTAGTGATTCATCATTTTTGTACTAAACCGGTGTTCATCACAAGTGCATTCCTTAATCCCCATCACTTATTTAACCCATCCCCCCACCACCTCCCCTCTTGTCACCATCAGTTTGTTCTCTATAGTTAAGAGTCTTTACCTAGATTGACCAGTTGTTAATATTTTGCCCCATTTTTGTTATCGTTTATGTACACATCCTCACTTTATGTATTTTCTTCCTGAGTAATTTGCAGGTAAAATACTCCTTTTCTATAAATACTTGTTTTTTCCCCCCAAGGACAAGGGGTTTCTTTTCAGTAAACATAGGATATTGATCAAAGTCAGACATTTAATACTGATAGAGTAGTATTAGTTAATGCATGTTCCATATTCAGATTTTTCCAGTTGTCCCAATAGTGTCCTTTATATATTTCCTTTATAGCAGTTTCCCCTTTGTGTTACAGCTGCCTACCTCCACCAGATCTAATCCAGGATCATGCATTTCATTTTGTTGTTATAATGGTTTAGACTTCTTTAATCTGGAAGAGTTCCTTGGTTTTTATCTTTCACATCATGGTATTCTTAAATTCATTTAAAAATTTTTTTTTTAGAATTTACTTGAGAGAGAGACCAGGCATACACATGAACTGGAGGAGGGGCAGAGGGAGAGGGAGGGAAGCAGACTCCCTGCTGAGCCCTTCCTCGGGCTCCATCCTAGGACCCTGAGATTGTGACCTCAGCTGAAATCAGGAGTCCCACTTTAAACCAACTGAGCCACCCAGATGCCCCTGAGATTGTGGTATTTTTTAAAGAATACAGGCCAATTATTTTTATAAAACATACTTCATTTTGAGTTCTTCTGATGTTTCCTCATGATTTGATTCAGGTCATGCATTTTTTTTTTTTTTTTTGGTAGGAATTCTACAAAAGTAATGTGTCTTCTCAGGGCATCATATCAAGAGGTTTATGAGGTTGGTTTGTCTCATTTTTGGCAATGTTAACTTCACATATTAAGGTAATATTTTCAAGGTTATTCCACTATAAAGTTACTATTTTTCCCTTTGCTATTAGTAAGTATCTTGTGAGAGGTACTTTGAGATTTTGTGTATCACCAGGCTTTCACCCAATAACTTAACAACCATTGATGATTCTTGACTGAATCACTTATTACTAGGATAGTTGCAAGAAGTTGAATTTTTTTTTAAGATGTTGAATTTTTAACTTGCATTTTTTCTAAATGTATTCGTATTCTGTAAAGAAGAGCTTTCCTTTCCCTCCCACTTATTTGTTTATTCATTTATGGTATTAGTATGGACTCGCAGATATTTATTTTATTCTTTGATATCATTATTATTTTGAGGCCTGAATTATCACAGCTTTGGCTGGTGGGAGTGACCTAAGCTGGAATTTGGACATGTCCCTATTGTCCTTTGAGCTCTTTCTTTTGGACACAAGATACTCCAGGCTCATCTTGTACTCAGCATACCCCAGCCTTGGAATCAGCCGTTTTTCTAAGTATCCCTTATTCTGTTTAGTGGGGAATAATGTTTGCAAATTAAGATCTCTTAGCAGAGGGGCACCTGGGTGGCTCAGTGGGTTGGGCCTCTGCCTTCGGCTCGGGTCATGGTCTCAGGGTCCTGGGATTGAGTCCCACATCGGGCTCTCTGCTCGGCGGGGAACCTGCTTCCTCCTCTCTCTCTGCCTGCCTCTCTACCTACTTGTGCTTTCTGTCAAATAAATAAATAATCTTTAAAAAAAATTTAAGATCTCTTAGCAGATAAGAGCTAAGAAATATAAATAAATACACATGTCTCTGTGTGTGTGTGTGTGTGTGAGAGAGAGAGAGAGAGAGGGAGAGAGAGTTTATATTAATACTTATAATTCCAATTCAGCACCACAGGTCTGGTCTTGCCCCTTTTATTATTTGTAATGCTCTTCTCCAACATTGAAAATCTGGGTCCCATTATCCTCAGCATATGTACTCATTTTCTCTGTGCCATAATCAGAGAAAGTAATTCCAGAACTGCTAACCCATACCATTGTAAAGGAAACCTCCTTGAACTAGAGTTCAGTATTTGTTTAGGGTTCTTTTTGTCTATGTACTGACAATATGTAAAGTATTATGTTCAAAAGTCATTTGAATTACTTTCCCTCCATCTTTTAATACACTTATTTATTTGGCATATAGTTGGGTTCATTTGTGTTTGATTTCCATTTTGGATTTTTTTTCCACCTCTTCCTTAATGATTCTTGTTTTCCTTTTTGAGTGCTTAAAACATTAGCATAGTTCCAGAAGCTAAAACTATACTGAGAAGTTTACTACCCAGTCCTTTCACTCACTGCCACCCACTCTTGTAGACAATTATTCTGATTTATTCTTCCTATGTTCTTATCTTTCTCTCTAAAAAGGTAGCAGACTAATTATATATTTTTGGACTTTGCCTCTTTCATTTATCAGTGTATCCTGTATATCACTCTATGTTTGTATAAATTTTCCTTATTTTTTAATAGCTTCATAGCACTCCATTTGTGAATGTGTCACAGTGAATTCAACCATTCTCTTATGTTTTGGATCCTTTATTTTAGGTTGTTTCCAGTATTTTACATTTACAAATAATGCTGCAACTAATAGCCTTGTATAAATGTATTTTTGTATTAGGAGTATCTACAGGGAAGATTGAAAGTTTTAACTTCTTAGTTGTGTGAGCAATGATGTTTAAGTGTTTTTATAATAATACTTCAACCTATTTGCCTGCCTGCTCCTGTCTTCCCATCTGCTGTGGTCTTACAAATGTACCTAAGGCTGTTGAAGGGAAATACTTTAATGTAATTATTTTTCTGTCTGGGAAACCTTGAAATCAGAGAGCTAGAAGTGGCCTTGAAAGCATTTTTAGTCAGTACATAGTAGCTAATAAGATATGTTCTGGGTCTATTTTCATTTTAAGCAACTGATTGCTCCGTATATATACTAATCAGTGCTGTTTTACCGTCTGAGTACTCAGACTGAACTGTTTTCTGGGACATCTTTCTTAATTTAATTCATGTTAGGTTCCTTCATGTTGTGCTGCTGACTGGCTGCTCCCTGCAGTCACAGAACTTCAGTAGGACAAGACAGTTATACACAGGGTAGAAATGGGGATATGGGCCATCTGTTTTCTCTGACAGATCATAGAGCATTAGATTTGGATTCTCAGGAAATGCTTCTGGCTCTCTCAGGTGGTTGAGAACTTCCAGTCTGTTCTAATAAGTGGGCATCACGGCAGAAGGGAGACCTCCTCCTACATTGGTAGATAACCATGTAAAAGATCGGCTAGCACAACTTCTCGTCAGAGGGACCGTGAATGAATTATACATGTATTAAGATAAGGATTCCCTCAGCCCAAGGGTGGCTGTAGCCTCCAAGGGGATCCTACTTATGGTCCTGGGAAGCATTTTGAATTTGTGTGCGTGTGCCATACAGATGTTATCATTTTCTGTGCATGTCTTGACATGGAAAAGGTTGGTAAAGTAGGCTAAGAGCCAAGGACATTGCTTCTTAAAGAGAATCTGGTAGTAAGGTGGATAAAGAGGAATTGAATTTCGAGCTACTGGTTAATAAAAATAAGCTGATTACCATATATTTAATCTGATATGAGTTGAAATCATTCCTTTTTTCTTCTTTGCTAAAACAAGAATTAGAAATTTTTAAATATTTTTTTACCTAAAGAAAATGAAAACTCCAATTCAGAAAAGATATATGCATCCTTATGTTTATTGTAGTGTTATTTATAATAGCCAAGATAAGGAAGGAACTCAAGTGTTGATCGACAGATGAATGGATAAAGAAGATGTGGGAGAGGGTGCCAGGTTGGCGCAATCAGTTAAGCACCTGCCTTCGGCTCAGGTCATAATCTCAGGGTCCTGAGATTGAGCCCCACACCAGGCTTTCTACTCAGCAGGGAGTCTGCTTCTCTCTCTCTCTCTCTCTCAAAAACAAAACAAAACAAAAAGCCTGCTTCTCTCTCTCTCTCTCAAAAAAAAAAAAAAAAAGAACTGGGAGACACACACACACACACACACACACACACTGGAATATCACTCAACCTTAAAAAAGAATGAGATCTTAGCATTTGCAACAACATGATGGACCTAGAGGGTATAATGCTAAGTGAAATAAATTAGACAAAGACAAATACCATATGATTTCACTCATATGGAATCTAAAAAACAAAGCAGAAACAGACCTATAAACAGAGAACAGACAGGTGGTTGCCAGAAGGGAGGGGTGGAGAGACTGGCAAAATGGGTGAGCAGGAGTGGGAGGTACAGGTTCTAGTTATGGAATGTTTAAGTCATGGGAGTGAAAGGTACATCATAGGGAATACACAGTGGTGTTGTAACAGTGTTGTATGATGGCAGATGGTAGCTATACTTGTGAGCATAGCGTAAGGTATAGAGTTGTCCAATCACTGTTGTATACCTTAAAACTAATGTAACAAGACACAAAACTAATTGTGTGTCAACTATCCTTCAAAGTTAAAAAATATTTTTAAATGACTTTGGTCTAGCACATTGTATTGGGTGTTGGTTTACTCAAGGTATGTTTTTGCTTGATTAGATTGGTGAATCAGGATTTAATCTCTGTTCTGAATACCTCTGAGTTCAGTATTTTTCAGTATGATTTTGATACTTAAGTTGTCTCTGTACTTAAATATTTTATCTGAGTAACATCTTCCTAAGTTGTCTAAACCTTTTTGCACATCACTCAGAATGTACACCTGAACTGTATTTGCTTTCTAAATATATTTATTTTACATTAGGTGTATAAAGTTTAATGATTCTGACATGAAGGTGGTTTAGTAGTTCAGTCAGATTTTGAAATAAGCATATCAGGATTGAGTATTTTATCTGATTCATTTGATGTTTTGAATGTAATTTAATTTTAGGTCAGATATAGGAGGAGTTTCTGAGAGAGTTTTAACTTTAATGTGACTTATGTATACGAAATTCTTCTAGGCAAAGGAATTGTTAGCTGAAGTTCCTTTTAGTGGGTGTAAACTAAGAGAAAAAATTTTGAGAATTAGTAGTCATGGTATATGTGGCCATACGTTAACTGTTAGATATAATTGCAGCAACCAGAATTGACCCCTGCCAACCATTTTATTCTTTCTAATGTGTTTTTAATGGAAAGGAACTGACCATTACTGGTGCTTTCTGTTTGTTAGGCCCTTTGCTGTGCACTTTATATCTTTTGTCTCATGAAATCATTAACACAGCCATGTGAGGTAGAGGTGGTATTTGCCCTGTATTACAGATGAGGAAGCTGGCTCTGGAACCAGCTCCTGTAGGTCATAGAATAAAACTGGTAGAGCGAGAAGGTAAATTTAAAATCGTTGGTCCTGAAGCCCATGCTTGCTTCATTATATCACATGACCTCTAACATGTTTATTTTGAGTCTGTATAGTAACAGTTACATTCTTATGAGTGTAACCTAGTCATTTGGTACATTTTTATGTTAAAGAAGGAAGATTTCTTGGGGTGCCTGGGTCGCTCAGTCATTAAGCATCTGCCTTTGGCTCAGGTCATGATCCTGGGGTCCTGTGATAGAGCCCTGCATTGGGCTCTCTGCTCAGCAGGAGGTCTGGTTCTCCTTCTCCCACTTCCCCTGCTTGTGTTCCCTCTTTCTCACAGTCTCTCTGTCAAATAAGTAAGTAAAATCTTTTAAAAAAAAAAAAAGAGAGAGAGAGAGAAGGAAGATTTCTTTCGGCAAGAGTCAAGGACAGGTGATTAAGGCCTCTGCCTAGTTCAACCTAGATGATCTGGAGTAGAATTCTGGTCATTGTGTCCTTCCCTCTCTTCCTCTTTCTGGGCTGGCTGTGCAACAGTTTTATGAGAACTTTAAGAGAAAAATGTGAGCACTTCCTTGGAAATCTTGGGATTCTGGTTATTAGCATGTGGGATCTTGATTCCAACTACAGAGGCTTGGGATCAGACATTGCTGTGTGAGACAGGGATCAAGTCAGGCTGGCTCAGGAATATGTCAGAACTCAGAGCAAAGACAGAATTGGAAACAGAAATGAAGTAGGATGTTCTCAATTCATAAATGTTCAGTTTTTCAAATCGAACCTTTAGTAAAATCTGAGGTTTCCCAGAATGCTTATTAGAGAACATAATCCAGAGAGG
Source organism: Neogale vison (assembly GCF_020171115.1). NCBI lineage: Eukaryota > Metazoa > Chordata > Mammalia > Carnivora > Mustelidae > Neogale > Neogale vison. The sequence continues at coordinate 105,231,129 of NC_058103.1, forward strand.
GAAAAGGTATGAAGGCTAGGCTTGGTAGCTTTAAAGGAGAGAAAAGGAATTCTTGCGGGTGCCAATGACACTTTCTTAAGGATCTTTATTCAGAATTTGGGGTTGCTATGGAAATAGTGGTTTTTTTGAGATTTTGAAGGTTGTTTTTATAATACAGGGCAACATTAGGAGTGCTAAAGAAAGAATTAGGTTGCCTTATAGTAGTGACAGTACATCTGGATTTGAGTTATTAAAATATTAGAAGGAAAAAAAATATTGGAAGGATACAGAAAGATCCAGTCCCAAAGATGATGGCAGCTTAGTTATGATAGGCCACCCTGTCTTTTACTTTCTTACTACTTCTGTTGCAGAGGGATAGTCTAGCCCTTGTATAGTTTTGATTCTTATGGGTGGAACCTCTTGGAGGCTCCCATCCTCCCTTCTGTTAAACAAGAGTGTTAGTCATTTCAGTGAGTTTGGCAGGTGTGAATGATGGATGCTCTATCACTGATACCCTTCTTTCTATAAGTGGTCTTCTGATTATCTACTGCTGTATAGCAAACTATCCCACATCTTAGTAGCTTAAAACAACCATTTTACTTTGCTTCTGATTTTGTGGATCATACCTTAGGAAGAACTTGGCTGGTGTTGCATCTGCTGGAGTACCTGGGGCTGGAGCGTCTTCTACCAAGATGGCTTAGTAACCCGCATGTCTGCTGCTTCTGTGCTCTCCCTTTCCCAGTCCTCCCACGCCATGGTGTCATATTCTCCAAGGTCTCCCCATGTGGTTTGGGTTTCTCACGGTATGTTGGGTGATCAGACTCCTTAGATGGTGGCTAGCTTTTCCAAGAGTAAGCATTCCAAGTAATAGTGAAAGGAAGCTGCCAAATTCTTAAGGCCTAGTCCTGCAAATGAATACGGAGTCACTTCTGTCTTACTCAGTTGGTCAGGGCAACTACAGAGCCTGCCAAATTCAAAGAATGAGGACACAGATCTACTTCTTGATGGGAGTAGTGTCAAAAACTTTGTGGCTATCTTTAATCTGTTACAGGGCTGTTAAACAGAAAGGAGAGAATGATTTGAGAAATATTGAATTGTGACTTTACCAGAAAACAATTTACTTATTTAATGATTCAGAAAGACATTTATGGATTGCTAAGTCTTTTTTTTTTTAAGATTTTATTTATTTGAAAGAGATCGCAAGTACCAGAAAGGCAAGCAAAGGGAGAGGGGAAAGCAGGCTTCCTGCTGAGCAGAGAGCCAAGTGGAGAGGGGGCTCAATCTCAGAACTTTGAGACCATGACGTGAGCCGAAGGCAGAGGCTTAACCCACTGAGCAACTCAGGTGCCCCTGGATTGCTAAATCTTGAGTAAGAATGGAAGTGAGGCAGGAAAGAGCTGCCAGAAAGTGGAAAAGGTTTTAATGGGCAAAGTGGAAAGATGACCAAGATAAGCTTTGCTTCATCATTGCCTTTCCTACCTTGTCCCTAAACTCTTGGTTCTGTGATCCTGGCCTTGAGTCCCAACCTGCCATTTCTGTCCTCTTTGCATTTGGTGCTCATGCTTGGTCTCCTCCTCCTCCAGTATTTGGACCTCTGCTTAGTCTCCCAAAGTCTGCATTGGCTCACTCCTTCGGCCGTGAGCACCTCCTGTTGCTTTTTAAGAGAACTGTCCTATTTCCCTGTTCCTTGGGAACCCAATGCCCATTCCCAGAATGATCAGCACTGGAGGATAGGGGGGCGACAGATAATGAGTTTGGTTCCATTAGATTGCTCTGGCACCTTTAGCAGTTGCTTAAGATAACTGATTTCTTCTTTTCTGGACTATATTATGGCCCAGTTCCTGCTCTCTCTTTATCTGACTTTACCTACTTCTTTCCCCAGTAATTTCAGAAGATTCAAGTTGAAGATAGGAGAGACTTCAGGACTTTTAGCATGGAATAGGCTTGTGAGCATATGGTTCAAATAATATTTATGGTATAAAGAAGATTATATGCCTTGCTCTTAAATTTCTAAAAATATCTCAGTTGGAGGGTTAGTTGGGTTAGTTCTAGAATATAATTCTACTTATGTTTACTGGAATATTCATAGAATTTTTATGATAATACTGCCCTATTCTCTAGTTTTAAGAGGAATAACACTTTTGCTATTGATGCTTTTGTGTAGTGTGTGTGTGTGTGTGTGTTTTGAAAAAGAGCTGCAAAAATTTTCTTTTCACTGATTATATTTTTACAAACCCATAGAGTTATAATAATCTTGGATTTTGATTTAACTTACCACTCATGGTTAATAGTTTAGAATAAGTCTATTTCATTAAGACAACTTTATAATACCAGTATCTTTAAATATAAGCCATTTAAATTTTTATTATAAAAGAAGGAATGTTTTCTGAAAAAAATCACTGTAGTGGAATGTAGGTCCATGTGGCTCCAATCCCTCAACCCATTCCTTTTACATAACCATTAACAGTTACCATATATCCTTCCAGACTTTTAAAAAAATTTTATATAGAGGCATATAATATACACACAGAAACACATAGTATAAAATCTTTTTAAAACAAAAATGACAACCTTCTGGACTTACTGCTTTACAGCAGTCCACGCCTTCAAACAGAGTTTGGTTTCTAGTTCTGTCACTTACTAACTTAGCAAGTTACATAACTTGTCTCTGCTTCAGTTTCTTTATCTGTAAAACAGGCCAAAGTATAGTGTATTCCTTACTGGATTTTAGAGGATTAAATGAAGTAATATTCTTGAAGTGGTTGCCATAGTGCCTGGCCCATAATATGTCTTGGATGAATATTAACTAGATAAAAGTGAACTTGCCTTTTTTTTTTTTTAAGATTTTACTTATTTATTTGACAGAGAGGAACACAGCAAGATGGGGAGCACAAGCAGAGGGAGTGGGATAGGGAGAAGCAGGCTTCCCACTGAGCAGGCAGCCCGATGTGGGGCTCCATCACAGGACCCTTGGATCATGACCTGAGCTGAAGGCAGATGCTTAACCAACTGAGCCATCCAGATGCCCCATGAACTTGCTTTAAAAAAACAAAACAAAACTATATTATTGATGTTTTCTTATGGCTTGGTAATAGTTTTAGAGTGTTGAGCTTTAAAAATTTTGTGTGTGTTGAGGGAGTGGTGTTCTGAGTTTTACTGTCATAGTAGCATGTTTGTTCAGTGATTCCACACACTTTCCATCCCCACAGCTGTGATGAGTTGCTGCTACTGATGGGCAATGTGGTGGGAATGTGTTTGTCTCTCAAGTGGTCCAAGGCAGGAAAAAAAAAGCTGAAAATCACTGGTTTAGAAAATTATACTACATTAGCAATTAATCCTTCTGTTAAGCCCTTAAGTGGAGAGTGGAGTTGGAAGACGTTTGTCTGTAGGGGAGGATGACATTATTGTTTCATTTATTTTATCCCTTATGTTCTTTGACGAATTATATGATTAGAGGGGATATGCTTATTCCCTAGTCTTCATATTACAATGAAGAAATAGACCCAGAAGAGAAGTGATGTTCTCAGTTCTATAGCTAGTAGTGGTAGAGCCAGGACTAGAATCTTGGTCATCAGATCCTCACCTTTCTGAATTCTTAAGAAGATAAAGAGCCTCTCACTACCAGTTGAAGCAACAATTGAATAATGGATGCACTCTAAGTGGCTTGTGTGTCAGTGCTGTATGCTTGAACTATTTTGTGTGTAGAGGCACTGACTAAGGTGTCATAAGCATTGGTGCTTGATGTTTTGTAAGAAACAAAACTTTATAATTTCAAGAGAGAGGCGCCTGGGTGGCTCAGTCAGTTGAGAGTCCAACTCTTGGTTTTTGAGATCATGATCTCAGGGTCATGAGATCAAGCCTCTCATGGGACTCTGGAGTCTGCTTGAGATTCTCTCTCTCCCTCTCCCTCTGCTCCTCTTCCTGCTTGTGCATGTTTTCTCCCTCTCTTCCTCTCAAAAATAAATTAATTTATTAAAAAAAGAATTCCAGGGACGCCTGGGTGGCTCAGTTGGTTAAGCAGCTGCCTTTGGCTCAGGTCATGATCCCAGCGTCCTGGGATCGAGTCCCACATCGGGCTCCTTGCTCGGCGGGGAGCCTGCTTCTCCCTCTGCCTCTGCCTGCCATTCTGTCTGCCTGTGCTCGCTCTCTCCCCTCTCTCTCTGATAAATAAATAAAATCTTTAAAAAAAAAAAAAAAAAAGAATTCCAGGAGAGATGTTGATAGGCTTTAAATATCAAATGTACTCTATATTGTTAGGTTCTATGTAATAAATAATAAGGGGATTGAAGACTAGTGGTTAGGTGGAAAGTGTAGATGCTGTTTTCTCCTATGAACTCTTTGTCTTTTGAACGCAACGTGAAAACATCTGTGTGTAAATAGGCCCTGGTACACACAAATTCCCTAGTTTGCAGTCTTTCTTATCTCGATAAAAGGAGCATAACTGCCATTCCTTTTAGAAAAATAGTAAGGAATAAAACCACTTTGGTCTGTAGATCATTTGGATACCTTCCCTCTACCTCTGTGCCCTGTCAATTCTCACTTCCTGGTTTCTAGGCGAGTTAAAGCTTTGGAGACTTTAGGAGGAATTCATGGCATTAGCATGATTTAGAGGCTGGTGCTCTTCCATCTCTATCCCCTGCCCAGCGTATGTGTTACAGTCTCTACCTTCTCAAAGGTGGGCTCTAGTTCAGGAGAGGATCAAGACTTTCCTCTTCCTCCAAAAAGGCCCTGTTGCCAAATTGCAGGCCTGTTGGCTGAGGTGAGAACACGGCGAGAGGATGGTTCTAAGGCCATAGCAGAAGGAGGAGAGAAGAAGGAGCCTAGTTAGTACCAACTTCTGGGCTGAGATGCCTGAGCTTAGAAAAGGGACACTGAGTTTGTGGTTGGAAGAATCCAAGCAAATGGAAGAGATTGCTGGAAAAAAGAGTAACTTTGGCAACATATTCTAAGTAAAAGGCAATACTCTGTTTATGAGATCCAGTGATCCTGTTGTGGCCAAGTGTAACAGTATGAGAAATACACTGCCCAGCTTTCTTGCTGTGACCATCACCTTGAAGTGTGATTAAGTCTAATAAAAAGAGCCCTAATAAGTTCTTAGACTTACCTTTTTTTTCTTTAAAGATTTTATTTATTTATTTGACAGAGAGAGAAGGAACACAACCAGGGGGAGTGGGAGAAGGAGAAGCAGGCTTCCCACTGAGCAGGAAGCCCAATGCAGGGCTCGATCCTAGGACCCTGGGATCATGGCCTGAGCTGAAGGCAGACGGTTAATGACTGAGCCACCCGGGTGCCCCTAGACTTATCTTTTTGAACTTCTCTAAGTTCCCATCCTTATAATTCTTTCTGTCAAGTTCTAACATTTAACATTTAAAAAAAAAAAAAACCCTTCAGCTTAATATTTTTATATTTTACCAGAAAGCTTAAAAACATTTTTATTGACCATGTGTGGTTTTTAAAAAATACATATACACAGTTGACCCTTAATCAATACAGGTTTGAACTATATGGGTCTACTTATATGTGGATTTTTTTCAATTAATATAGTGCAATACTGTAAATGTATTTTCTTTTCCTTAGAATTTTCCTAATATATCCTTTTCTCTAGCTTACTATATTCTAAGAATATGATATCTAGTACATATAACATACAAAATATGTATCAATGGACTATTTATGTTATCAGTAAATCTTCTGGTCAACAACAGGCTATTAGTAGTTGAGTTTTGGGGGAGTCAGAAGTTATATGTGGATTTTTAACTCTGTGGGGGTTAGGACTCCTAACCCCTCCATTGTTCCAGGGTCAGCTATACATTTTAGTTAGTTACGTTACAGTTCACATAGAGTTTTATAGAAGAGCCTGGAAACCTCTAATGCTGTTTCCATGGGAAATATGTTCATCCTACAGATAAACCTTTGAAGCTCATCTTCCTATAAATTGAGACTACCTTTTATAAGAGAGTGCCCCTTAGGTGTAATTTTAAGATTATTTATGATAGTCTTTTATTCATGTTATGTCCTGTTCTTATTTATTTATTTATTTATTTGACAGAGAGAGAGAGATCACAAGTAGGGAGAGAGGCAGGCAGAGAGAAGGAAACAGGCTCCCCACTGAGCAGAGAGCCCGATGTGGGGCTCGATCCCAGGACCCTGAGATCATGACCTGAGCCAAAGGCAGAGGCTTAACCCACTGAGGCACCCAGGCACCCTACCCTTTTCTGTTCTTAACAATAATTGAATATTAACAATAATTGAAAAAGCCAATATTTTCATCCTATTTTATATTGTTTTGAGTACATCAAAGGTTCTTAATTTGAATAAGGTGAATATTCCCCAATGCAGTGCAATTAAGTGGCTTCAGAATGCCTCATTATACTCTATTCTATGTATCATACCCTATTCTATGTAGCTTTTTAGCTTTCACTTGTCTTTCTGGTATTAAAAGTATTAAGCTCTCAGAAAGTACTATCATTTAAATAGCCAAGACCAACTGTCCTATCACATATTTTTAACTTTCTTATTATAAATATTCATGATAGAAGAAGTCCAGTTTCTTAACTCAGAAAGGGAACTTTTGAGATTTACTAAAAGGCGCAGTCACTTGTTTGCATGTTTTTAAAAGTCAGTACTTTTTCCCTTTTACTCTCTTTCCTCATGCCTGTCTAAAGTACCTGTTCATTTAACTACTTATTTTATTGAAGTAAAATTCACAAAACATAAAATTAACCATTTTCAAGTGGACAGTTCAATGGCATTTAGTACATCTACAACCACCTCTGTCTAGTTGTAAGACACTTTCATCATCCTAAAATAAACCCTATACCTATCAAGCCATTATTCCCCAATTTTTTCTCCCCTCAGCCTCACGGTGCCATTTTAAAATATGAAATTGAGAAATTAAAAATTAATCAAACTTTTTGAGGCAACTGAGATATTATAAGACTAAATATAGAGTACACTTCTAAATTCAATAACATGCAGAAATGCATTTAATATACTGACAGTGGAGGGACTCCTAGGTGTCTCAGTTGATTAAACATCTGCCTTCAGCTCAGGTCATGATCTTGGGGTCGTGGGACTGAGCTTAGCATCTAGCTGCATTGGGCTCTCTGCTCAGTAGAGATTCTCTTCCCTCTTTCTCTGCCCCCCCCACTAGTGCTTGCTCTCTCTTTTTCCTCTATTTAAAATAAATAAGTAAATAAAATCTTTTAAAAAGTAATATATTGATAGTGGAGAAATTAGATCATGAAATTGTATGTGGTATGTGTTGTATTTTTCCAACTATAAGGGGAACAAAAGAACACTTGGTAGAAAACACACCAAAGTACTAGTGATTTTGCTCTAGATTTTCTTTTTCTCATTTAAAGGAGGAAAAAAATCTTCCATAATTAAAATGAAAACAAACTGTAGATAGTTAAAAACTTGAACCTAAACTTACTATTGTAACATAATTTTTTGTTTCAAGTTAATATTAAACTTCAACAGCTTTTTTTTCCAGATTGAATTATGGCGTTTCTTAGAGAAAAAAAGATTTGTTGGAGAAACAAAACAATAATATTCTTTTCAGTCCTCCAAATTATCTCAAACTGTGAATACCTATTTCAAGTAAACTGTGTTCTAATTTATTTATTTATTTTTAAAAATATTTTATTTATTTATTTGACAGAGAGAGATCACAAGTAGGCAGAGAGGCAGGAAGAGAGAGAGAGAGAGAGGAGGAAGCAGGCTCCCTGCTGAGCAGAGAGCCCGATGCGGGACTCGAGCCCAGGACCCCGAGATATTGACCTGAGCCGAAGGCAGCAGCCCAACCCACTGAGCCACCCAGGCACCCTCTAATTTATTTTTTATTATTTATTTATTTATTTTTTAAGATTTTATTTATTTATTTGACAGAGAGAGATCACAAGTAGACGGAGAGAGAGGCAGTCAGAGAGAGAGAGGGAAGCAGGCTCCCTGCTGAGCAGAGAGCCCGATGCGGGACTCGATCCCAGGACCCTGAGATCATGACCTGAGCCGAAGGCAGCAGCTTAACCCACTGAGCCACCCAGGCGCCCTCTAATTTATTTTTTTAAATATACTTTATAGAACTTTCTTTTTAAACTATAAAACATTATATTTCTTTAAAACTTTTAATTCAATTCATTAATTCAGTTAATTAACATATAATGTGTTACTGGTCTCAGAGGTAGAGGTCAGTGATTCATAATCTTTTACAATACCCAGTTCTCATTACATTACTTGCCCTCCTTAATGTCCACCACCTGCAACCTTTAGTTTGTTTCCTATGATTAAGAGTCTCCTATGTTTTGTCTCCCTCTGTGATTTTGTCTTGTTTTATTTTTCCCTCCCTTCCCCTTGCTCCTCTGTAAAAAAATCACATTCTTGTTAGTATAAGTCAAATAGCACAGGGGTGTACAAATAAAAAGCCAACAGTCTCCTCTCACATATGGTCTTTTCTTGTACCTGCCTATAATAATTGTTGTTAGCAGTTTGGAAGGTGTTCTTAGCCTTTCAGTCATGTAGCTTATATGCAAATATAATAAAATTGGACCCAATTGAGTAAAAAACTCAAATGCCTTCAGGATGACTCTGGCAGTTAATGTAAATGTGTGAATGTACTAAGGACAGGTAGGACCCTTGCTTGCCAGAAGGGAATTTTACCATGCAATTTTCGTATTCAAAAGTAGTTGGAGGGGCACCTGGGTGGCTCAGTGGGTTAAAGCCTCTGCCTTCGGCTCAGGTCATGATCCCAGGGTTCTGGGATGGAGCCCCACATTGGGCTCTCTGCTCGGGAGGGAGCCTACTTCCCTCTCTCTCTCTCTCTGCCTGCCTCTCTGCCTACTTGTGACCTCTCTGTCAAAATAAATAAATTAAAAATATATATAAAAAAAATAGGGCCCTTCGCTGGCCAGACAGGCAGCATCCCTTGGGCTGTGTATCATTGTGCTTTCCTAGTTTTCCTTGCCCACCTCTTCCCTTCCAGACAAATACAAAAAGAATGTATGTCAGAGATTTATTTAACTCATTAATGAGGAAACCAGCAGGATATTAAAGCTGATTCTAAAAGCATTTGAGGGGGCGCCTGGGTGGCTCAGTGGGTTAAGCCTCTGCCTTCGGCTCAGGTCATGATCTCAGGGTCCTGGGATCGAGCCCCGCATCGGGCTCTCTGCTCGGCAGGGAGCCTGCTTCTCCCTCTCTCTCTGCCTGCCTCTCTGCCTACTTGTGATCCCTGTCTGTCAAATAAATAAATAAAATCTTAAAAAAAAAATAAAAGCATTTGAGGAATTGAGTGAATGCAGGTATTGAAGAAAGAACATTGAAATAAATAAACTCAATATAAAATTGGTTAATGTCCTACTGGGTGGTAAAGCCATTACCTTTGGAGGGTGCTGGAGAGATATTATCTCTACCAAATAAAAATCTGTAAAAAAAAAAAACCTATTAACTTCATAGAATTTGGGTCCTAATCAAAAGTAAGCAGCAGATCAAACTATAATTAAATATATTTGGGAGGACCTATTAAACAATGTTTCATTATACATTATACATTAAAAGGTCTTACAGTTCTTGATGAATCTTATTTCCAGTTTTGGTTAATTTTTCTTACAGGGAGAAAGGCCTGTAAGGCAAGAGCAGTATAGTAGGGACCAGAACTTGGAAGAGCTTGGTGTCTTAAACTAGGAAACTAGGAAATTTGAAATTTCAACAAGTGTTTATTGAGCACATACTACATGCCAGGTAGTGAATTTATTATACTCCTGAATTTATGGTTGTGTTGTGGTGCCTCTCCCATACCCCTTATATGTGGACTTGTGTTTCTTAGGGGGTTGTATTAGGTAGTCATTGGAGAAGCTACTTTTCCCAAAATACACATGTTCTTTGTCCTCTGTCCCGATCCCAATGTAGATATCTTGCCTGAGTAGAACATACATGTTTTGAAATAGCTTTTCAGGTGATTTTTATGTCCCTTCCCTTTTGAAAATCATTCCTATATTTATTGGGCTTTTTTTTTTTTTAGATTGAATGAGTAAACTGCAAGCAGAATTATAATCAATATTTTTAAAGTTTTCATTCCTTTCTTATCTGCCTCATCCCTGTAATACTAAAACTAAAATAATTAATGTCTTGGTTATATCCTCAGCAAGAATTAAATGCAATTGTCAAATTTAGAATTGTATTTCATGCAAGCAAGACGTAAATTTGGGAAGAACTGGATTTAGTCTTCCTAATTGTATCTTTAGGTTATGCCTCTCATTAAGTAAACTGAAAAAGTTGTCATTTATAGTAGTATATAATCTGCCTGGCAAAGACGTGTGATTAAAAAATTAGACTTAAAAAATGTTTTTAAGAGAAAATAGACTGTCATTAGCTTGTTGGAGACCATGGCAAAAAGAAATAAGTAATAAAAGAAAAAAGTGTATATGTGTTTAACTTGTGGTTGAAGTATTTGAGTTGAGTCAACAATTAAAATGAGCAGCCGTTGTGGACATGCATTTCAGTTCTTTTAATATAACTTTAATTAGGTAGCCTTTCTGTGTAAATGCACTCACAAAGCAGAGATTTGTGATTTCAGTACACCTAAGCAGCTGTGGAATTTATAACTTAATCACAGGATATGATATTACAGATTAGGGGAGAAACTGGGAAGTAACATGATACAATTGGTATATTGTGTATTTTTCTTTTTATTAGTGTGCCGCTCCAACAAAAGCCCCTGGGTCTGTTTGACTTGTTCAAGTGTCCATTGTGGAAGGTAGGTGACATTACTTCACTACCCTACTTGCTTTTTTCAATTTGCCTTTAAGCTTTATGTCAAAGTTTTAGTGACTTGGATTTACTAGCACCATTGCTTAATTATTGTATGTAATTCTCTGAAAGTCTTCCCTTTCCCAGTAGTCTGTTTGCTCAGTGTTAAAACAGAGAAAAATCTAGGGGGAAAAACCTTTATATTGGTACTCGGAAGAATTAATTTTGATGATCAGATAATTTAGTAATATTTGATTGAAAAGGTGAAATGAGGAAACTTTGAATTCTTTAAATAAAAGTTTACATTATGGTGTTTGTTAAACTTTTTAATAGGGTAAATTTAAGCATATACGAAAGTATAGAGATAATATAATTGAAACACATGATTTTCATCACCTAGCTTCAACAGTGATTAATACCTTGCCAAACTTGTTTCACCTATTACCTATACTGTACTGATTTCTGAATCAAATTCCAGATATCACATCATTCTTAAAACAAAACAACAGAATGTTTATAGATACAGGAATTCCCTGGAAAATGATCTTGTTAATAGATTTCATTATCTATTGCTGTCTAAAATGTACCAAATGTTTCATTGTTCATTAAGACATTTTTGTTTTCAGGGCCTTAACATCTCCTACCCCCCAAATCTTGTTCAAGCCTGAGCATTTCCTCCCCTTTCTTGGCTTCAAAATGATGTTACATAAATAGTTTAGTAACTTTATTCCTCAAACTCAAACTCAAAAATCAACCTTTGCATTCTTTTTTCTTTTTTAAAAGATTTTGTTTATTTATTTGACAGAGAGAGAGAGACAGGGAGAGAGGGAACATAAGGAGGGGGAGTGGGAGAGGGAGAAGCAGGCTTCCCACTGAGCAGGGAGCCCAATGCAGGGCTCCATCCCAGGACCCTGGGATCATGACCTGAGCTGAAGGCAGCCGCTTAACGACTGAGCCACCCAGGAGCCCCTCAACCTTTGCATTCTTTCAGCTTGACAGCACATTTATTTCTATTGCTCTTTTAACTTAGAAAATCCACTTCGAATTTACTTAGAAGTTAATAGCTTAGCAGCAAGAGAATAGGAAATCAAACTGTCACACACGCTGAAATCTACATTGTATTTGTTAGGACTATTTCCCCATTATTTTTAAACCCTCATTGCATGAATAAAGCATCTGTGTTCAGTTAACTTTTGATTTTTCACATTTTGAGTCATGGAATTGAGTTTTTTTTTTCCATGTACACTTAAAAGTACCTTTGTAAAATGTTAACTGTATATCTTAATTGTGGCTTTGAAATCTCTAGGATTTGGGGAACCTGAAAAAACTTTGTACAGATAACATTTTTTTTTAAAAAGAAGACAAGTAGAAGCACTTAAATTCTGCATTTGAAGAGACAGATTCCTCTCCTAGATTTTGAGAGGTGAGAATTATAATGCAATAAAACTTATATAGTTCTGTTCTCCAGTTGTCTCATAGTGCTCTACGACCTAAATCTTGAAGGTCCTATGTTAACAAAAAGACCTTACAGACTCTCAAAAATTGGAGAGGTTAATGTTCTTAATAGCAAGGGACAAATAGTTCTCTAAGTAGGTTTTGGAAAAATAAATTGAAAAATTTCTAGACTCTGCAGGTAGTCTGTTACCATTTGTAAGCAGTCTTAAGTTTAGAAATTCAGCATAGTTTCAGAGAAATATGATTAAGTAGATTAAACAGTGAGAGTAGCTTGTATTTGGATCTTCTTTTTACATAGCTGATTGGTTAATTTTCTTTTTTCATGTGATCCTGGATGTTGATTGCCAGGGATTCTGATTTTTCAGTAATTGTAGACCGGTTTCCTGCAGAATGTCTTAAGCTGAATATTCCTTCAATTTATAAGTAGCATATTTGGGTTGTATATTCCATCAGCCTTCACAACATCATCCCATTTATTTTTCAAATTCTTGTGATTGTGGTTAGAAATCTGTGGCATATATATATTGATGGTTTTCCTTTTTAGACCAAATTGTTCAGTTAAAATCTAAAATTAGATGAGGGAAATATTTATCCAGTTTATACATAATTGGTAACTTCTGAGTGGTATATTTGAATATTGGCCAAAACATTGCAGTAATATAATATTAATTATCAGCAATAATATAATATTAATATCAGCAGTAATACTTCTTGCTTACAATGCTTACAATAAACATCTAGTACATTGAGACTATAGTGTGGTGATAAAATGACCTCTATGTACTATGTACAGATGATCAGTTTTTGAAGACCTAAGAGTAGTGATGCCTTATGATTATATTGTTTAGTATTGCTTTTTCTTTGATTTTGAAGGTGCTCATTATAATTACTACTTTGGTTTCTCATGGCACAGTATAAATTATATAAGCATAGGAAATTGAGCTGATTAGATATGGAACCTACACAATGCCTTGGAGTTTACCTTTTTAATTATGTTTTGGGTGTTTCTTGACCTACATGTGCTTAATATGACCACTTCCTAAACAATTATATTGTACAAATTCTGAATAAATAGTAATTAAGCATATAAAGGAATACATGAGTAAAATAATTACCAACATCCATTCATTCATTTATGCATTCAGATCCATGAATTTCTTAATTTAATCAGCTAAGAACTCATGAAGTCTAAGTACTATTATCTCCATCTTACAGATGAGAAAATGTAAGTGCAAAGCTACTTTTGAGCCCAGGAAGTGTAATTTTTGGGCTTATACTCTTAACCATTATTTTATTTTAAAATTGATTTTAGTTTACTTTTGTGGACAGAGGATCCATATACACATGGTTTTTTGTTATGTTTACTATAGTGAATAAAATGGGGAAAAATATGATCAAAATCTAAGTTGAGGTTAGTATTGCCTCTGATGCTTCCAGCTTTCCTAGGGCAGAGGCTGAGCCTGAAGTTTGTCCTCCCTATTTACCCCAGATGTTCTGCTTTCCCCAAGGTGAGTGTTGCTCCTGGTATAATGAAGGTGCCTCATGACAAAACTTTACTTTAACTCTCTATGTTTATTTTGGTACCATTTGACCAACATTTGTTTTGACTGACTTTTCAATAAGGTCTTGCCTTCTGTAAATTTACTACTTTCTAGGAACTGGGAAGTTCTGTTTTATAAGGGTCTTCACAGTACTGGCCAGTTACAACATCGTACAGTAATTAAGTGGAGGTTTAGAGGAACTTGGGTGTATGCCCTGTGCATTATTTCAGTTTCCTTCTGCTTCCTGTAATGTACTGATTTATTAAGTCTAGTTGGAAAGTGTTAGAAAATTGTTATGAATAGAGTCAACCTTTGATTATCTTTGTCCATGTAAAGAAATGGTTTATATAAGCTTAAGATGATTTGTACTTTGTATGTTTCTTTTTTTTTTTTTAAGATTTTATTTTATTTATTTGAGAGAGAGAGAGACAGTGAGAGAGAGCATGAGCGAGGAGAAGGTCAGAGGGAGAAGCAGACTCCCCATGGAGCTGGGAGCCTGATGTGGGACTGGATCCCGGGACTCCAGGATCACGCCCTGAGCCGGAGGCAGTCGTTTAACCAACTGCGCCACCCAGGCGTCCCTGTACTTTGTATGTTTCTAAGCAAATGTGTTTCCATATGAGTGGAGATAATTATTTAGGCAGTTGAATAAAATATCTAAAGCTATATTGATGAGAAAGAGAAGATTATGCCTGTTTTCTTATCTGACTTTCTCCTTTTATATTAAGCAGCAGCCCAAGTGCAGTCTAAGAGTGATTTAGTTTTCAAATCTTGCCTTTGAGAATAACCTGAGTTGGTTAGCAGTCTGAGAAAATCTTAAAAAGGAAAAAAGCTATCAGCAAAGGGATTGATAAGTGATAATATCTGTGATATTGAAACTGATTTGCATAGATGAGCCTTTCCTTGCCTGGCCCTAATCTTCTGTATAATTAAAAGTTGACTGTCATGTTTGATTGCAAAAAAGCATATTTTAAGCACTCCACTTAATCACTAACTAATTGAATGCTCTTTATAGGACTGAATGCTCTTATAAGGAGGAATTCTTTCTCATTCTAATTTTATTATCATCTGCTATTTTAACTTCCAAAGCAATATGTAGATTAAAATAAAATTTTATTTGGTTTTTGTAAGGTATGTGAATGGCCATGCAAAAAAACATTATGAAGATGCACAAGTACCCTTAACTAATCATAAGAAATCAGAAAAGCAAGATAAACCTCAGCATACAGTATGTATGGATTGCAGTAGCTACAGTACATACTGGTAAGTATTAATATTTTCTGGAGATGATATTTCTTACTCAGTGTGTGCAAGTGTTTTTGCATTTTCCTCACTCTTTCCCCTCCCCTATCAATCTCTAAACCTTTTGCTACTGCCATTACCTCCTTTTAGTTTTGTTAGGATGCATAGGGCATTGGCGCCATCAGGAAAGCCTGTCCTTATTCATTCAGATTTTACTGGGCATTGTTCCCTTCAACTTCTGGGCTGCCTCTTTCCCACCCCTCTGTTCCCTGTTCATCCTGATAAGCTTCAGGGCAATGAAAAGTATTTCTTTGTGGTTCTTTATAATTATTTTTCTTTTCTTATTTTGTTTTTAATTGAAGAATAATAAGATAAACATTTGTGTTCAAAACAAAACAAAAACCTAAGCCCATGTTTTTACTGTCCAGTTAACAATTTGTTATATAATCTTGAAAATGTAACTTCTTGGTTTAAAAAACTGTTTTGACAATCTCCCTTCTCCCAGCACAGATCCATTCTGTTCTCCTCTGTAGATAAATGTTAAGAATTTCACATGTAGCCTTTCAGGCTTTTTTTTTTTTTTTTTAAATTTAAAGTATCACATCCTTTAAAAGGAGATTGGAGGCCCTATTCTCTCTTTGTAATATAATATATATGTCTGTTTTGTATAAATGACAATGAAATAAGTATTGATTTTTGTGACTACTTAGAACTAGGTTATTTAGGTTACAGTAATGTTAAATAATTCATATTCATTTGCTATGCTTAGATGGTCAGTGTTTCTTGCAGTTTTAACTTCAGTGTGAAGCAAATTTTTTTTCCTTGACTAGTAAATTATGACAGATAATTCTTTACTTGCTTTAAAGCGTTTACTCTCAATTAAAAAGGTTTTTGGCATTGAAGGGAAAAAAAGTCATTTGAAAGATCCCTTTGGAGATCCTTTTTGACCATCCAGCCCTTAAATGTCACATGAAAGCAGTACAGGACAGGAATGGGGATTTAAAATCTAAAGATCACTTTTGATTTACACTCTACTGGAGTTTTATGCTACTTTTCTACATCATTCTTTGTTGATTGTTGTATTATAGAAAAATGTCCATCAAAAGGAAGAAAGAGTGCCTTCCTATCTTTAAAATTTTTGCAAATTTAACATTATTACTTTGTGGCTTTTGAATGAAATACCTTAAGGTTTAGTCATTCAAACCACTACTCTTTCAGTGAGAGATGTCCAGACCTGGAAGAGAGAGAAGCTAGAGGTAGATTTTTTTTTCAATAAAAATGAAAATCTTCCCAAGATTTTCACACACGGGCTAGTGCTCAGTTTGCTGTCATTTCCTCTTGTAAAATGCTACTTCCTATGAAAGGTAAGCATTAACCAGGCTGTTAAAGTGTTCTCATTAGTTTTTCCCTCTTTCCCTTAGGAAACTTGCATACTAGAATGACAGAGCTACCTCACTGACAGAACCATATGTTTCTTTAAGACTGAACTTTTAGAGATCAGAATTTAAGATCATTCCTTAGGTATAATTCACAATCATTGTTGTAAGTCATGTCAACCTGTATGTACCAGACGTTGAAAACATTCATTCTTCTTGATTTTCAGTTAGCAGTTTGCATGAAATGCTAAATGGGTAAGTTTGGAAATACAGTTAAATCTCTGTGTGCTATAACAAGTTTGCATTTGGGTTTTCTTCCAATTGGTAAGATTATGAGGAAATAGTAACTCTTTTAGGAAATTTTAAAACTTATCTTAACAGAGTAGAATAGGTCTCTTTAAAACTATAGGTTACATACTTCAGTTCTTCATTTATAAGAATATACTTTTTGCATTTTGTTAGGAGTACCTTTATTAACTAGGATTGGAATTTGATTTGTTTTATGTTGGTATAATATGCTAAAGTACATGAGGTTTCATGGCTGAATTGTAATTAAATGGCAGATCTTGAACTTTGGGGAGTACATACCATGGTGGAGGCTTCTTGGGCAACTGTGTCTTTTGTGTGAAGTTATATAGAGGGGCAAATGTTTGGACACTCAGAGCTTCTGAAATGCAGGAAGGGAACTGCAGCTGGTCACATTACTGTGTCATATGTAGGTTTAAGAACAAAATGCCCAAGGGAATTGGGCATTACACTGATGCCTTAAAAGAAATCTATGATAATTACAAACTAATAAAGGTGTAGTCTAAATTAACATTTTCGTCACACCTCAGCATGATTAAAAAAAAAAACAAAATGAAAAAAGATTTCTTCTTTCTGTATGAATGTGTGTGTGGTGTTTTCTAGTATGCTTCAGTAATTTCACTTAATTCAGTTTATCAAGTTTCCTTGCACATAAGTTTCTTATAGTTAGACTCAGTGATTTGCTTCAGAGGTAAAATATTGGTGCATTAGTTTTGACCTATTTGATTATTGTTATGCTTGTAGTCAAAATCTTTTGACTTCAGGTATTGTTAAAGCTCCTTTTCCACATGCTCTCTGCCCTAAAGAGGTTCAAACATGCTCTGAGGCTTATAGTTTATCCTTTTTTCCCCTTTCCAAGAGTCCCTGCCCTGTCCTATCTTAGCATATCCTTTGTGAAGTTACCACTGAACTTGTCCCCACTCCACCGAGCTTCACTTGTAGCTGGATGTAATCTCTCCTAAACTCATAGTTCTTAGGATACTTGTAATTTCCTGCTGAACATTAGGTTATTCGTAAATGTCCTTGTGGACTGCAGGAACCATATGTCAGATGATATCTTCCATAGTACTCAGTGTCTGGTGCAGAGTAGGCAATATACTGTATTGTTGGAAAGATGTATTTTATGTATCTTCCAAAAATGGGGAAGGTTACACCAAATCTATAATACTTTTCCTCTGATCATCTTGGAGGACTGAGGAACCACAGACCATCTTTCTTGAAGAAGATGTAAATTGTAGCTTGTGTGAGCTATTTCATTTACCTCCCAAGAGGGACACTCTGCTGTAAAGCAGTTCCCTTCACTTCTCACATGAACAGGACATTTGGAAGAAGCACATATTAACCAAACAGAACAACATAAAATGGGTCACTGTTTCAAAAGAGGGAAAACAACACCAAAAGGAGTAATTCTGATTTGACACAAACCTACTCCTTTAGGAGCTAAGCTTAGAGGTAAGTGAAGATTTGTATAAAAATGAAAATCTCCCCAAGATGTTCACACAAGGGCTAGTGTTCACTTTTATTATGTGTTAAGTGATATTTCCTTTCCTCCCACCCCAGCTTCTCTCTCCAGTCAGTAAAAATGGAATTGTATATGGTATACATTACTGTATCAAAAAGAAACTATGATTAAATTTAGGAACTTTTATTTGATTTCTTACATAAATAGGCATTTGGAATTAACAGTTTTAAAATGCTGAACAGATAACTTTTGATATCTGACATAGTCTTGTCAACTCTGATCCTTATCAGTAGTAACCGAATTTCTGATAATGCAGAAATATGAAAGGAATATTAAAAGTAAATAAAACAAAATGAAAAAATTTTATATATTTTTAAAGATTATATTTATTTATTTATTTGACACACAGAGATCACAGGTAGGCAGAGAGGCAGGCAGAGAGGGGGATGCAGGCTCCCTGCCCAGCAAAGAGCCCAATGTGGGGCTTGATCTGAGGACCCTGAGATCATAAACTGAGCCAAAGGCAGAGGCTCAACCCACTGAGCCACCCAGGTGCCCCTAAAATGAAAAATATAAAACTAAACTACTAGGCAGGGTAATGTTTTAATCAAACAAGGAAACGTGAGATGTGGATCAATTTGTTTAGAAAAAAGACTTATGTTTCACATTTTTAAAAAACATATTTATTTATTTTAGAGTGTGGCGGTTTGGGGGTTTGGGAGATGGAAGAGCAGAAGGAGAGGGAGAAGCTCAAGCAGATGAGCCCCATATGGTGTTCAGTCCTGAGACCCTGAGATCACAACCTGAGTTGAAACCAAGAGTCACATGCTTAACTGACTGCCATAACGTGCCCCAGCATTTCAGATTTTAAACACCTCTAACAAATAACCAGTTTTGACTAAAACTAATAAAAATAAAGTTCTTATTTGTGGACTTAAATTGATTCCAAATCATTTTCAAGGGAAATTATGATTAAATATTGAAAAGGAGGGGGAAAAGGTAAAAAAACAAGTGGGGTGCTTGGGTGGCTCACTGGATTAAACATGGAGCTTTTGATTTCAGCTCAGGTTAGGGTCGTGAGTTTGAGCCTATGTTGGGCTCTGCAATGGGTTCTTTCTCTGCCCCCCCACCCTTGTTCACATGCGTGCACACACGCTTGTCCACTGTCTCAAAAAAAGAAAAAATAAAGTAAAAAGGGGAAAATCTTTAGACTATCTTTATAAACAATTTGGTATGAGTTTTCAGTGTTTTAAAGATTAGAGAACAGGAAGGGTTCTGTTTATTTAAATACAGTATTTTTGAAGTTTAAAAAGAACTTTTTCAATAGAGGTGGTTTGAAAACATGAAAGGCTCTTCCTTAATAAGCTAGTACTTGTCTGTTTTTAACAAAGGATATAGGTTTTCTCTGCAGGTGTTCTTCAAATTTCCCAAAATTGGCTTATTTGATGGCAATACATCAGAATTTAATAAAAGAGAATTTTAAAATAAGCTTGCTATGTAAGTTCTTTTGGGTTTTAACTTTCCTTGGTTTGAAAAGATGAAGTCACTAGAATACAAGCTTTTTTTTTTTTCCCCCTGTGATTGTAGGTTTTATAATAAAACTAGAGGTCAGATTTGCCTCCGAATGTCACAGTATTACAGGGGAATGAAAAGGAATTTAAAACGTAATGATGGCTGTGCCATTGCCCTTCTTGAAGGGTACTTTTTGTGTAAAAGTTTTCATTTTGTTTTGAGAGGATTTTGTTTATTAGTGTTATATATAGTTTACTTTTTAAAGATCACTTTGTAGGGATACCGGGTGGCTCAGTCGGTTAAGCATCTGACTCTCGATCTCAACTGAGGTCTTGACCATGAGTTCAAGCCCTGTGTTGGGCTCCATGCTAGGCATGGATCCTACTTTTAAAAAAATGGTTTTTTGGAGGTGCGTGGGTGGCTCAGTTGGCTAAGTGCCTACTTCTCCTTCTCCCTCTACTCCTCTCCTTGCTCGTACTCTCCCTCTCGTTCTCTCTCTGTCAAATAAAGAAAATCTTAAAAAAAATTTTTTTTTAATACAAAATATTTTTATCAAACAAGCCCTATAAGATAATAAAAGAACACAAATACCGGTGACAGGCTTTCCTACTCTGATCTCATTAAACACATGACAAGATAAAAATATTGGCTATTTAATGAAAACACAGACTAGGGGCACCTGGGTGGCTCAGTGAGTTAAGCCTCTGCCTTCAGCTCAGGTCATGATCTCAGGGTCCTGGGATCGAGCCCTGAATTGGGCTCTGCTCAGCAGGGAGCCTGCTTCCCTCTCTCTCTCTGCCTGCCTCTCTGCCTACTTGTGATCTCTCTTTGTCAAATAAATAAATAAAATCTTTAAAAAAATACACAGACTAGTCAGATTTGATAACCTGGATAAAAAGCTGAAGCTATAAGAAATGAATTTATATCTATTGTGATTAATGTCGTATCTCACCCTATGTGTATATTATACTTTGAGATATTTATTAAATCATAGTGTGAAGATGTCCTGAATAGGACATTTTCAAATAGTTTATGTCACCTCTAGCTTATTCTTTTAAGATGTTTCTTTTTTTTAAAAATATTGTACACATTAATTTAGATTTACTTATGTATGAAGTCTTATATAGAAGCATGTATAAATATGTTGGGGGTAGTGGATGCTCAGTTCTGTGGTTTGCTTTTTAATCTGATTAGGTGCCTCATGAATCTAATTTGAAGATTTCTTCTTAATAGAGTAGTGTTTTATATTTTAGAATTGGGAGAGTCATGCAGTGCAGGGGAAAAAGTAGGAAACAAGTGTTTCTAAAGTTAGAATTTAAAAAGAGTAAACCCATATTAAATTTTAGGATAAGAGAATGATTAAGTCATGCTGTATGTTTTCATTTTTGGAAAATGGGAAAGAAAGCACAGATAGGGATGACCAAGTGAGGAATTTTTCAACGATTTTATTTGAGAAAAAGAGTGTGCATGAACGCAGGCACACAAGCTTGAGCAGCGGAAAGAGCAGAGGGAGAGGGAGAGAATCCCAAGCCTACTCCATCCAGAGGGTGGAGCCCTATGTCAGGCTTGATCTCACCACCCTGAGATCACCACCCCAGCAGAAACCAAGAGTAGGTCACTTAACTGACTGAGCCACCCAGGCACCCAAGTGAGAAATGTTTTTGCCATTAAACAGGTGAATGGTGCCACATGGAAAATATTGAGGATGGATAAAGGAGTTGGTGTAAATAGGATGACAGCTTAAATCTGAATATAAAGCAGGTAATACAGAAGACAGAGAAGAAAATATAAGTAAAGCTATATTGTGGAACCATCAAATACTATATCTTAATTTGCCTGTAGATACCTATGGATCTGAATGTCACCATATAAGGGGGTAGAGTGAGGGAGATCACACACTGAAGGAAATAACTAAAATATAGAATAGGGGCGCCTGGGTGGCTCAGTGGGTTAAACCTCTTCTTCTTCAGCTCGGGTAATGATCTCAGGGTTCTGAGATTGAGTCCCACATCAGGCTGTTTGCTCAGCGGAGAGCCTGCTTCGCCCCACCCCCCTGTCCCACCTGCCCCTCGCCTACTTGTGATCTCTGTCAAATAAATAAATCTTTTAAAAAATATATAGAATAGAATGTTAGTTGAATTGGAGAAGAAAAAAGATGGGTTTGGGGGAAATTATAGACTGAAAAATAGAAAAGGATTAGACCTAATTAGATGTTAGAAATTAGAAATAGTGAAAATCTGAAAGTATATACATAAAGAATTAATATAACCAAGGAATTGGATAATTTTATTTTGTTCTTTTTTTGAGTAAGCACAATGTGAAATAAAGCTGTGATTTTATCCATTTTTTACCTCCCTGATTATATATCAGTGTAAGTAACTTGTGTTTCTTATGAACATTTATCTGCTACTTGAGGTATGTTCTTTCAGCACAAGGTGATAAAATTAATTTTTCTTTTAACACCAGTGTACATATATATTCCATACTGTATGCTTAATTTCTTTATTAACTATTAGCTCAATTTAAAGCTAAGATCATTTTGGCTCAAGTAATTTGGATTTAAGACTAATCTTCATATAGCCAAGATGATAGTGTGATTTGTTTCAAGTAAAGAAAGATAACAATCCTCCTCCTACACCTTTTTTTATATCCTGTTTCTTTGACATCACTAATATGTTGTCTGATATGATTTTGAGTGTTTTCTTTTGTCTTTAATGTTCAAATTACTTACCTTTTCTTAAACAGTTCTTTGTTTTTTTTCTCAAAAGAAAAGTGAACCTTTTCCTTATCTGATAAGTAGTCTATAGAAGTAGAGGTCATCTTTACTTGAAGAATCATCTAAAATCACTAAACAAAAACTTTTTTTTTAAAGATTTTGTTTATTTATTTGACAGAGAGTGTGCACAGGCAGGGGGAATGGAGAAGGGAGAAGCAGGTTCCGCACAGAACTAGGAACCTGACATGGGACTTGATTCAGGATCCTAGGATCATGACTAGGATCATGACCTGAGCCAAAGGCAGATGTTTAACCTACTGAGCTGCCAAAGTGCCCCTAAACAAAAACTTTAAGTATAAATTTAACAACCTAAATTTTTGTTGTATAATATAGGTAGTTCTTGACTTGTTTGTTAGACACATGAAGTCCTATGTGAATGAGATGCTATACCCTGGACCTCCTTTCCTAGCAAAGTACTAATCAGGTTATCTGAACTCTGACCAGCTTCCTCCTATCACAGTTTCTCAGTAACAGCAGTATAGAAAGAAGTCAAAGAGGAGTACAACTCTTTATAATATTATTTCAACTACATTTTGGGAAACAGGTGTATTTTCACCTTACAACGTTTAACCATATTTTATAATAACATTTATTTCAAAATGGGAAATCCATTCTCAGTTTCAGAGGACTAATCTATACTATAAGCTTTTGAAATCCAGCCTGTAAGTTAAATACTTTTTTGTACTAATCTTATTCTGACATAATCTTGAAGGGAAAGAATAACTGTACTTTTTTCCCCAGGTATTAGAGGTAAGTATAATTCTGACTGATTAGCTTCAACACAGTTGTAAACCAGAGAGAGATTTTTAGAAATTGTTTACTTTAAATCCTTCTGTTTACCTTGGGACTTTTTAATACCAGTATTAGAGGGATAGTTTCCAGTTTGAAAACAGTGTCTCAGCTAAGACTAAGGCAACCAGACAACATTTAAACTCTCATTTATATTTGACTTTTCCTACTTATTTTCTTCTGACCTCTTGGCCAGGGAGGAAGAAG
Organism: Neogale vison; assembly: GCF_020171115.1. Lineage (NCBI taxonomy): Eukaryota > Metazoa > Chordata > Mammalia > Carnivora > Mustelidae > Neogale > Neogale vison. The sequence goes on from NC_058103.1 coordinate 105,254,517, forward strand.
AAATCAAAAGGGATTGTAGGGAGCTAGAGAAGCCCATGCTGTGAGGCAGCTCTTGGTTACACAAAGGAAGGAAACTAGGATTTATTGATCTCTACCACATGCCAGGCAGTCTTAGAAGTTTTGGCCCATAGAAGTAGGTGCTTTCCTTTTAACGTCATTGTCATCATCATCATCATCATCAAATAATATTTGCATAGCGTGGTAAATTCAGAGTATAGAAATTAAAGTCTTAGAAATAAGTGTTCTTCTTAATGATTGTAAGAGAACTTAAAATTGGCTCTTGAGAAATAGGGACAGTTGTAAAAACATTAATGAATTTTTTTAAACCAGTGAAAAATAACCCAGGCAAAACAAAATTGATTTCTTACAGCTCGGTAAAGTTAAATTTGTTATTCCTTTGTGATATTGGGTAATATTATAGAATATTAGAGCAGGTAATGTCCTAGATACCCTTTATTTTTTATTTTTATTTTTTAGAAGATTTTATTTATTTATTTTACAGACAGAGATCACAAGTAGGCAGAGAGGCAGGCCAGGGGGGCGGGGGAAGCAGGCTCCCAGCCAAGCAGGGAGCCTGATGTGGGGCTTGATCCCAGGACCCTGAGATCAAGGCCTGAGCCCAAGGCAGAGGCTTTAACCCACTGAGCCACACAGGCGCCCCACCTAGATACCCTTTAGATTGCCACTGCTATCTAACAAAAATAATACATCATTTAAGTAATTTTAAATTTTCTAATAGTCACATTAAAAAAGCAAAAAGAAACAGGTAATTGTATATTTTAACCCATCTATGCAAATACTATCATGTCAACATGTAATCAATATAAAATTATTAGAGGTTGTTTGTATTCTCTTTTTACATAAAACTTTCCATATCCAGTGTATATTATTACACTTATAGCACATCTCCATTCAGATACTAAACTTTCATTAGAAACGCTTGACTTCTGTGTAGATTCATAAACATTACAGTTAAAAAAGTAGATTCTAAAAACGATTAGAACTTTTCCAGTGAATGAATGAAGTACCAAAAATACATTTTTCCTTAATATTTGCATCTGTATTGACAAAACTGACTAATCTTTTTTAGAACAACTGATTTGACTCTGAAGCAAAAGCGTTATCAGTTTAAGTAAGTCTACTAACTCTTGTAACAACTCAGTATTATTAACATTGAATTCAGAGGGGCACTATGTACACTGAAAATCTACTCTGTATCTGTATCAACAACATGGTCTTCAGTTTCCTCACAGACCTTACAGGCTATTTACATAATGCTATTACAATTAAAATTGTCTGCATATTTATTCATGTTGAAAAATGTGTAAAATCATTATTGATTTATATTATTAAAAGTTTTAATTTTAACATACATTCTTGTACCTGTCTAGCCAGGTTACAAATAAACTTTTCCTTTCCTTGGATCTTTAAATTGAGCTCATTCATGTGCCTTGTGATATAGGAGAAAAAAATGTATTTCATACTCGGATGTTTTCTATTTGTTGAATATTGGCAGATATTCTTTCATTTCAAGAAAATCTTGAATTAGAGGGACAGGGGTGCCTAGCTGGCTCATTTGGTGGAGTGTGCAACTCTTGATCTTGGGGTCGTGAGTTTGAGACCCACGTTGGATGTAGAGATTACTTAAAAATAAAATTTTGAAAAAAAAAAAGGAAAGAAAAAAAGAGGGGTGCCTTGGTGGCTCAGTTGGTTGAGCAGCTGACTCTCCATTTTGGCTCATGATTTTGGCTCAGGTCATGATCTCAGGATCCTGGGATCCAGCCCCATGTCAGGCTCAACACTCAGGGGGGATTCTGCTCAAGGATTTTCTTTCTTCCTCTCCTCCTGCGCTCTTGCACGTGCATTCTCTCTCTCTCTCTCAAATAAATCTTTTTAAAAAAATCTTGCATTAGAGTTAATAGTACAGTAAATCTTTGTAAAACTTTTTTATGACTCAAACTCAAGCAGTGAACGTTGGCAAAGAACTTTTCTAAAAATATTAAAGATGGTTTAATTCATTATCATGAATTATTATGGTCATCAAATTAATTATCTTCTTTAAAATTTTTTTATCTTCTATTTTTTAATAGTTTCATAAGCTGGTAATGATTCATAGCAATTATACATATATATATATATATATACACACATATATACTGAACAATTTAAATAAGTGCATCCATGATACAGTATTTCAGGACACAAATATTTTCAATATGTGTCACGCAGTGAAATAAAGGGAAATCTAGTAAATCTGGATTTTAGATCTCACATAGCTGGCCCATTGTCTTTTTTTTTTTTTAAAGCTTTTTTTTTTTTAAGCTTTATTTTAGAGAGAGAGAGATGGAGAGAGTGAGTGCATGTATCCGCACAAGCAGGGGAGAGGGAGAAGCAGGCTCCCCACTGAGCAGGGAGCTTGATATGAGGCTCAATCCCAAGACCCTGGGATCATGACCTGAGCCAAAGGCAGATGCTTAACTGAGGACAGACCCTCAACCAACTGATCCACCCAGGCTCCCCCGTTGTCTGTCTTGAAAGAAACTTTTTCCTAACTAGCTGAAAGTGACATGTAAAAGATTAAAACATATAGTATCTACAACTTGAGATTGATTAGATGTAGACATTTCTTTGTAAATTTAGAAGTTGTTTGAGACAAAACATATCCAGAATGTTAATTGGTCAGTATCTCTTGTGAAGCTCATTTATAGCTAAAAATAAAAGTACTTGCAATTTTTCAGATGTTGAATTGATCTTTAATATTATTAGAAAAGTCTTTTATTCACTGACACTCACTTGGTGGGTCAATTTAAGATCGTTCATGTTTTGTGAAATATCTTTTTTAACCTTTTCCTCAAATTTTAAAACCTAATTCCCTTAACTGAAATGATAATTACATTTTTTATCTTTCCATCTAAAAATGGTTCTTTTTCTTGAGCAAGAATCCCAGGCATTTTATAGTTTGCCAGAATTATAAGCTCAGATCCTTCAATAATCATGGAAACAATTTTTTTTGTTTAACGTTTATTCTAATATCATTAGCTGCTTTATTTTTTTACTGTTGAAAAGCAACTTCTTATTAAATGAAGATGCATTTGCTGAAGATGACTCTTAATATTATCTTAGAACTTCTTCTATACAACTTACTCATTTTTCTCTGCTACAGCAAATCATATTGCCATCCTTTGTAAAATTTGTGATAAACCTTCTCCACTTGGTATTGCCTCATTAATGTGCCTTCATTTGAAAGTTAAAACTTTTTTCATAATTTTTGAGTTAGAAAAATAATTTGTGTTACAATTAAAATAAGCATTTCAGCTTAACTACCAGTTACTATTTACATAGTTATCACTGTAACTCTGCTGTCTGCATAAAATATTCAAGTAAACAGGGGTGCCTGGGTGGCTCAGTGGGTTAAGCCGCTGCCTTCAGCTCAGGTCATGATCTCAGGGTCCTGGGATCGAGTCCCGCATTGGGCTCTCTGCTCAACAGGGAGCTTGCTTCCCTTCCTCTCTCTCTGCCTGCCTCTCGCCTGTTTGTGATCTCTCTCTGTCAGATAAATAAATAAAATCTTTTAAAAAAAAATTCAAGTAAACACATTGTAGTGCTGCATTGTTGCATAGGAAAATAACCATCTGTTGACACAAACTAGATTGGTGATATGCTTATGCTTATGTAATACTAGAAGTGACACATGGATCCATCATGTACACCGCAGTACATCTTAGGTGATATAATAATGAAAGCGAAATATAGCTTTGTCAAAACCATAAAATTGTGTTTAGTGGAAAAATATTTTTTATTGTTTTAGTTGTTAAGTGACATTTTGTATCAATCAGAATTTTTTTAAAAGTTAAAATTCAATTTTCTTAAGTGGCATCAGCTACATTAGCACAGCTCTAGAGTCTACAGCAGCTTATTTACTTTAATGATGTAAGTTCAGAGAGATGAAGCAGCTAGATCCAGTTAATCCAGATTAGTTTAGAATGGAGCAAAACCATAAATAAATCTATATTCAGTATATGAAAAATGTTACTTTAACAAATGTTTTATATCCTTGTCTAAATCCATATCACACCAAAAAGAATTACTTATTTATTTTTAAATTTTTTTTTTTTTTTTTTTAGAAAGAGCAACAGGGCAGGGCAGAGGGAGAGGGAGAGAATCTCAAGCAGGCTCCACGCCCAGTGAGTAGCCCGAGGAGGGGCTTGATCCCACAACGCTCAGATTGTGACCTAAGCCAAAATCAGGAGTCAGACGCTTAACCAACTGAGCCACCCAGGTGCTCCAAAAAGAATTACTTTAATAAGAAAAAAAAGTTACTTAATTTAACTGGAAACAGTTTGTTTAAACAAAGTAACAGCTTTTTTGTGGAGGTTCAGGAGTTCACTTTTCAATTAGAGATCATGGCATATTGTAAATATATGAAAGATTATCTAAATTTGCTCTTAGACTTCATTTCCCAGATGAACAGTAGCATTTATCCTGGTTCTTGTTTTGAATACTGAGTCTTGTTTTATCTGTAATACATGCATAAATTTATGCAAACATAAAATGAAAAGGAGGAATTAGAGTAGCAGCATAATTTTGCTCTCAGTGAATGCTTTAAGCTTCTTGGAGGAACCCAGTGCCTTAAGTTTAAATTTACAGCGTAGACCTTACTCTCTTAACATTATGCTGAAAAGAAGCAAGGAATTAAATCTTTTCACTAATTTAATATTTTACATTTTATAAAACTGATAAAGAATTACTCTCCTGCCAGTGCAGGTACTTTGATCATAGGGAAGTAGTCCAGGATGTAAAAGATAGCTTCTACTATTTGTGAAAATGTCAGGAAACTTGGAGAATACCTTAGAGACACTTGATTGACAATGTAGGTACTCAGTTAATGGGGAGGGGTGTTAAGTAATTACATATATATTACTGTTTTAGGTAAAGTTTCAAAAGTATTCACTTGAAATTTTAACTTCTGTAAATAAAAGACTTTAGGAGACATGCTTTTCCATGTAACCTTTTTTCCTCCCCGTTACTTTCCTCCATTTTCTTCTCATGTTTTAATAGACTGATTTCAGATATGTAAGAAATGTTTTTGGATTCTGCTAGAGATGACCTAATTTTTACTAATTGCTATGCATTCAAAGTTTTATTTACTCAGAATGGCAGCATTACTGTCATTATTCTTAGGTAGTTATAATAAGTAGTTTTATACAAAGCTGCTATTCAAAATAATATATTGGTACTAGTTTGTAAGTTGTTTTTGTTAAAATTGACCTCATTCCAGGAAAAAAATTGAATACTAATGTAGAAGGTGAAGTTTATTACCTGTGAGTCCCTATATTTGCTTATTGACTTGCTAAAAAAAAAAAAACACAAACGCAATATCAGTTTTAAAGAACACCTTAAATATCTTCCTTCAGAGCAGTTATCAGATTCCTAAAAGATGTAGCCACTATTTTATACTTTCATTTTCTAACACCTCAGAATGAAGATTACTCTCAACTCTCTGAATTCAATTTATTTTAATTAAATTGCTTTAAATGTATTGCTTTATTTTTAGTTTTTTTCCCCCCTTAAATTTAACTGTCCCTATTGGTTGATTACCTTTTCCCTGCTCTTCATTTAAATCTCTTCTCCCCCCAAATTCCCTATTATTTTGAGCTGGGACTATGACCTGAAAGCTTTAGGCTTAAGGCTATGTGAATCGACTTGGTGCTTTTTATTTTCCATGTATTATGCACCACTAAAAAGAATGTAACACATGTAGCAGCTTATTTTGTTTTTGAAGGAGGAATTGAAGAGCTTTTGAGTAAAAACGTGAAAAGAAGCTAGTGCTCATTGCCTACGTGGCTTTTTAAAAAGGCTCTTAAGAAACATTCCATTGTGGATTCCAAGTCCTCTTTAAATTTGCCACCGACAGTAACTGCTGCAGAGCCATGTGATCATCTTGGCAGTAGCCTGGCCTTGTAGTGATTTCATTACTGTGGTTTCCTCAAGCTCTTTGCACACATTGATTAATATTTTTCTTACAGTTATCGCTGTGATGATTTTGTGGTTAATGACACCAAGCTGGGACTGGTACAGAAAGTCAGAGAACACTTACAGAACTTGGAAAAGTAAGTAATAGGCCTTGGGAAAGGAAGGGTATAGAATAGGGTTGAGGGATCTTTGCACATTCTTGGGTGGGAGTTTTGTTAATGAGTTCCATAACTTCGTCATGTTTTTAGTGTGATTGAAATGTTAATAAAGTAAACTTTGGATATCTGAAACTTTGCCCATGGTTAATGGTCATAGCTTAGCATTTATTTCATTTAATATTTATCATAAATCATAGCCAAGAATCCAAGAGCCTTTTTAAAAAAAATTTTTTTTTTTTTATATTGCCTACCAGTTTATAAGCTCTGGTCAGTTGATTTGCCAGGGAAATTTTGGAGGTGTAAGGAAAGGGAATGAAATGATAGAAAATTATTATGGATTACTTCTGATACTAGAAAATCCTCGCCAGGCCTGTTTTATGACATTTTCTCAGAAGCACTAAAATTTATGCATTATTTTTAAGGGAAATTAGGTTTTATTATATTGTCCACTTTGCATCTATAGAATAGCACAGCATTCTAGTTTCTTCTTTTCCTCTTTTGTTAGGGGTTGTATGTGTGACTTGAAATTACAATAGATTGTAAAATGCCTTGTATCATAAAGAAATTAATGTACTTATATTAATAGAATTTTTTTGCTATAGCCAGATAGGTTATTCAGATAAAACTCACTAAACCCAGAGTTGAAGCAGTAAAACAGAAATCCAAATAGTGATGCCTTTGAAGCTGCAGTGGATAGAGGCATGACCCTGGAATGACTGCTGACTCCAGTGAAATTTGTGTAAATCATGCCTGATTGTCAGGTGCCATCTAATTTATTTTGACAGTTGACGTTAAAAACTATTGTGAGAACATACCAAAAGGAGGAGTCCCTTAGCAAACTTTAAGGCAACAGAATGTTTTTAAAATCCTATATTGAGAGGAAACAGCCTAAGTGCTTTGAATAAAACAGTATATCGTTTTCATTAACCAAAGTCTTTATGCATGTCTTGTTGACTAAATAGATTATAAACCTGATAAGGAAAGAAGGATGGATTTCTTTAAAATCTATACTCGTTAAAACACTTCTTCGAATTAAAGTACTTTTTGGCTTGTTATATTTTGGCTCCTCTCTTTTTCATAGTGCTTCTTTCCTGGTAATCTGAAATAGAGCAGCAGAAGCCCTATTAGAGGCACTACCATGTCAGTCCCAAATAAATGTATCAGAACTAAGTCAAAAGGAAAAGAGGACATTCAAGAATGAGCATGCATTTATGCAGTTATCAAATCTTTTATTTCCACTGACCACTTCATCACGTAAAATATGTCAGAGTTCCTTGTCTACACTTCTGTTGGGTCCCACTGAAAAGTCTTCCTTGCAGTCCTCCTAGGTTGAAAAACATTTGTTGGGTTTATTTTTCTTCACATGTGGCCTTTAGTCTGTAGTGGAAACCACAGTTTCAAAACCGTGAATGTGTTTGTGTTTTATATATCTTTAGACTATTCTGCATATCCTGTAGAAGTGCACTGTACAAAAGAACTTTTTGAAGTGAAGAAAGTGTTGTATACTCTGCACTGTCCTATATGGTAGCCCCTAGTCTTATGCGTAGCACTTGAAAAGTGGCTAGCATGACCAAAGAACTGAATTTTTAATTTTATGTAAGTTGAGGTAATTTAAGTTTATATAAGTAAATGGCTACCATATTAGACACTGTGGATCTGGTGAATTCTGCCATTTTGAGAATTGCTGAGGGTAAAATTTAATAACTTGTATTTTAAAAAGCTGAATGCTTTGTTTATGTAGGTTAAAACTAAAAGTTAACTGTTAGGCTTATTGCTAATTAGCAATAATTTGTGTGTGTGTGTGTGTGTGTGTGTGTGTGTAGTGCTTGTGATTGAACCTCTTTACTTACAGAATTGTGAAGGAGTAACTTGACACTGTGATATATGGAATTGATCTCTTTTTACCTTATAGTCACTGATACTCTTAGAGGGATATACCTACAGTTCGGAGGTGTTGCCTAAGAAGATTTTTAGTTTTCAACTAACTGTCACTAGATCTGATGCTCCAAAGATACTAGAGTTCATGTGGAAATTAAATAATCCTGCATTTAGTTTGTACTACCCTGGTACATTTTAGAAGATGGAAAAGAATAGGCAGACTTTAAAAGTCTGTGTTGTTCAAGTGTGGGCTTTAGTCTATAGTGGAAACTATAGTTTTAACAGTATTAACAGTAAAAAATGATGATTTTTACTTCTTTTAGACTAGTCTCCTGACATAATTATTTTAAAATGATCCTCTGAAAGAATTACTTTCTGATAAAATTTAAGCTATATAACTCTTTCATCAAGAAATTTTTGAAAAATTTTAATTCAGAATATCCATGTAATTAGAATTTTTTCAGAATATCCCTTGTAGCATAGCTGAATCAAATTAATTTATATGTATCTGTGTGCCTATAATGATTTTCCAGAAATTCAGATTATATCATAATCTGTTATGACAAATGAGCAAAACAGGATATCTGTATCAAAATTAAGAAAAAAGAAGCTTGGTACTTGAGACTTAATGTTAAATCTCCGAATACGTATCAGACAAGGGTTTTCCTTTTGATGTGAGGAATGGGGCTTCTCAGTTTTGAAGCCTCACAGTCGATTAGGCAGGTAGTGGTAGTAGAGAGAGATTGTCTCACAGACTACACCTACCTGGCCAGCTTTTCTGGGAAGTGCCTAGTGGTAGATGCTTGCAACCCACCTTGCTAGAGGAGTAGTGGGGATTGCCAAGGAAAGTAGAACTTCTTACTTCAAATACTTGTGGGCCACAGTGGGCCTAACAGGTCACTTCCTGGCCTTCCTAGGCGCCAGGCAGGACTCTATACCCCAGACACTTAGAACAGTGATGTTTAATTTTTAACCTGCTTTCTAATATGTTTGTGTTAATGTCTTTTTGACTATCTGTTTGTGTTTTAATAGCTCAGCTTTTACAGCTGACAGGCATAGGAAAAGAAAACTTTTGGAAAACTCATCACTAAACAGCAAGTTATTAAAAGTAAATGTAAGTAATTAAATATATACAAATGTAAAAATTGGTTGCGATCCAACTCTAACATTGATGTTGCTCCTTATACACTTTCATAAATGTATGCCTTGGATTTGGGATATTTTACAAAATGTTTGCCACTTGTACTAATGATTCTTGATGTGACTGAATATCCCAGTGAGTCCATCTGTCAGTGCCTTCCTTCCATTAGGATTACTCCCGTGCCCCTCGGCCTTAGCAAGTGTTAAAGCCTAGTCATGTATCTTATTACTCTGTTTCTAAGGACCCCAAAGATCTTTGCTTTCTTCTGTTAAAGGTTCTAAGTGCAAATTCTATGGGTCTGAGGTTTTATAAATTTTATTTCTTAGGACTTCATTAATACAATTTCACCATGAAAGAATATGCTTCCTCATTCGGATAACTATCTGTTACCAATGTATGACCCGTTAATAAATTAATAAAATTTAGAGATCACTAAATACTTTTAAATACATCAGTAATTTTGCCCTGCATCTGCCTTTCTGCTGTCATGCTAGTTAGGTTTAGACATGCACTTAATTAAAGTGTTGGGATTTTGTGAAAGAAAGAGCTAAAGTACCCTGGCCATCTGAGTTATGGGCAGAGATGCTTCAGGTTAGATTGGTAGATCTGCTTCACAGGGGTAGTATTCAGATGTTAAGGTGCATTTGTAGAGCTAATAAAAAAAAATCAAGTCTTGGTCTTTAAAGGAAATTCAGGTAGTTTTAAAAAGTTGATACCCCATTGCTAAGAATGCATGTATTGGTCATCTATGCATGGCATAGAGTCAAAGGTTTGGGGATGAATATTTCAGGTGTGTATATTTTTTCAATTTGTAGTATTTTTCTCTCTCTTTTAAAAAAATTAACATATAATGTATTATTTGCCCCAGGGGTACAGGCCTGTGAATCATCAGGCTTACACACTTGACAGCACTCACCATAGCACATACCATCCCCAATGTCCATAATCCATTTGTAGTATTTTAAATAAAATCTCATGAAAACATTGTCTTAAACTTCATCTCTTTTAAGGCTCTTCCTGGTTTTCGAATTGTATACTCCAAGGATTTCATTAATGTTGATTTCCTCATAAGCTTCCATGAGGTACTCCCATGTAGGACAATCCCTGGATCAGAAACAGGCTTCTAAAAATATCTGGACTTCTAAAAATATCTGGACACTTATATATAAAGTAGAATGAGAGTTTGAAATATTAATTGGACAAAAAGGGACCAATTCCAAATTGGCTTGATGCTAGAGTTTCAAATATAGGTCTAAGCTTTGATGTCTGAAACACCCTTCTCTTGGTATTACTGATGGCCTTTTCTTGTCCCATTTTGCAGGGAAGCACTGCTGCCATCTGTGCCACAGGACTCCGAAATCTGGGGAACACATGTTTCATGAACGCCATCCTTCAGTCACTCAGGTACTGTTAACACCAGAGCTTAAGATGCTGGTATTAGCTTCTAGTGAAATGGTTAGGAGGAAAGGCTCTGGCTTCACATTCTGTCTCTGCCACTAACTCCAGTCAGTTCCCTGTGCCTTAGTTTCCTTATTGGTAAAATTGGGGATAGTAGTTCTGCCTTATAGGAAGATTAAATAATTTATAAAGGGTTTAGAACAGTGCCCAGCAGTAAATAATTGTTAGTTGTTACTATTTATCTCCTGTTGCTTCTTGAATAAACTAGAGCAGAGATCAAACTTTTTCATTAAAAGGGCCAAGTCTCCACTAAAGAGACTAAAAGAGTGGCTAAATACTTACCACTGAAGGTAAGTATTTGGCCACCCACAGTCTGTCTCCTATCTTTTCCTCCTCCCCTACCTTTTAAAAGAACTCTAAAAATGTAAGAGCTCAGTGGCCCAGGACCAGATATGGCCTGTGGACTATAGTATACAGACCCCTGGACTGCAGGGGTTCAAAGAATTTAAATCTGATCATTAGTTGTCTTAAATATGATCATAAGCTCAGATGTTTAGAAGATCTTTAAAATGTAATATAAGTAGTAAAACTAAAATACCCCAACAAGGCTGACCTCAGTTATATAGAAGAAATTATTTTGAAAGTCATGTACTTGGTCATGTATTTTAATGTGGCATCAAAGGCCAGAATAAATTCTCTTCCCAAGGCCACCTTGCAAATAAGGAGCAGAAGTCATACTTGATCCCTCCTTGAAGGTACTATCTCTTGATTTATCTAGTCTTGTTCAAATAAGAAATTCAAGTCACTACTGAATTCCCTTATCACTCTGTTCTTTGTATCTAAACAGTATGGTTGGTTTCATGGTTTATTTTTATTTGAGGAAATTATTGAATACCTGGAAACAGGCATTATTTATTTATTTAAGTTATCTCTACACCCAGTGTGGGGCTTGAACTCACAACCTTCAGATTAAGAGTCATATGCTTTTCCAACGGAGCCAGTTGGGTGTCCAAAGAATTCAGGATTTTTTGAACAAATTTTGCTTTAAGCTCTTTGTTCATTTCTACAAAGTCATCTGTTAATACTGTTTTCTTAGAGTAAATGAGGAAACTCAAAGCAATTTCTTGAGAAATTGAAATATCTCAAAAAATTCACATGTCGGTTTTATAGAAGTTTCTTTACAGTCCTAGTAAAATCTCTTATTTTTTTTCTTCTCTTTTTTTTTTCTTAATAATTTTCTTCCCTTCCTTTTAAAATAGTAACATTGAGCAGTTTTGCTGTTATTTCAAAGAACTGCCCGCTGTGGAGTTAAGGAATGGGAAAACAGCAGGAAGGCGAACATACCACACCAGGAGCCAAGGGGATAACAATGTGTGAGTTCTAAGAATATATCCTTTCTGGCTTTGAGCTACAAAACAAGTGACTCTTACTGGTGATTTCCATTGCATTCTGTGAGTTAATAGGCATAGCATTTTAAAACACTCTTCTTCTAAAACCTGGGTTTAACTGTCTAGCTGATGATCTTAATAGTTGTTGCAATTCTTTTATTTCTATTTACCTAAGAGGAGGATAAATTTAGCTCTCTACATATTAAGTCTTTGTGGATTTGAGCTCTAACATTGACATCTGGATATGAAACACAGTTTTAGATGTAGATCAGCATGAATATCATTAGTCTTTGTGAATTGACACTTGTCTTATACTGTTAGATAAATCTGTATTGGATAATAAAATTAATTTGTAGTCATCAAATTAATTGTGGGGCAATGCAGCCAATTTAGTTGATATGGAGAGGGAAAAATTGACAGTTGATTATTGAGAATGAATATGTATGCAAATTCATTGCAGCTGTGCTCCATTTGATGTTCAGAAGATCTATATTATGATTGTAATGGGCAGATTTTTTTTCATATCTTAACATTACTGAAGTAAGGCTCTGATTTATAATTTGTGGTTTTTTTTTTTTTTTTTTTTATAGAGTGCACACATGGGGTACCTGGGTGGCTCAGTGGGTTAAGCCTCTGCCTTCGGGGCGCCTGGGTGGCTCAGTGGGTTAAGCCGCTGCCTTCGGCTCAGGTCAGGATCTCAGGGTCCTGGGATCGAGTCCCGCATCGGGCTCTCTGCTCAGCAGGGAGCCTGCTTCCCTCTCTGTCTGCCTCTCTGTCTACTTGTGATTTCTCTCTGTCAAATAAATAAATAAAATCTTAAAAAAAAAAAAAAAAAGCCTCTGCCTTCGGCTCAGGTCATGCATGGTCTCAGTGTCCTGGGATCAAGCCCTGCATTGGGCTTTCTGTTCAGCAGGGAGCCTGCTTCCCCCTCTCCCTCTGCCTGCCTCTCTGCCTACATGTGATCTCTCTCTCTGTCAAATAAATAAATAAAATCTTTAAAAAAAGAGAGAGAGCACACATATACACATGCTGGGGTGGGGAGGGGCAGAGGGAAAGAGAGGATCCTAAGTAGGCTTTAGGCCCAGCACAGAGCCCAACATGGGGCTCAATTTCATGACCCTGAGATTATGACCTGAGCTGAAACCAAGAGTCAGATGCTTAACTGACTGAGCCACCCAAGTGCCCCTAATTTGTATGTATTTTCATGTAATGTTCTTTCTTCCTGCCCATTCCTGCTCCCATTCACCCCATCCCCACACATCTGAAAAGCCATTTTACAATCTGACATTGTTCTGCCTAAGTGACTGAGGGAGACTAGGATAGAACATGTCAGAATAGTGTGCATTATGGATAGAGCCAAAGCACCAGGGAACTTTAAAGCCAGACACTGAAGTAGGGATGGAATCCTACCACGACAGTTGATATCTTAAGAGCTTGCTTTAGTAGCAGCATATAGGATGAACTGGAAAATGCCTGCTTTCAAGAAGACTTCACACTTCAGAGTAGTTGGGTTGGAGGAGATGGCAGTGAAATAAGGAAGAAAAAAATGCATTTTCACAAAAGTTAAGAGGAGAATTAGTAGTACTTGATGCATTAGTGTTATTTAGGGTTTAGTTACAAACTGTAGAAATTGGCTCTGGCCATTGTAGGCAGAAAAAGAGCTTAATGAAGGTCTGTTGGTAAGCTATTACTGGATGGGTGGAAAATCAGGTCTGGAATCCAGACATCCAGGACCATCACCGCAATCATCCCGTGGAACTCTATCCCATAAGGATATCACTGCTTCTGCAACATCATTGTCCCATAACAACACACTGCCCAGTGTGTGACACCAAAGTTCCTATTACCAGCACTGTTGGAGTTGGATGCTGGGTGAATGCTGCTGTTACTGCTGCCCCTGCACTCCATATGATCTTTGTCACCAGTAAGGATTTGGCACTGCCCCAGCTTTGTATCACTAACTTCAGCTTCAAATGGGCAGAATTCCATCTTCAAATGGGCTATCCATCTGAGTCTTGGCTGCAGGAAGTTGTGAACTTTCATAATGGGAGGCAGTCTCTTACCAAGACTTTAAGGTGAGGAATTCCTCAAATATAGAGTGTCCAGGAAGTAAAAAATGTGATTTGTATCTCAGGGACATATTGAATGACAGAGGTCGAGCAAGAAGTTACTGAGATTCTCTGAGATATCAATCAGATATCCATGCGTATGGTTGTTGTATTGACAGATACAGATATTAAAGTTGTTTGGACATGTTTCAGTTTAACTAGTTATTGGAAGTGTTTCATTCTAGCTACATGCATAGAAAAACAAAATTAATAGTGACTTAAACATTCATTTTTTTTATATATATATTTTTTTCCCCAATTTATTTATTTTCAGAAAAACAGTATTCATTATTTTTTCACCACACCCAGTGGCTCCATGCAAGCTGTGCCCTCTATAATACCCACCACCTGGTACCCCAACCTCCCACCCCCCCGCCACTTCAAACCCCTCAGACTGTTTTTCAGAGTCCATAGTCTCTCATGGTTCACCTCCCCTTCCAATTTACCCAAATTCCCTACTACTCTCTAACGCCCCTTGTCCTCCATGCTATTGGTTATGCTCCACAAATGAGTGAAACCATATGATAATTGACTCTCTCTGCTTGACTGATTTCACTCAGCATAATCTCTTCCAGTCCCGTCCATGTTGCTACAAAAGTTGGATATTCTTCCTTTCTGATGGAGGCATAATACTCCATAGTGTATATGGACCACATCTTCCTTATCCATTCATCCGTTGAAGGTCTGATAGCCATTTGTATTTCTTCTCCAATCAAGAAATACAAATGGCTATCAGACACATGAAAAAATGCTCATCATCATTAGCCCTCAGGGAGATTCAAATTAAAACCACATTGAGATATCACCTTACACCAGTTAGAATGGCCAAAATTAACAAAACAGGAAACAACATGTGTTGGAGAGGATGTGGAGAAAGGGGAACCCTCTTACACTGTTGGTGGGAATGCAAGTTGGTGCAGCCTCTTTGGAGAACAGTGTGGAGATTCCTCAAGAAATTAAAAATAGAGCTTCCCTACGACCCTGCAATTGCACTCCTGGGTATTTACCCCAAAGATACAGATGTCGTGAAAAGAAGGGCCATCTGTACCCCAATGTTTATAGCAGCAATGGCCACAGTCGCCAAACTATGGAAAGAACCAAGATGCCCTTCAACAGATGAATGGATAAACATTCATTGTTTATTTTCTCATGTAAAAGCTAGAGATTATCTATCTAGGGCTGTTTGCCACAATCATCAGGCTCCTTCTAGTTTTCTATTCCACCAACCCTAGTGTAGGGCGCCTATACACATAGTTCAGGGTGGTGCTGGAGTACCACTATTTCGTCCTTCCAGCTAGGACTACTCTTTCTCTTTAAGGAATTTCTCAGAAGTTGAACACACTCAGAGTTTTTTATTCCAGGAGTTCTTGTGCCAAGCAAAAATTGGAAGTTCTGTTCCTAGAAGAGAAGAGGAGAGAATGGGTATTGTAGGATAGTAGAGAAGAGTATAGAGAGCAACTTTAGTGCACATTGAGTTTGAAGTGACGAGAGGACATCCAGGAGAAAATTCCTCTTGGAAACTGGAGAAACCTGATGAAAAGTGGGCATGAGAAAACCTAGCTTTCAGATTTGGATTTGGAGTCCTGGTGTGGAGTTCAGTGTTGAAGCTTTGTGGCCAGATGAACGGTCTCAGGCAGAGATGAACAGATGGTCACACACTGAGGTCTGGGAAGTGTTCCTTATGAGGGGCAAGATGGAAAACTGCAGGAAAAGGAGAAAGAGATTCTGTTTTAACTTTTTAAAAAATGTACGTTTTAAAGTAATTTGGTTTGTAACTTCTCTATTGCTGTATTGTTTAAGTATGGCATTACTTAGGACAAAGTTCACCATATGGTTAAAAACTAGTTTTGTCTGTAATTACTGCAGTTTATGTGGGGTTTTGAGAAGCTCTTACTAAACTGTCAGAATTAGTTTAGGAGAAACCAAACTCTTTATGTTTTCATTTTTTATTATGAATTGTAGAAAATTGGACATTATGCATTGAAACAGTAGCCTCTGACTAATGCCAGGGGTTTCGTCCCTTCCTCTTTTCCAGGTCTTTGGTGGAAGAGTTTAGAAAGACACTTTGTGCTTTATGGCAAGGTAGCCAGACTGCATTTAGCCCAGAGTCCTTATTTTATGTTGTTTGGAAGATTATGCCAAATTTTAGGTAAGTATTACTTAACGAAAGATACTTAAAACATTAATATTAGTCTTTTTTTGGTTCCTGGAACAATTTCCTATGAAGTTGGTGGTACTCTAACTAATAAAGACTGGTTTTATTTTGTTTTGTTTTATTTTATTTTATTTTTTTAAATATGTTTAGAGCCCTGGGTGGGGTGGGGGAGGAGGATTTGGAAGAGGGGCAGAGAGAGAATCTTTAGCAGGTTCCATGCCCAGTGCAGAGCCTGATCCCATGACCCTAAGATCATGACTTTAGCTGAAATCAAGAGTCGGACGCTTAACCAACTCAGTCACCCAGATGCCCCTTTTGTTTTGTTTTTAAAAGAATAACAGCAGTTGGATCATTTGACTAGACAAATGTGTGTGTTTAAATAATATATAGACATTACAAATGTCTAACAAACGGTGGGATATTTTGTCGTTCTAAAAACGAAGACTTTGTAAATAACTTATGTGCCCTTGTAAATAATTTAGGAAAACATGCTGGATAAAATTCCATTAACTCTTTCAAAATCTTAGGAAGATTCATTACCACCATACACCATCTTATTTCAACTAAAAAAAAATCCATTTGTAATCTGCAGAAATCTGTGGTCTTAAATTCACTGTTCTGGGTTGGGTTTTGAAGTCAAGTCCATTGGGATTCAGTTTGCAAAAGGTAGCTGGGCCACATCCCAATGTGGCTGTAAGAGTCATGTATTTTCCTTGGTCTCTCTCTAGCATCACTTGAGGAGGGAAACAGCCTTGCTGTCAGAGGACTCTGCCTCTTCTCCTAGGTTAGTCCTCTCGGTAGGGATGCAGGTAACAGCAGATTTGAGGCACTGCAGGTGTTTGACAATAGCCTTTGCCACCGTCTGCTGATTTTGTCCTTCTCAAGCAGGTCTGTGCTCTTGCTAGTCAGGAGTTTGGCACCTAGTGTATATCGCTTTCCTTCTGAAAAAAATAAAAATAAAAACAAAAACACCCAGCATGCTGTTATGTAGTAAGACTTAGTAGTTTATCTTCCTCTATTGCCTAATAGTGGTTTAGATATATTAGTAGTATAGAAGAGTGTTTAAAAGATAATAACCTCAAAGAGCTGGCATTTGTTGCCTTACTCCAGAAGTCTAGCCTTGAGGATCTGAAATGATTGCCTGTTGTTACCCCTGGTCTTTGTTTTGAAGAAAACTTCTTTTATATATTGTGACATTTAAATCTCCTCTCAGAAGAGACTAATTTTGTAAGAATTTTGAAGTTTCTCGACTCCAAAATAGGAAAGGAGGAAATGACTGCTAAGTTACCACTAACCAGGTTTGGACTTAATATAACATTTCTAATAAAGTCTCCCAGTTAGACTCTTGATAGGGACATAGTCTTTGTGTTTTATTATTATATAAAATTGGTTTCTATTTAGTGAATGCCTAAGCACTTTAGGCCTCTTATATCTAATCTTCAGTACAACAAACAAACAAACAAACAAAAAACCCACAAAATTCCGGTCAAGAAAGGAAGTTTTAGCTCCATTTTTTTAAATTAATTTTTTTATAAACATATAATGTATTATTAGCCCCAGGGTTACAGGTTTGTGAATCGCCAGGTTTACACACTTCACAGCATTCACCATAGCACATGCCTTCCCCAGTGTCCATAACCCCACCCCCCTCTCCCTACCCCCCTCCCCCCGGCCACCCTCAGTTTATTTTGTGACATTAAGAGTCTCTTATGATGGGGCGCCTGGGTGGCTCAGTGGGTTAAGCTGCTGCCTTCGGCTCAGGTCATGATCTCAGGGTCCTGGGATCGAGCCCCGCATCGGGCTCTCTGCTCAGCAGGGAGCCTGCTTCCTCCTCTCTCTCTCTGCCTGCCTCTCTGCCTACTTGTGATTTCTCTCTGTCAAATAAATAAATGAAATCTTAAAAAAAAAAAAAGAGTCTCTTATGTTGGTCTCCCTCCCGAGCCCATCTTGTTTTATTTATTTTTTTCCTACCCCCCAAACCCCTGACGTTGCTTCTCCACTTCCTCATATCAGAGAGATCATATGATAGTTGTCTTTTTCTCTGATTGACTTATTTCACTCAGCATAATGATACCCTCTAGTTCCATCCATGTTGTCGCAAATGGTAAGATTTCATTTCTTTTGATGGCTGCATAGTATTCCATTGTATATGGAATCTTCTTTATCCATTTATCCATTAATCTGCTGATGGACATCTAGGTTCTTTCCATAATTTGGCTATTGTGGACATTGCTGCTATAAACATTCGGGTGCATGTGCCCCTTCGAATCACTACGTTTGTATCTTTAGGGTAAGTACCCAGTAGTGCAATTGCTGGGTCGTAAGGTATTAGTTCCATTTTAAAAAAGACAAAACTGAGACAGAGCAGGAAGAACTTGTTCAATCTTACACATCTAGTAGGTGTTAGCGTTAGAGTTAAAACTCAAGTCTTTGTGGAATTGGTAAAGGTTAGATGTGTCAGCAGTCATTTGTCTACATGTCTGAGTGAAGCCTACCAACTAACTTCATACTGTTCTGCTTGGTTCCCATGGTGACTCAGGTCCTTTATTCTTAAGTGAGAGTTTAGAAATTGTATGAAACTTTTATTCAGTAAAATTCTGCTTTTCCTCAAAATCTTCCCACATCTCTGCCTTTTATATAAAGTATCTATAGCCCAGCTATGAGCATGATTTAATTTTTCGTTGCTTGATTTTGCACATTCTGTATCCTTAGCAATGAAAGGAAAAGACTCTTGGAGAAGATGACCAAGTTGAGTTTGTGCAGTGATTCCTAATTCACATGAACTCTTAGATTCCTTAGTGACTGATGGGAGTAGAATGCCTATGTATTCTTAGCAGGGCTTTTTCAGTTTTACAGTAATTGAAGTCATTCCCCATTTTCTTGTAATTGATGAATAATTTGCTCTTGGTTAGATCAAGCTTTATCCTTGATATAATTTCAAGATCTAAAGTGTAAGGTCACTGCACAATCCCCAGGGGCAAGGCCAGGAGATGTGGGGCTTTCTTCCAAAACTGTTGTTCTTATTAAGGATGCAGGGTAAAGTTCTGTAACATGGCCTGTGTGGAAGTGCCAGGAATCTTGAACTACGTTTCTGTTATATTTATGATCATAAAATAAAATTTTAAGAGAGGTTAGGAAGTTCATTTTTCTTGATTAACCTATGATAAGTTCTAGGGAGTTTGATCCCTTGGAATGATCTATGAGGACTCTGAAATACATACATGCATGTGAAAGTAGGAACAACTTTTATCCATTAAATAATGAAAAAATAGGGGGCGCCTGGGTGGCTCAGTGGGTTAAAGCCTCTGCCTTCGGCTCCGGTCATGATCCCAGGGTCCTGGGATCGAGCCCCACATCGGGCTCTCTGCTCAGCAAGGGAGCCTGCTTCCTCCTCTCTCTCTGCCTGTCTCTCTGCCTCCTTGTGATCTCTGTCAAATAAATAAATAAAATCTTTAAAAAAAATGAAAAAAATATATATACTGTAAGTGTAAACAACAGCTTTGGATATAGAAACAACCAAAACTATTTTTTCTTTCTTCCTACTCAAACCAAAAGCCAGTTGCCCAGTGGTAAACTTTTACCAAAGTTTGACCGTTCCAACATACATATCTACTTACCACACTTCTTATGGCATCCTAGTACGCCCTGATTTTCCTGTCTCTTTCCTTTTCAGAAAAGTAACTTAAAGTTTATGGTGGTTTTTTTTTTAAAGATGTTATTTATTTGAGAGAGAGAGCATGCACTAGCAAGCAGAGGGGGAGGGGCAGAATGAGAGGGAGAGAATCTCAAGCAGACTATATGCTACACTCACTTAGAGCCCTTTGTGGGGCCTGATACCGGGGACCATGAGATCATGGCCTGAGCTGAAACCAACACTTGGACATTAACTGACCAAGCCACCTAGATCCCACTAAGTTTATGTTTTTTAAATAGGTAAAATACAGGTGGTTGAGAATTTCAAAAGGTAAAGAAAGGATATATAATGAAAGTTTTTTCTTTTACTTTATTACCCAGCCATTCATTTTGCTTTCTTTTTTTTTTAATTTTTTTAATATTTTATTTATTTATTTGACAGAGATCACAAGTAGGCAGAGAGGCAGGCAGAGAGAGAGAGAGAGAGAGAGGGAAGCAGGCTCCCCGCTGAGCAGAGAGCCCGATGCGGGACTCGATCCCAGGACCCCAAGATCATGACCTGAGCCGAAGGTAGCAGCTCAATCCACTGAGCCATCCAGGCGCCCCTCATTTTACTTTCTAGGAGCAGCTATATGTACTAGATTTTTGTGTATACTTTTGTTGATATTCTATGTGTGTTTGTGTGTGAGTGTATAATCTTTAACATAAATGGTAACATATTCATGCTTTTTTTCTAACTTAGAGGTAATTCATGCTGGTATCTAAATAACTTCTCCTTTCATTTTATGGCTGCACAATGTTATACTTTATAGTTGTATCGTAATTTATGTATAGTCCCTTACCAGTGGTTATCTAGGTTGTTTCTTACCTTTTGCTGTTCCAGACAGTGCTGCAGTAGATGGTATTATACATGTAGATGCAAGGGTCTCAGCAGTTGCTGGATCAAAACATACTTGCTTTGGGGTTCCTGGTTGGATCAGTTGGTAGAGCATGAGACTCTTGATTTTAGGGTAGTGAGTTTGAGCCCCATGTTGGGCATAGAGATTACTTTAAAAAAATATTTGCTTTTAGTTTTTTTTTTTTTTTAAAGATTTATTTATTTATTTATTTATTTGACAGAGAGAGAGAGAGAGATCACAAGTAGACAGAGAGGGAGGCAGAGAGAATGAGAGAGGGAAGCAGGCTCTCCGCTGAGCAGAGAGCCCGATGCGGGACTCGATCCCAGAAACATGAGATCATGACCTGAGCCGAAGGCAGCGGCTTAACCCACTGAGCCACCCAGGCGCCCCTGCTTTTAGTTTTAATAGTCTTTTCTGCTAGACTTTTTTTTATTCTGTGCCTTCCTTAACATGATTTTATCTTTTTATCTCTGTATCTTTGTCATGTTTGTCCTATGGTATTTGCCCTGACCTCTGTCTCCTTCTTTAAGGTCCAGCTTAATGCTAACTGTCTAGGAAAATCTCTTGATAATTCAAATTGTGTCATGGTATTTATTCCCTTACTTCTCATATCATTTATATGCTATTTCTACTTTCACATAAACTTGCTTTAATATATTTGCCTTAACTTCCAAGGGAGTTTTCTTTAGTTTTGTACTTATCAGTTCTTGTTGTAATTAATGTTTAAAAACAATGGATGAATAAATTACTAAAAACTTTTTTCTATTAGCTATTCTGGTAGATCTTTGTGGACAACAAATGGGTCTCTGCATGTGAGATCTTAAAAATAATCTTTCCAGGTATACTGTTGATATTTTATAATTAAGCAGTATTCTGTCTAGGAATTTAGCTGTTGTATATTTTTTGTGTGTTTGTAAGCAAAAAGAGCTATTTTTATCATTTTCATTTTCTGGTGTTCTTGTCTTAGAGAAACTCAGCCATGATTGGTGTCACAAAATGTAGAATAGCAGCTAAATTTGATTGATTTGGGTTATATACAATTTGTACAAAACAACAACTCAGAATTCTTCTATGAATATTAAAGATTTTTCTTTCTTTCTTTTTTTTTTAAAGATTTTATTTATTTGACAGAGAGAGACACAGTGAGAGAGGGAACACATGCAGGGGGAGTGGTAAAGGGGAGAAGCAGGCTTCCTGCCAAGCAGGGAGCCCGATGTGGGGCTCGATCCCAGAACCCTGGGATCATGACCCAAGTCGAAGGCAGGCGCCCAATGACTGAGCCACTCAGGAGTCCCATATATTTTTTTCTTCTTAAAGATATTTAAAAATAAGAACAGAGGGACGCCTGGGTGGCTCAGTTGGTTGGACGACTGCCTTCGGCTCAGGGCGTGATCCTGGAGTCCCGGGATCGAGTCCCACATCAGGCTCCCAGCTCCCTGGGGAGTCTGCTTCGCTCTCTGACCTTCTCCTCGCTCATGCTCTCTCTCACTGTCTCTCTCTCTCAAATGAATAAATAAAAAAAAAAATCTTTAAAAATAAGAACAGAGCCTAAAATTACAGTGTACCCTAGGTATTTTAGAAGTTTATTCTAGAATGATAAAATTTTATTCTGTATAGGCATATCCTGTTTCTGATTGGTCCTTCCAACTTACATATTATGTACCGGTACTGCCAGAATGCAGAGAATAGTCAGTAATGCACAGGTGTATATGTCACAGTTAGGTGTGTTGGCATCATACAAGTACTTGTGCGTGTCTGAATTCTGTGGTATCTGTTTCATTATTTGGAATGTCTGCTTTTCACACTTAAGTAGAGGAACAAAGTAATGTTTTCTTTCATCATTCTTCATTGGGGCAGTTCTTTGTTAATAAGATTTGGGTAAATATAGCTTGTCGCCTTATGCCAAAAACTGTGAATAAACACCCTGTATTTCTTCTGCACATTGTGTTTCAGCAGTGTCCCTCTTTTTTGGCCCCTTCATTCAGAAGGGGTGCTTCGTGATCTTTTATATTTGCATTGTGCTTTCCAACCATTATTCATCACAGCATCTTTAGGACCCAGAGTTTCTCTAAGCATTAAGAAGGAGGTAATCTTTACCTAAGGTTGTAAACAAGTTAAGATAAGGAACAGTATTAACATTGGAGCCACTGTTATTTCTCTGTCTTCTTTTCTATCTTATTTCCAGTCTGTTGCAGAAATACCAGTTGGTTCTTTATAACTCCATTTCCTCACTGTTTCACCAGCACTTGTTTGGTGATATCACTGAGATAATTTGTATATAAAACATAAACATTGAACCTAAATATGAGGAGTGTTTCCTTCTATATGATTACTAAGAGAGACCTAAGTTAACTACCAACGAAATTTTGAAGCTCCGGATTGTATAATTGGGAAGTAATTGAAAAGATCATTGAAACTTGTTGAATTTAACTTACTTAATAGTATTTTTTTAAAAGATTTTCAGAGAAGTCAGTGAAGCTATTATTTGTTTAAAAATAGAGATGTATGGGCGCCTGGGTGGCTCAGTGGGTTAAGCCTCTGCCTTCGGCTCAGGTCATGATCTCAGGGTCCTGGGATCGAGTCCCACATCGGGCTCTCTGCTCAGCAGGGAGCCTGCTGCCTCCTCTCTCTCTGCCTGCCTCTCTGCCTGCTTGTGATCTCTTTCTGTCAAATAAATAAATAAAATCTTAAAAAAAAATAGAGATGTAAATGTCTGTTTAGATAGAGTTGGAAAAATTTATAGTCTTAGAAGAAGCTTACTTTGTGTGGCTTTTTTTTGGTAAAGATCACAAATTGAAACAAACTTCTTATACCCTTATAAAACAGCTGAGTGTTCCATGATTTCATGTATGTTAAAAAAATACATATTTCTAATGGTAAAGGAAACATTAGAAAGTAATGTGTTTTGATACAAGAAAAGAGAATCAAAAGAATCATGGTGTGGTTGGAAACATTCATGAATGTAATTAGGCAGTTTGATTTTTTGCGGATGTTGAACCAGCCTTGCAGCCCAGGAATAAATCCCTCTTGGTTATGGTGAATAATCCTTTCAATGTACTGTTGGATCCTATTAGCTAGTATTTTGGTGAGAATTTTTGCATCCATGTTCATCAGTGATATTGGTCTGTAATTCTCCTTTTTGATTGGGTCTTTGGTTTTGGGATCAAGATAATATTGGCCTCATAAAATGAGTTTGGAAGTTTTTCTTCCATTTCTCTTTTTTGGAACAGTTGCAGAAGAATTAGTATTAACTCTTCTTTAAATGTTTGGTAGAATTCCCCTGGGAAGCCATCTGGCCCTGGGCTCTAGTTTGCTGGGAGATTTTCGATTACTGTTTTAATTCTCTTGCGAGTCATGGGTCTGTTAAGGTTTTCTTTTTCTTCCTTTTTCAGTTTTGGTAGTTTATATGTATCTTGGAATGCATCCATTTCTTCGAGATTGTCTAGATTGTTGACATAGAGTTGTCCATAATATGTTCTTAAAATTTCTTTGGTGTTAGTTGTGATCTTTCCTCTATCATTCATTATTTTATTTAGTTGGGTCCTTTCTCTTTTCTTTTTAATAAGTCTGCCAGGGGTTTATCAGTCTTACTAATTCTTTCAAAGAACCAGCTCCCTAGTTTTGTTGATCTGTTCTACTGTTCTTTTGGTTTCTATTTAATTGATTTATAGGCAGATTGTTTTTTAAAAAGGGATGGTCATGTGTTTGCTGAAGTTCAAATCAGCATAACTACAAAGTACTGGTTTCATGATCCATTTTAGAAAAATGATTAGATACTAATTTATTTTGGTGAGAGAATGAAACCATTTTTATATGCGATAGAATTTCAAATATGACCTAAGATACCTAAGATGCCTTTTACCTTTGAGTCATAAAAAAATGGATGTTGTAATGAAAAAGTTTAAAGCACCTCTGTAGTTGTTTTATTTTTAAGTACCTCTTGTGGATATGTAAAGGAGCTAACAACTTTGAAAACTTTTGACTGAATTTTAACATTTTTTAAAAAAGGAGTCTTAGAAGAACTACTTAAACATATATTGAGACTCAGTTGTTAAATAGTT
The DNA here is from genome assembly GCF_020171115.1 of Neogale vison. Taxonomy (NCBI): domain Eukaryota; kingdom Metazoa; phylum Chordata; class Mammalia; order Carnivora; family Mustelidae; genus Neogale; species Neogale vison. Next base: position 105,279,309 of record NC_058103.1, read on the forward strand.
CAGAAAAAGTTATAGTGAAATGCTAAAGTGACTTCTGACTTAAGTTCCAGTGGTTAGGTAGATGCTTTTCATAATTTATGAATTCCATAAGAAATTTTAGGGAAAGGAGAGAAATGTATATGGAGGGAAACTTTGGTTGAAAGACACCTATGGAACCATTGCCTGGAAGAGTGGTGGAAGTTTTGACTCAAGACCAAGCCAGAAAAACTTGTGATTTGAGAGATAAAGGGAACTTTACATGTTGGCAGAATATAGGCATAAATATTTTCTATCTGTAGTTTTATAAAGTACTTTATGTATATCATTGCTTGAGTTATTTTATCTACATAAACCTCTGTAACTTTTAAGTGTACCAACTTCATCTTCTGTCAGCCTTCATTACTGTTCACTTGTCATGGTCTATATTAGTATAAGAATTCCATATTTGGGGGGACGCCTGGGTGGCTCAGTTGGTTGGACGACTGCCTTCGGCTCAGGGCGTGATCCTGGAGTCCCGGGATCGAGTCCCGCATCGGGCTCCCAGCTCCATGGGGAGTCTGCTTCGCTCTCTGACCTTCTCCTCGCTAGTGCTCTCTCTCACTGTCTCTCTCTCTCTCAACTAAATAAATAAAATCTTTAAAAAAAAAAGAATTCCATATTTGGGGCACCTGGGTGGTTTAGTCAGTTAAGTGTCTTGATTGCAGTTCAGGTCATGGTCTCAGAATCTTGAGAATGAGCCCCAAGTTGGGCTCTGCACTGGGCATGGAGCCTGCTTAAGAGTCTCTCTCCCTCTTCTCCTTCTCTCCTCCTCCCATGGTGCTCTCTCTCAAAAAAAAAAAAAAATCCATATCATTTCCTTTCTGAATTCAGTATAAGAAATAACCTAAGAATATGTTGCTGCTTTATTCAAGTTTTAGGCTAGAGCAGAAGTGTATATGAGTCAATGCATTTTTTAAAGTATTTATATGAAAAATGTCTTAAATCAGAGATTAGGATCCAAGTAGAGACTGTTTAGAAAGTTTTTCTTCCTTTCAGCCAGTGTTTAAAAATCAGTATCTTTCAGTTTAAAAAATAGTTTTAAATTCCTTATCTCTTATATTGGTGCTTTATAAGACCAAGGTTTCTGGTGAAGGAAAGATGTGACATTTTAACATTTGAGCATCTTCTGGAGAGGCCATGTGAGATAGCGGGAAAACCAGAGTCCATCCCATCTCTGTTACTCTCTTGTTGTAGGACTTAGGCACGTCACACACCCTTTCTCTTGCTCCTTAATTCTCTTTATCTGTAAAGTTAGTTCAATTGAGATTAGCTCTCATATTCTGTGTTTTCAGACTTCTTTTAGTAGACTTTTTCCTTGTAGAGAAATTTGAGAAATTTTCCTTGAGGAGAAGTAAACCCTGACACAAGTGGGGATGAACGGCGAGGGAGTCCACTGTGCTCTGAGTGTAGGGCTGTAGCCCTTTGTAGCACTTTGCCTTTCTGCATGTTTGGCTGGGCATGTGGAGCTTCCCCAGTGACAGCCTGCTTCTTTTTGCTTTAAGGGGCTATCAGCAACAGGATGCCCATGAATTCATGCGCTACCTTTTGGACCACCTGCACTTGGAACTCCAGGGCGGTTTCAATGGTGTTTCCCGCTCATCAATTCTACAGGAGAATTCTGCTCTATCTGCAAGTAACAAATGTTGCATGTAAGATGTAGTTTTCTTCTTCTTCTTCTTTTTTTTTTTTTTTAGGAGGACCTCACACGTTTCTGTTTGTGTTATTGTTTATTAGATTTATCATGGACGGTGGAGAGTTTCCCTGGACTTTGGTTGAAACTTTTGTGCACTTGAATTTTATAACCAAGTGGACTAGCACATAACTCCTGCTTCCAACCAGAGACCTCTTGTACTTACCTCTTGGTATAGTCCTGATAGTTTTTGGTACAGATCTTTTAAAAGGTTGAAAAAAAAAAAACCAACAGAAAACATTTTGTACAATTTAGCACTTGAAAATTCCCTGCCAAATATATAAAATGATACTTGGAAGACTTAATTTTCAGTACTAAAATAATTATATTTCTTCACTAGAAACAAAGGCTTAAAAATATTTTAAATGTGTATTTTCCTAAAATATATCTGTACTTTAGTGAAATTGAGGCATTTGTAAGTTCTCAGAATTTTTCTTGACTCTCACTAGGAAACAAAACAAACATTTTAGATTGCTTTCCTAGGTACTAATACCCCCAAAATATACATTGAGATGAGAAAGCTTATTTTGCTTGAGGTCAGGATGATTTACTGTTATTTCAGTCTAATTTTGTTTAATTGTAGTCTCCTTTTGTTCAAATTTTTTGAAAAGCTTTGTTTTGACCTGTGCAGGAAAGGGATTTACCAGACAAACTCCCCAAAGACAGAAAGAAAAGAGTAAGTAATATATAGGGATCACCGTATTGTATTGCCTTGCAGTTCATAAATCTGATTTAGTGTTCAGTTAGGGTCCTTTTAATGACAGAGCAGCCTCATAGCTCATCTGGTTGTATCAGAGAAGGGCAACTGTTTGAATTGCTATACCTTTCAAAATGTTTGGCTTTCTAGGTCCTGACAACTATGGTTCCAATCAGAATCCAGTATAAAAGGGGAGGGATCTGTGACCTGGTAGAATTGTTCTTGTTGCTAGCACCAAGTTAAAAGTAGTATTAAGTGAAAAATTCTGCTTTGTACTTTATGATGACCTTTTGTATACTGAGAATATTGAACCGGGCTCTATCAGGGATAGTCTGTGTGAGGTAAGAGGGTATATGTCTTTATTATTTTATTTGATGCCCAAGGCACCCTCATGGAGTCACATTGTGTAATAGTCCTAGGATGATTTTCCAGTAGCTAATGAGTTTTCAGTATTAACCCATGTCTGGTTATATTTTAAAGAGTAGTAATTTTAGGTTCCACTAATGAGATAGGAACAGAAAGAAAAAATTTTTCACTACAGGATCCAAGGATCATATTTGCTAAAACTACAAAAAAGATCTCCTATGCAATACCCATGTTTACTTGTGTAAACACAGCCAATGCTCCCAAAGGTGGGGATGGTAGTAATAAATGACAGATCTGTTCTTCATAATACATAGAAAATCATTGCAGTTAATACAAAAGACCCTAGAAAGCATAAAAGTCTGTCCGAGTAACTAATGTTTAAACATTCTCGGCATACAGTTATAATGAGAAAGCAGTTTTGAAATCAATTATGAATTTTGTTTTCAATCATTGTATACCTAACTTAATGCCATACACATAAGATAGCCAAGACTCGATGAGTATCCTTTTCTCAGAGGAAGAAATTATAAAGGAATAACTACATTGAGTCTAAATGTACTGCTTTTTCCATCGTAATTAAGGTCAGTATTATAAGTGAATATCAGTATGAAAGGATCATGGTCCCTTGATTCCAGTAGTTTATTTGGTATGCCTTTTGTTTATGACCTAGATCTTAAACATAAAATGGCTGTTATATTAGATAGTTCCAGTGTATCTTCCCTTTTTAATTTACTATAGCTGTATATTTTATGAACAGATTTAAAAAAAGATGAAGCTGCAGTATATTTCTTTGGCCAGTAAAGAGTAGAAGACCTTTCATGGAAAAGGAAGCAAACTTTTAAAATAATATAATTGCTCGAGTAGCTTTTGTCTGTCTCATTGTGGCAGTAGGTTTAATTTGCAGCACCTCAGAAAGTAAAGCTTAGTGTATTAGGAGTGTTATTGTTTGCAAGTGAGGGAAACCACCTCAGATTGCTATTTGCAAAGAAGAGCATTTTCTGATAAGTAACTGCATGCATAAGGGCACAAAGGTCAATACATGTTTGCTGTAGGACTATTAATGATAGCAAACAACTGAAACAACCTGGAGAACCATTAATATTATATTGATTAAATTAAGAAAAGGAACATAGTGTTAAGAGCTGAGTGATCCTCGCCCAAGTTGGACCTCAGCTTCCTGGTCTGTAAAATGGGGATAATGATATCTGCTTCTTAGCTTTGTTTTGAGGACTAACTGATTTAATACATGGAAAGTACTTTGAATGGAGTTCAGCATAGAGTAAGTGCTGTAATAAGCATTTGCTAATCATGCTTTCATGGTACACTTTCTTGGTGGTTCTTGCATCCGGTCTGTGTTTGTATTGTGGCATGCCAATCTGCTGTCAAAAAGGGTGAGGTATGTGTTCAAGAGATGTACTTCTGGAAAAAAAAAAAAAAAGCAGGTGTGGTTCTAATTATTATCCTAATAAAAAAATCCTTGAAATAATTTAAGGGCTTTCTTTTTGGTAAACACCGGTCTGAAAGTACTATACATATATACCCCATTTCATCTTCACGCCAGGCCTCTGAGGGGTTGGAATTAGTGGGATGGAAAGTGGGGCTGTGGGAGGCTAAGTGGCTTAAACCTTTTATTTGGTATACCTCTATATAGCTTGAAAGTTTTTGTATTATTTCATAATTTAAATAAATAAATGATATACATATCCCCCCCAACCGAAGAAGTATAGCAGCTGTTATACATATTTTAGTTTTACTGAGATGTTTTCCTGTGTGGTGTTTTTCTTTAGAAATGGAGCATCTACAGTTGTCACAGCTATATTCGGAGGTATTCTTCAAAATGAGGTTAACTGCCTCATATGTGGGACAGAATCTAGAAAGTTTGATCCATTCCTAGGTAAGACATATTGTATTAAAATTTTAATGTTTCCTTTGAAAACTTAAGACAGTACAAGATAAATGTAAAAATACATCAATTTTTGAAATTCTTTTCTAAGTGTGTTATATCCCTTTAACAGCTGTTTTCCTATTTCTTTTTAAGACCTTTCATTAGATATTCCAAGTCAGTTCAGAAATAAGCGCTCAAAGAATCAAGAAAATGGACCAGTTTGTTCATTACGAGGTAAAGATACTTTAATGTTGTAGAATTCTTTTTTCCTCTGAAAGAGCTGAATAGACTCAAACTCCATCCATCTGTGTTATGTTGTTAATTGCTTGAATGAGTTTGTGTTATAATTTAACAGAAGTCAAACCTGAATGTCTCCTCCTATCAGAAAGAAAGAAAAAAAAATGGGTGCCAGAGATATTAAGGCAAGCATAAGATATTTCTCACCTTTTTCTTTAATACTGATTTTAAAATTGAGAGTCTGTAACAAGCTGCTTCTGACTTAATGAAATAGAATGTATTCTGTGGATGTCCCACTAGTATCCATAGAAGGAAAGAACACTTAGCTAATGTTACTCTTTTCTATGATTAATAGTTTTAGAAATCTGCTGATAAGCCTGAGGCTCTGCTTTTAATTGAAGACTGTGAGATTTGGAACAATTTTTTTCTCTGATTAGTGTTAACTGTTTTCATCAAGGCCAAAAGATCGATCTTTGACCAATCCTTAAAGTGACTTACTGTTCTTGGCCATAAAAAGAAACTAGGATAGAAAAAAAAAGGGGGCCTAGTCTGTGTTCTGTCATTGAGTAACTCTACACTGAAGGCAAATAACATAATCCCTACGCTGAATTGTCTGTTGACTAAAAGTAATTTTTTCCTCAACTACTCTAGAGAATATTGTCATAAGGAGTTAAAAAAAAATCTATATATATGAGAGAGAACACACACACACACCCACCCCCCAGTCTTTTCCTACAAAAGATTCTCATTGGTTGAAAACTGCACTGTCCATTATGGTGAAGTCACAGATGGTTGGTAAAATGTAAATTAAAATTAAAAATGCAGTTACTTAGTTGCACTAACCATATTTTAGGTGATCAGTAACTGCGTGTGACCAGTGGTGTTGTATTCGACACCACAGATGGAGAACATTTCCATTATTGCAGAAAGTTCTGTTGGGCAGTACTGCTGTAGAATCAAATTATTCTACTGCCAATTGCTCATTCTCAAAAAATGTGCTAGTAAAAATACAACTGTTGGGGGAGGGACGGGCAGAATTCTGTGTCACAGGTGCATTTGGCAGCATTGGGCTTGTTATAAGAGGAGCAGCAGAGGTCTTGCTTGTAGCCTTGTTGCTCAGGTAGTTTCTTGAACTCCCTCAGGGGGTAGCTGTCAAATACACTGGACTACTATAAGACAGGAGAATAACTCCGTATATGAAACATTTTGTAGATGCTTTCAGTTGTTCCCTACCTTTGCAACAGTGTTGATGGTCTCTTTTGAACAGGAGCACAGAAGAAATTTAAGGAAGCTCCATCCACTCAGCTTCCCTCTAAAATAGATGGTTTTGAAATAATAGATGGTTTTGAAATACAGGTTTTGAAAATATCACAATATACTTGGTATCAAATCTCAGATTATTTTCTCTTTATATTGATGGCTTGAGATTACAAACTAACTTAATCATAAAGCAAACATTTGATCATTTAGAGAGGAAAGCAGTGAGGAAAGGAATTAGCCTCAAACTCTATAATCTAAACTGGATAGAACTTCATTTTATAATTTCTTCAAACATTGCTTAACATAACTATGTGGATATGTATTTGAACAATATTTCCTAAATAAAACTAAGTCCAGATGATCTTTGGAAGACCCAGAGACACTGGTTGCTTCAGGGTTCTTTCTTCCTTCTGTACTGTGTTCCCCTTCATCCTGCATTGGTCACGTAGTATGGTTCTTATTGTACCCTGTAGCGTTTTACTTATTACCTGTGCCAGAATGTTTTAATACTGAGAGACCTTACTTTCTTGAGATTGCCCAGGAGGAGATTGTATGACATAGTTTAAGTGGTTGATTGGTACTACAAACGAGTGGCAAATGGCATTTGCCTTGCTTCCCCAGTAGTATTTTTCTTGGCATAGACTCACTGAAATTTGATGGGATTGGGATTTAGCTTCAGGGGGCCCAGACCATCCTGAAGGGTTTCGGGTTTGTCTGAAAACAGATTTCCTGTATTCTCAGCTGGCTTTCCTTTCAGTTTTCAGACTCGATTTTTATTTTGTTAAAGAGCTGAATGTTGGCTTAAAGAACTAGATGGTAGAGTCATTCTTTCTGTTTAACACTGTTACCAATTAAGGGTACTACTTTTTTTTGGACATCGAGTGTCCAGTTGATACGGATTTCTTTACTAAACAGTTGGAGTCAGGATTACATTTTACATGCTTTTATATGCTTTAATGTGAGGATTACTTGTGTGCTTTTTGGAATGTTAATTGACAGGCTTAGTTTTCATTTAGAAAGGAAAGGTGATGGTGAGAAAGATCCTTGGCATTTGAAATTATTTAACTAAAAACATGCAAATTATGAGAGGCTAAAATAATCCGTTCTAAAATCTGACAAAAAAGGAAAGATTATTATAGACCAAATATTAGCTAATAGAATCTAGTACTGTAATAAAATAACATACAGAGATCAAGTAGGATTTCTTCCAGCCATGCAGGACTGCTATATCCAGAAAGAACAATTTTCTCTGGCTGACAAAGTTCTTCTAGCTGGACTAAGAACCAAGTTGACATGAGACAGATGAGGAGGAGAGTCTCAGATTTAATTTTGTATGTATGGGGAATCCACACAGACATAATATTTTGAAGACCAACAACTTGAGGCTTCTGTGAGCTGAGAGGGTAGGAGTCTGGGGACACAACGGGGAGAAAGACCATTAGCAGGAAGGTGAGAGGAAATGTTTGGAGAATAAAGTTTCTCCTCTTAGGTAAGTTTCTTTGGTAAAGAAGAATCTCTTGTTAATAGTCACTTCTTGGTACAGGCTCTCCCTTGCAATGTTAATTTAGGCAGTTGAGGGGAAGGTAAAGCTTTTCCTGAATTTGCTGGGTTTGTTTGCTTTTAACTCAAAATAATGTTCATGCCAAAGTGGCCCATCTTGGGGTGTCCTGCCCTGGGCCCCTGCAGTTTTCTCCTCTGAAATTTCCCTAAAATTTCACACATTAAAATTGAGCTGGTCGATTGTTCAGTCTTATTGAACCAGTCCTATCAATAGGTCAGTTCAAACTTGTTTTGGGAGGCAGTGATGCAGTTTAGGCCTAAGGTTCAACCAGTCAGGTATTAAATAAGAGGCATTTCTGTGGAAACAAAAACAGTGGTTAACTGATTGGATCAAATTATAAACCAGTTTCTGAATTTTGAGGGTAGTCAGTCAAGAAGATTTTTAGATGTTAAGTTTGAACCATCTTGAATGCAGTGGTTTGTAGTTTGAATGTCTGATGATCTTTTTGAGTGGCCCACAGCCACAGGCATGAAGATTGCCTGTATGTGAGCTGTTGGGATGATCTCTCTGAAGTTCATATAAGGGAAAAGGGAAGTTTTAGTTCTCAGATGAATCCAATGTAGAAGGTTGGAAGAAAAATTAAAAATGTTACTTTGGAGAATTATAGTCAAGCACTGGAGGAAATGAGAACAAATGAGGATCTAGTCCAGGTTCTAATGAACAGTATTGCAATCTAATATTTACTCAGATATGTTATTGAAACCTGTTTTCTCTATAATCACCCTTTTATATATAGCCAAATTAATACTAATTTGTTTGCAAAATAAGTCTAGTTTCAAAAAAACCTGGCCTGATCATTTATATGAATGTGACAAAGAATAGCAGTTGATTAGGTAGATTCTTGAAAAAGTTTCCAGCAGGTTTTAAAGATTGAAGTTTTAACATCCTCTTGAGGCCAGAAGCCAAGCCAGATACTTGCCATCAGAACATCTTCAATTCCTACAGATTTGGGTGAATTCCTCTCTGCTCGAGGTCCTCAAACTATTGCTGGGTTCCTGTACTTGCCAGGGAGTGCCAACCTTTACTTACCTGGTAAGGCTGCTGGGAACTTTGTAAGCAGGGTACCAGACTGGTACTTCTGGGGGCTTTACTGGCTTCTTAAAGTCAACCTAGTTCCTTAAAGCTGTCTGGGCATTTAAAGCTATCTGGTCATATCTCAGTTTATCCATCTCTCTCTCAAATAGGACATTCCAGTCAAAGCCTTGGTTATATAACAAATGTTTCCAGTTGTGTCCTGTTACAGGGAGAACAGAATTCTATTGAACTTATGCAAATAAATATAAGAATACTTAGAGTTTCTGAGTTCTGGAGAGTTCAGGTAGGGAAAAAGATGAATGTTTCAATTTGTTCACAAAGGTATATTCTATTAAATTGCTTTAAAGGTCATAAAGAGCTAAAAAGGGTAAATTTTTCAGTTCCATATTATTGTTTTGCTTGAATCCAATTCTTCCACTAGTTCAGAAATTCTTACCAGTTTTATGCTAAGAATTCAGGTTACCAGAAACCTGTATTCAAAGTTCTTTTTATGAGTCTTACTGAAGATAAGGCACATTTGCAATACCATCAGAGCAAAATAGTAACTGTATTAGAGTTCACTGTGATTCAGTTTTGGTTATTTCTGTGACTCTTGACACATAGCAACATACTAGGACATCAGGTTTCTAGGAGTTTTATACAATTTTAGAACACTTACCCTATCTACGTAAATATAATCTAAGAGGGTTTCGTGTCACTTATTTGACAATGAAATATTCTAAGGCCTATCTGGAACACCTCAGCCTGTGGTCAAAAGACTTCATTTTAGGATTTGATTTTAGGAAGTATGTCAGTTTGAACATTTGCTTAATAGGATCATAGGGCACTATGAAATGATATTTAATTATCTAACCAAAAGGATAATAAAAGATTTCAAAAGAATAAAAGGCAAAAATACAGAACCTTACATAGTTGTGAGCAAAACTTGATAAATTATTTTGGCAAAACACAGAATCCTTGATTTCTAAGCAGATAACTTTAAAGGAAAAAAATATTTGTTTACAGTTTTTTATTAAAAGCAGATTTGTAACTTGTCCTTTTAACAAAAAAAAAAATTCAACTTTGCAGTATATTTTTGATATTAAAACTTACTAAATTTATCCTAATCTTAGCCAGTACTGATCACACATAAAATCCCTTTCCAAATACTCTGTTTCCATAAGTCTTATGGAACGAACTTTTTTACATTCTTTAAAAAGTTTCACTTTAGGACAGAATTACTGTCTTTTCCCTTAACAAAAAGTGTATTTCTGTTTCGCATACCTTTTTCTACCAAAAACACATTTCCTTGCATATGGAATTGTTTTTCTTATTATTTCTGATATTCTTAATTATATTTATTAGAATTCTTAACTCTTAGAAACCTTAATTTCTAGTGAAAACTAAGTAGTAAGCAATTTTGAACTGCTATACCAGTATTTAGAATAGCAAATTTGTGAAAACATTTCATAATTTTAAGAATGTGCTTGGGGCGCCTGGGTGGCTCAGTGGGTTAAGCCGCTGCCTTCGGCTCAGGTCATGATCTCAGGGTCCTGGGATCGAGTCCCGCATCGGGCTCTCTGCTCAGCAGGGAGCCTGCTTCCTCCTCTCTCTCTCTGCCTGCCTCTCCATCTACTTGTAATTTCTCTCTGTCAAAAAAATAAATAAAATCTTAAAAAAAAAAAAAGAATGTGCTTTTTCATAGTACAGTTTTTCAATAAAGCACAAACCAGGTTTACTAAAGGTCCATATTTATTTAGTTTCTCTGTAATAAGACACAAGTAAATTAACCTATTGACATCTATTTTCTGAACCTATATTCAATACCTAATGTCTTATTATTTTACTTTATCTGTAAATGACTTAGATATCTCAATAAATTTAACTCACTTAACTTAGTAAAAAATTTTAAACTGTCAGGTTACCAAGGACTTTGGAAGCTATTTAAAAGTTTACCTACAAACCTTTTTTGCAGGGGTGGGAGGAGAATCTTAAACAGGCTGTAATACAGCCCAGCACAGACTGCAACCTGAGATCATGACCTGAGTAGAAATCTAGAGTTGGTTGCTTAACCAACTGAGCCCCCAGGCACCCCTGCCTACAAACCCTTTTGTCTTATTTACATCTATTTAATTAGCTTGTTCTTAGGTTTAGATTACCCACAGAAATTTCATTAAGCATTGGGCAAAAATCAATCATTATTTTAAGTTTTTTTTTCTGATAAATTTGCAGAGGTGAACTTACTTGGCTTTCCATAAACACGGGTAGAATGACAGTCATATATTTAATGCTGGTAACTCTCAGGAGATTTTTTTCTTAATTAAACCAACAACCTAAAATTAGCTTTAATACTGAATATTTTCCCAGATCACATGATTTTGGAAAACATTTGGGTTAGTTTCTATCTTTCTGAGTTTTGGAATTCCCATAACTTACAAGTGCTTGACTTGAAACCAACTAAAAAGAACTCTTTTACAAATTAATTTTGGTGATACCATCTGGAGGTAAAGAAAATATGTCGCATTTATAACATGTGGACATACACAGACAAGATGCAAACAAAATATTGTAGCTTTTTTTGGGAGGACATTAAAGGCCCAATTTCTAAATACCTCTTATTTTTTGATGAAAAACTTCTCTAAAGTTTGTATTTCAAAGACTGGCTCTTGGGGAGATGGAAATAGAAAACTCACATCACAAAGGAACAGAGAAAGAATCCCAGGTTTTCTCCAATGTGGAAATCTGGAGCAAATTTGCTTGTTACCAGAGGTGTGGAGTCTGGGCACAAGAGGCATTTTAGAAAGGCCTCTTTCCCCCATTTTTTCTTCAGTCTCAGGCAATTGTGGACTGTGTTTATATTTTAAAAACATGGTAAAATTTATCATTTCAAGAAACTGAGGAAGAATGCCAAAAAATTCTTTCAGTTTCAGGGCAACTGCTCTTTAAAGTTTACTTCTTTTTTTTTTTTTTTTTTTTGAGTGCAGGACAATTTTGTCTTAATATCCTCATCTTTTATAACAACTACAAACATTTTAAGGGGAATAGGCGAGAGTTAGGGATTCGTAAAGAGGGGTGGGCTTTTGACTTGTTTCTAGAGTTGCATTTCTGGTTTTGTACAGATTGGTAAAGCAGTTGTTTCTAATTCCCCAAGAACTGGATAAAAACTAAACTCTGTTTTTTTGTATTAGGGAGATTTTTTTTTTTTTAGGCTGAGAGGGGGGAAGCAAAATAAAGCATTTTAACAAAGCCGCCTTTTTTTTTTCAAGGTTGTTTTTTTTTTTTTTTTTTTTAAATTATTTGACAGAGAGAGAGATCGCAAGTAGGCAGAGAGGCAGGCAGAGAGCTCGATGCAGGGGCTCTATTCCAGGACCCTGAGATCATGACCCAAGCTGAAGGCAGAGGCTTAACCCACTGAGCCACCCAGGTGCCCCAACAAAGCCTTCTAGTAGCATACGGAATTCAGCCTTGGCTTCTGTTAGACCCTGCAGGTTGACCTTTCACATATCATTTGTGGGAGGGCCTAGGAGACATTTTGGTCCCAATTTCTCTATGAAGGGAAGGTAGTTGAATAATCATCAGTCTTTCTCATTTCCCTCTAATTCTGGTACCATCTTTTCAAAATAGGGGTAAAAGGGCTTTATAATTTAAAAGATCTTCTTTTTCAGTGGAGGAGGGGGTGGCTAAGATATGTCTGCAATGTACATTGCATAGGAATGCCTGAAGCTGGCAGAGCCTGCTTACAGAGCCCTAGAAGGTAGGAGCAAAGTGAGCCTTATTGCCAGTCTCAGGTGCTTTTGTTAAATTCATTTCCTGGCTTTCAGCTTTTATGTGAGCAACCTATATACTTTGAACATAAAGTCCCTATAAATCTCGTAGGGAAGGGGGAGTTAACTGGATGATTTTTTTTTTTTTGAAGTTTTTTTTTGTTTGTTTTTGTTTTTGTTTTTAAAGATTTTACTTATTTGGGCACCTGGGTGGCTCAGTGGGTTAAGCCTCTGCCTTTGGCTCAGGTCATGATCTCAGGGTTCTGGGACTGAGCCGTGCATTGGGCTTTCCGCTCAGCAAGGAGCCTGCTTCCCCCCTCTCAGCCTACTTGTGATCTTTCTCAAATAAATAAGTAAAAATCTTTTTTTTTTTTTCTATTTATTTGAGAGAGAGGTAAAGTGTGAGCATGCATGACCTGGGGGAAGGGCAGAAGGAGAAGCAGACTCTCTGCTAAGCAGGGAGTCAGACATGGGGCTTAATCCCTGGACCCTGGGATCATGACCTGAGCTGAAGGCAGACCAGATGAGAGGCCAGATTTTAAGGGGATTTTACTTTGGAGATGGACATTTATTTTTTAGTCTTCTGTCCATCTTGTCAACAGAGTCCCTAAGGCATGCTCTTATACTAATAAGACAGTTGAGAGTTCTCTATACAGTATATTTTTCTTTTCAATATAAGCAATTTAAAGACCATTGATGAATAATCTGTTAATAACAACTCCAACCAATAAGCCTTTTAATGGCTAAACCAAAGATGCAGAAGGCATCTAAAGAGGGTGTAGATGATGGCCCACATGATCTAAAAGTTAGTTTCAGAAAGCAAAGGGCTTCATTGTGTAAGCAGTAAGGATGGTGAAAACGGGGTCTCTAGTCTCCCATGAAAACACAAGGGATGTGCTACAGGACTGGGGTTGTTTAGCAGTGTACCTTGTTGCAAGGAAGTTTGCTTGAGTTTAGTAGGTGAACTAGTGTCAATCTAACCTGTTCTGTGACCAACGAGAGTCTTCTTGGGCTGGTGAGGATTCTAGTAGCTTTTCTACCAAGTTATGGGCTTTAGCTTCTAAGATGTCCCTTAGCAACAGTCTTAAAACACAAGCTAAAAAAAAAACAACCAAACTCAAAAACTATCTCTGGGAAGAAATGAATCTTCCAAAAGAGTGCTCTACCAAATTTAACCAGAGACAATTTAAATAATTTAATAACTAACCCCAAGGAACTAGGTTCCACAAATATTTTGCCCTGCTAATTTTAAATGTAGCAAGAAGGAAAAAGGACTATCACCACTCCTACTCTGTCAGACTCTACAGATAGAGATTCTGGGAGATTGACAGGGTTAGAAATCTTACCTTCTGTTGGCTCTATGTCAGATGTCCCAAGGACCTCAGTTGCAGTTATGTCTAGCATGTTAAAGTATCCTGCTGACTCTGTCGACTGTTGAAGAGGAAGAATTTCCTCTGCCCTTCATGGTCCTTCTTGGTGGACAAAGAACCATATTGATTCAAGATAGAAAATCAGATTTAGTTTTGTATGTACAGGGACTCCACATGGACATGAAATTCCAAAGACAGGCAACATGAGGCTTCTGTGAGCCAAGGAGAGGAATAGGGGTCTGAGGACACAAAGGGGAGAAAGACAGCAGAAAGGTGAGAGGAGGTGTTTGGAAAACAAACATTGTCCTGTTATTTAGGCAGAGAAGTTTCTTAGGTAAAGAGGAATCTCTTCCTGGTATAAGCAGGCAGTCGTGGAGGAGGAGGACATAAGAGCTTTTCCTGAACCTGCTGGGTTTTGTTTGCTTTAACTCAAAAATAATATTCATGTCAAAGTGGCCAATCTTGGGGCCCTGCAGATGTAGTACTAGAAAATATAATTTAATGGAGGAAGATAAAAGTTGTTTTGATAAAATTTCAAATCCATTACTGATTAAAAGAAGAAGGAAAAAACCCCTTTTATTAACTTACTAAGCTAGGAATAGAAAGTTAACTTGATGAAGATTATCTATCAGAAGCTATCAGTGATCATCATAGTTAACGGTGAAGCACTAATGATTTTCCATTACAGTGTGGAAGCAGTCAGGAGTCCTGTTGCTGAGATACAAGGCATTCATTAGACAAAGAGAGCAGCACTGGGCAGGAGATCTGCTTTTCTAAAAGCTCTTGATTTAAAACAAATACAGGTATTATTTTGATAAGTTCTAAACTTGGAGTTAAAAAGTTTAGTAAGGCAGCCAAATAGGCAAAAAAAAAAAAAAAAAAAAAAAAAAGCTTTGCTACACATAGTAAAAGATCCTATTCACAGTAGCAGTAAAATCTTACAAATACTTATGAATAAAATAATTGAGAAATATATAAGACCTAGATGAAGAAAATTATAAAACTTTATGCTAGAACAGATAAAAGTTTGAATAGAGCCATGTCATATATTTGGATAGGGAGACCAATGCAGTAGAGATGTCAGTTTTCCCCCAGATTACCCCCTAAATTTATTCTAATTTGCTCAAAAGTTCCTCTGTAAGAATTTTTTAAAAGACTATTTGAGAGATTATTAAATCAATCAGATTAATTATTAAAATTAAATTAAATGTTTTTAATTATTATTATAATTAAATATAAATAATTAAAATTAAATAATTGAATTAATTAAATAATATCAAATAAAAGATTATTTGAGGGGGGTGGGGAGAGCACCCGTGCATGTGCACATGAACGGGAGAGGGCTGGATGTAGAGGGAGAAGCAGACTTCCCACTGAGAGCAGAGTGTCCATTGGGGGGCCTTGATCCCAGACTCTAGGATCATGACCTGAGCTGAAGGCAGAACCCACTGAGCCACCCAGGAGCCCCCGCAGAAAGAAATTCTTAAGAGAAGCTTAAAAAGTTTTTTAAATAAAAATGAGGAAGCAGGATAGAGATAAGGTAAGAAATGTCCCATATGTACTAATTTAGCATGTACTGGTGTAGAAAGGTGTCTATGGGAATTTATTACATTCCAAAGAAAAAATTTCAAATCAGTGGATAAAAAAAGCTATTAGTCAATTAATACTGAAAATGAAAATTTGGGAAAACATTAATTTTATCACTAACTCCCATCTTTTCTGAAATTTGGTTTCAAGATTTAATATGAAAAATAAAACCATAGGACCCTATAGGCCAACGTTTTTTTGATCTTATATGGGCGATCTTTCACCAAGACCAGAACTCGGAAAGGAAAAAATTCATAAATTTAACTGCATAATTAAGGTTACTGTAGGTAAGGAGAGGACATATGAAAAAGAATACTTGGTAAAGTATATGAATAGGAAGAAATGCAAACAAACATCTGAAAAAATATTACCTCACTTATATTCAGGAAAGTATAGGTAAAGCAGAATTGGTCAAAATGACAAAGATAGGTAATATCCATGGTTCGTGTAGGTTTTTGAGAATGGGCACTCTCACATATTGGTGTTAGTATAAATTGGTAGTTTGGGAGGACGGTGATCCCTTTTAATGAGCATTTCCTTAGACATAGTAATTTTACTTGTGAATGTGGACAATAACACCTTTAAAAGATGTTCATTAAAGCATTCTTTGTTATTGCAGAGATCAGAAATAATTTACATGCCTGCTAGTAGGGCACTGGTTTAATAAATAATACTGTGTAGTAATTAAGAAAGATAAAGTTGATCAATAGCCAGGCCACAGAAAGATAGCTTACAAAATACTGTGGAGCAAAACACTATCCATGGAACTATGTCTATAGAATGATTCCATCTGTGTAAAATAAACATTCATATGTGCATTAAAGTCTTGAGCAGCATACTCTCTCTGTTCTCAGTGATTTCTTAGGGGTAGGGATTCAAGAAGAAAGTCAACTGTGACTTCCTTTTTCCTGCTCTTTTATGTTGTTTGAATTTTTTAACCTATTGTGTCACCTTTATAATTACATATTTGCTTTGGGGAGTAAAACAAAATGTGAATTAACTTATATATACTTCCCAATTACTGCTTTGCCAAATTAAATTTATATAGTGCATAAAGGGGATCTAATAACATCAACAAACCAGTTTTATTCCCTGCTCTCCTTAAGGATGTATTTAACAGTTTATATAATGTGGAAGACTGACACTTGTGAAATATATGCCCCGAAAACCTTGAGAATCTTAGGAGTTTCAAAAACCATCATGGCAATTTTTTTTTCCTTATGAAAGGCAGTAAAGTACAAATGAAAAAGTTTAAGCAGCTTCCTCAGATGGGAGGAAGTCATTACCTTTGTAAGTGGAGAACAACAAAGCTTTGCGAGATGGGAATGCTGGGTAGCTAGTAGACTGTTTCACTAGCTGTGTGATTCACTTCCGCATAGGAGCTTTGGAAACGCAGTTTGTTTAATGCTGCTGCAAAAGATTAAACTGTAATACGTTTCAGGGTCATTCATGGCAAGAGAAATCTGTCAAGGAAAGGCTGTACCTAGGCAGTCTTCCTCTTTAGGAAATAACTGTGTACATGTATGTTTCAATAATAAAAATTGAAGGACATAAAGTCTGTGTATTCATTGTAACATTTAGATAAAATTCAAATAGTACCAAGAGGAAAATAAACATGAGTTCTAAGTCTACCATCCTGCAATACCATAGTTAAGGGCTTTTTTTTTTTTTTTTTAAGTAGGCTCCTCCCCCAGCATGGAGCCCCAACTCAGGGTTTGAACCAGGACCCTGAGATAAACACCTGAGCTGAGATCAAGAGTCGGCTGCTTAACTTACTGAGCAATCCAGGTGTCCCAAGGATATTTTTATTTGAAAACTGATTTAAAAGCTTTTTTTTTTTTTTTTTTAAAGGCAGCCATTGGAAATTTAGAATTATTCTGGGTTGTGGGACTGTTTTAACCCATCGAAGTCTCATTACAAATAGGCATTAGTTTTATGGAGAGCTAAAAAGCAGCTTTTAAAATCCATATGGAGTTAACTATGTGGGTAGTTCTCCACTAATCCAACTAGGGTTGATAATGTTGCTTCTTTATTAAAACTCTTAGGGGCTGCCCATGGACACAGTCTTTTGAGCTTCTGATACAGCTGTGACAATGAGGCTGCCTCACTGAGGGTGCAGCAGCAGATGTGGGCCCCTGAGAGCCCATTGCAACAACAGAGAGAGAGAGATGGAAGAATACAAGATTGCTCTTAGAGGCAGTTGGGGCCACCATTTTGAAAATTGAATATTTGAAAAACTAGGTTCAGTTTGTATGGCTTGGTTATGAATTGTCTAATGAGCCTTTCATATCTTCTGTTGTATGTTGGATTATCACATGACCTTACAGGAAAAGGAGAGAATTGCATTATCTTATGCATAAATCAGTTTGGGATCACTTGGTGCTCACCCTGTAAGGCTCTCAAAGAATCATGGAGCAAAAGCTGCCATTCTGTGCCCCCAAAGCTGTGGGAGAGGCTGATTGCAAGCAGCTAGGCTGAATGTGGGTCCTGCTCTACAGTGAGTCCAGTGTTGCCTAAGACAAGCATCTCAATGGTATGGAGACCAAACTCTGAGCAGTGCATCAAGAGTCAGCAAAAGTGGGTCATTGCAGCTACGTTGGCTGAACATAGTTGCAGCTTACCCACGATAGTAGGTCACATGTAGCCCACATAGAGGGCTTCCCTGGAGTGCCCTGTTCTGGTGACCTGGGAGAGATGCTGTGCTGCAGAGCACCACAGACCTCTTCTACCCAAGGCCACCAATTTCAAGACCAGGAGATGTAGCTGACCTACCTAGTAGATAGAAAGAGTTACAAAACATAGAGAGGGGTATGTCCTAAATGAATGAACAAGACAAAATCATGGTAGAAGAGCTAAATAAAATGGTAATAAGCAGTATACCTAATAAGGAATTAAAAGTACTGGTCATAAAGATACTCACTGGACTTGAGAAAAGAATGGATGGACTCAGGGACAGGTTAAAGATAGAAAAACCAGAGAGAACTGAAGAATTCAATAACTGACATAAAAATACACTAGAGGGCGCCTGTGTGGCTCAGACAGTTAGCTGCCTTTGGCTCAGATCATGATCTCAAGGTTCCGGGATGGAGACCGCATGGGGCTCCCTGCTCAGCGAGGAGTCGGCTTCTCCCTCCCCTCTAACCCTCTCCCCCATCCCCATGCTTGCTCTCCTCTCTCTCTCTCAAAAATAAATAAAATCTTTAAAAAAAAAATGCACTAGAGGGAATCAACAGCAGATTAAAGGAGCCAGAAGAACAGATCAGTGATCTGGAAGAGAGGGTAGTGGAAAACAACCAGTCTAAATATCAAAGAAAAAGGGACCTCAGTGACATCAAGCATACTAACATCACATTATAGAGATCTCAGGGGGAGAAGATAAAGAATGAAGCAGAAAACTTACTTGAAGAAATAGCTAAAAACTTCCTGATCTGGGAAGAGAACCAGATATCCAGGTTCAGGAAGCGAAAGCTCCTAACAAGATAAACCCAAGTTGGTCCACACCAAGACACATAATAATTAAAATAGCAAGCCGTAGAATTTTAAAAGTAGAAATGGCAAAGAATACACAGTTATATGAGGGAAACCCCATAAGGCTCAGCTGATCTTTCAGCAGAAACTGTAGGGCAGAAGAAAATGGCAAGATACATTCAAAGTGCTTAAAGGAAGAGCGCTTGGGTGGCTCAGTCATTAGGCAGCTGCCTTCGCTCCCAGGTTGTGGTCCTGGGGTCCTGGGATTGAGCCCTGCATGGGGCTCCCCGCTCGGTGGGGAGCCTTCTTCTCCCTCTCCCACTCCACTCCCTCTGCTGTGTTCTCTCTCTCACTGTCTCTGTCAAATAAATAAAATCTTAAAATAAAAACAAAGGGAAAAAAAAAACCCTACAAACTAAGAATACTCTCCAGCAAGGTAATCATTCTGAATAGAAAGTTTCCCAAACGAAAGTTAAAGGAGTTCATCACCATAAAACCAGCCTTATAGGATATGTTAAAGGGAATTAAGTGGAAAGAGAAGGCCATAACTAGAAGAAAATTATGAATGAAAAAAATTTTACAGTACAAATATAGAGTAAAGGTAGTAGATTAATCACTAATGAAGGTTAAAATGCAAAAGTAGCAAAATAGCTCTTATCCACAAAAATCAGCCAAGGGATAAAAAAAGATGCAAAATATATATACATAAAATATAGAGGGGGGTAAAAATGTAGTTTTAGAATGTTGTTTGAATTTAAGGGACCATCAACTTAATACATACTGCTAAACACATAAGATGTTGTACATGAGCCCAATGGTAGCCACAAATTAAAAACTAAAGAGGAAGGAATCCAAGCCTCACACTAAAGAAGGCCACCAGGCTTCAAGAGAAAAGAGTAAGAGAACAAGAAAGGAACAGAGTACTATAAAAACAAACAGAAAATCATTCACAAAATGGCAGTAAGTACATGCTTACTTTAAATGTAAATGGACTAAATGCTCTGATCAAAAAATATAAGGTGATGGAATGGATAAGAAAAAAAAAGATCCAACTATGTGCAACCTGCAAGAGAGTCACTTTAAGTCTAAAGACACAGACTGAAAGTGAAGGGTTGCAAAAACATATACCATAAAAACAGAAGCAAAAGAACCCTCAAAGAACAAAAACAACCGAGGTAGCAGTACTTCTATCAGACAAAATAGATTTTTAAAGACAGACTGTAGCAAGAGACAAAGAAGGGCACTACATAAAGGGAACCAGTGCCACAAGAGGATAAAACAGTTGTAAATATTTGTGTACCCCAAATAGCATCTAAATACATAAAGCAAATATTAAAAGACATAAAATGAGAAATTGACAGTAACACAGTAATAGTGGGGATTTGACACCCCACCTTATGTCAATGGCTAAGTCAGACAGAAAATCAATAAAGAAACAGTGGCTTTAAATGACACATTGGACCAGATGGATCTAACATACATACAGAGCCTCTCCCCCTAAAAAACTGCAGAATGCTCATCCTTTTCGAGTGCACATAGAACATTCTCCAGGATAGGTCAGGTAAGGCCACAAAACAAATCCATTAAAATTGTATCAAGTGGGGCGCCTGGGTGGCTCAGTTGGTTAAGCAGCTGCCTTCAGCTCAGGTCACAATTTGGGGTCCTGGGATCGAGCCTCCCCCCCACCCCGCACCCGTCAGGGTCCCTTCTTCTCCCACTGCTCTTCCCTGCTTGTGCTCTGTCTCAAATAAAACTATTTTAAAAAATTAGTATCTTTTCTGCACACAATGATATGAAACTACAAAGTCATTACAAGAAAAACTCTGGAGAAAACAGATGAAGACTAAATGACATGCCACTAAACAACGCTTTGATCAACGAAGAAATCAAAGAAGAAATTAAAAAATAACATGGAGCCATGTGAAAATTAAAACACAAAGCCAAAATCTTTGGGACTCTGCAAAAGCAGCTCTAAGAGGGAAGTTAAGAGGGATACAGGCATACCCCAAGAAACGAGAAGTATCAACCTAACTTTTTATCTAAAAGAACTTTAAAAAGAATAAAGCCCAAAACTAGTAGAAGGAAGGAAATATTTAAAATTGTAAAAGATCAATGAAACTAAGAGCTGGTTCTTTGAAAAGATAAAATTGATAAACCTTTAGCCAGACTCATCAAGAAAAAGAAAGGACTCGGGTAAAAATCAGGAATGAAGGACTAAAATAACAACTGATACTACAGAAATACAAAGGAGTTTAAGAAAATACTGTGAAAAATTATATGGAACAAATTGAAGAATGTAGAAGAAGGAGGTAAATTCCTGGAAACATAATCTTCCAAAACTGAACCAGGAAGAAATAGAAGATTTGAACAGACCAATTACTAGTAATGAAATTGAATTAGTAATAAAAAAAAAAACTAACAAAGGTCAATGATCAGATGACTTCACAGGTGAATTCTATCAAACATTTAAAGAAGAGTTAATACCTGTTTTTCTCAAACTATCCCAAAAAATAAAATAGGAAGGAAATTTATTCTACAAGGCCAGCATTACCCTGATAACAAAACCAGACAAAGACACTACAAAAAACAAAAAAACAAAAACCAAATGACAGGCCAGTATCTTTGATGAACAGATCTACAAAAATATTCAACGAAGTAGTAGCAAACTGAATTCAAGAATACATTTTAGCATGCCTGGGTAGCTCAGTCAGTTAAGTGTCTGCCTTTGGCTCAGATCATGATCCCACGGTACTGGGACTGAGTGCTGCATCATGCCCCTTGCTTAGCGGGAAGCCTGCTGCTTCCCCTGCCTGTGCTTGCTCGCTGACAAAATCTTTAAATAAAAAAATTCATTTTAAAAAAGTTGTTCACACACACACACACACACACACACACACACCATCACCACCACCACCACAATTAAGTGGGATTTATTCCAGGGATGCAAAAGTGTTTTGCTGTTCACAAAATCAATGTGATATATCACATTAACAAGAGAAAGGATTAAAAAACACATGATCATCTCAGTAGGTACAGAAAAAGCTTTAACAAAATACAACATCCACTCAAGATAAAAACCCACAGCTAACATCATACATAATAAATTACATACATAAAAAAACTGAGCACCTTTCCTCTGCTATCCTGAAGAAGACAAGGATGACCACCATTTTAATTCAACATAGTACTGGAAGTCCTAATGGCAGCAATCAGACAAAAAAAAAAAAAAAAGCACCCAGATTGGTAAGGAATAAGTAAAATTGTCACTATTTGTAGATGATATGATACCATATATAGAATGCCCTAAAGACGCCACCAAAAAAACTAGTAACAAAGTGGCAGAAAGAAAACAATCCTATTTACTGTTGCAGCAAAAAGAATAAAATAGGTAGGAATAAATTTAATCCAGGATGGTGAAATATCTGTACTCTGAACATTTTAAGATGCTCTCAAAATAAGTAGAACAGGACACAAAGAAGTAGAAAGATACAGCATGCTGATGGATTGGAAGATAATTGTTAAAATGTCATACTAGCCAAAGTACTCTACAGATTGTCTCTCTCAGAATACCAATGATGTTTTTCACAGAAGTAGAACAATCCTAAAATTTGTATGAAAGCATAAAAGATTGCCAAAACAATCATGAGAAAAGAACAAAGCAGAGGTATCACAATCCCAGATTTTGAGATACAGTACAAAGCTATACTAATCAAAACAAAAGCAGACATACAGGTCGTGGAACAGGTTAGAGAACCCAGAAATAAATCCACCCTATCTGGTCAATTAATCAACAACAAAGGAGGCAAGAATATACACCGAAGAAAAGACAGTCTTTTCAATAAATAGTACTGGAAAAATTGGACATCTACTTGCAAAAGAATGAAATTGGACCACTTTTTTAAAAAGATACTATTTATTTATTATTATTATTTATTTATTTGTCAGAGAGCATAAGCAAGGGAGCAGCAGACAAAGCATGCAGAGGGAAAAGCAGCTCCCTGCTGAGCACGGAGCCTGATGTGGGACTCGATCCCAGGACTCTGGGATCATGACCTGAGCCTTGAATGCAGACATTTGACTGAGCCACCCAGGCATCACTGGACCACTTTCTTATACTATACACAAAAACAAACTCAAAATGGATTAAAGACCTAAAATGTAAGACCTGAAACCATAAAACTCCTGAAAGAAAATACAGACAATAATCTCTTGGACATCACCCTTTGCAACATATTTATGAATAGGTCTCCGCAAGCAGGAAGCAAAAGCAAAAATACACTGTTAGGACTACACCAATAAGAAAAAAGCTGCTGTACAGCAAAGGAAACCATCAAGAAGGCAACTAACTGAACGAGAGGAGGTATTTGCACATGATATATCCCATAAGGGGTTAATATCCAAACTATATAAAAAATGTATAGAACGTGATACCAAATAATCTGATTTAAAAATAGGCAGAGGACTCGAATAGATGTTTTTTTGAAAGACAGTATATAGATGTCTAAACATATGAAAAGATGCTCAACATCACTAAACATCAGGGCAATGCAAATCAAACCAAATGAAATACCACCTTACACCTGTCAGGATGGCTGGTATCAAACAGACAAGAAATGTCAAGTGTTGGCAAGGGTGTGGGAAAAAAGGGAATCCTAGTGCAGTGTGGGTGGGAATGTAAAATCGGTGCAACCACTGGGGTAAACAGTATGGAGATTCCTCAAAAAAATTAGAAGTAGAAATATCATATGATCTACTAATTCCCTGACTGGGTATTTACTCAAAAAAAATGAAAACATTGATTTGAAGGATATATGCACCCCTGTGTTTATTGCAGCATTATTTATAATAGCCAAGATACGGAAGCAACCCAAGTATCCGTCGATATAAGAAAGGATTAAGAAGATGGGATAGATATATACAATGTGTATTACCCAGTTACAAAGAAGAATGAGATCTTGCAAGATGGGCAAGCATGGATGGATTTAGCGTTATGCTAAGTGAAATAAGTCAGAGAAAGACAAATACCATATAATTTTACATAGAAGTAGAATCTAAAAAAAAAAAAACAAACAAAACAAGATTCTGATTAAATTGGTGGTTACCATAGGGGAGGTGCATAGGGAGATGGGTGAAATAGATAAAAGGGATTAAGAGGCATAAATTTCCTGTTACAAGGTAAGTCATGGAGAGGAAAAATATGGCATAGGGAATATAATCAATAACATTGTAATACTATTGTATTACAGTTACAGGGGGATTTTAGTGCCCCACTTGCATCACTGGTTAGATCATCCAGGCAGAAAATCAATAAGGAAATGTGAGCTTCAATGATACATTAGATCAGATGGACTTAACAGATATGTACAGAACATTTCATCTGAAAGTGAAAGAATGTACATTCTTCTCAAGTGCACATGGATCATTCTTCAGGGTAGATCATTTGTTAGGCCACAAAAGACGTCTTAGTCCTTTTAAGAGGACTTAAAATATATCAGGCAGTTTTTCTGACCACAGTGGTATGAAACTAGACATCAACTATGAGAAGAAAACTGGAAAATCCACAAACAGGTGGAGATTAAGTGACATGCTACTGAACAACCAGTGGGTCAAAGAAGAAATCAAAAGAGATTTTAAAAAATGCCTTGTGAAAATGAAACTGGAAACACAATGTACCAAAACTTAAGGGATACAGCAAAACACTTCTAGGAGGAAAGTTCATAGCAATAAATACCTATTTTGAGAAACAAGGAAAATCTTGAATAAACCTAACTTTACACCTTTAAGAATGAGAAAAAGAACAAAGCCAAAAGTTAGGAGAAGGAAGAAAATAAAGATTGGAGTGGAAATAAATGAGACTAAAAAGACAATAGTAAAGATCATCAAAATAGCTTGTCCTTTGAAAAGATAAAAATCAATAAACCTTGAACCATTCTCATTGAAACAAAGACAGGACTCAAAATCAGAAAGGAAAGTGGAGACATTACAACTGATACCATAGAAATACAAAGGATCTTGAGAGATTGCTGTGAACAGTTATACACCAAGAAACTGGACCTAGCAGAAATGGATAAATTCCTAGAAACATACAACTTACCAAGACTGAATTATAAAGAAACAGAAAATATGAACAGATGGATTACTAGTAAGGAGATTGAATCTGTAATCGAGAATCTTCCAACAAACAGATGTCTGGGACTATACGACTTCAGTGATGAATTCTATCAAACATGCAAAGAATTCATACCTGTCCTTCTCAGACTCTTCCAAAAAAGAGGAGGAAAGAGCACTTTTGTTTTATTTATTTATTTTTTAAAGATTTTATTTATTTATTTGACAGATCACAAGTAGGCAGAGAAGCAGGCAGAGAGAGGAGCAAGCAGGCTCCCCGCTGAGCAGAGAGCCCGATGTGGGGCTCGATCCCAGGACCCTGGGGTCATGACCTGAGCTGAAGGCAGAGGCTTTAACCCACTGAGCCACCCAGGTGCCCCACTTTTTTTTTTTTTAAGATTTTATTTATTTGACAGACAGAGATCACAAGCAGGCAGAGAGGCAGGCAGAGAGAGAGGAAGGGAAGCAGGCTCCCTGCTGAGCAGAGAGCCCCACTTTTAAAGTCATTTTACAAGGCCATTTTACAGTTGCCCTGATATCAAACTAGACAAGGGGACCATAACAAAAGCAAATTACAGGCTGATATTCCGGATTAACATAGATGCAGAAATCCTCAATAAAATATTAGCAAAGCAAATTCAACAGTATTGTTGACCCTTCAACAACATGGGTTTGAACTACATATGGCCACTTATATGTGAATTGCTTCGATTAATGCAGTACAGTATTATAAGTGTATTTTCTTTTGCGTTTTTTTCCCAAGATTTTATTTGTTTTAGGGAGAACAAGTGTGCAAGTAAGGGGAAGGAGAGGGAGAGAGAATCTCAAGCACACTCCACACTGAGCCCAGAGCCCAGAGTAGGGCTCGAACCCATGACACTGAGATCATGATCTGAGCTGAAACCAAGAGTTGGATACTTAACCGACTGAGCCGTGCAGGCACCCCTTCCTTGTGACTTTTTAAAATAACATTTTTCTCGATCTTACTTTAATACAGGAGTACAGTATATAATACATATAAAATACAAAATGTGTGTTAATTGACTTACCAGTAGGGTTCTGGTCAACAGTAGGCTGTCATTAGTTAAATTTTGAGGTATTCAAAAGATATGCTTGAATTTTCAACTGCACAGGGGGTTGGTGCCCTGAACCCCCACCCCCACGTTATTCAAGGGTCAACTGTACATTAAGGGATCATATACCGTAATCAAGCAGGATTTATTCCAGGGATGCAGGGATGGTTCAGCATTTATAAATCAGTGTTATACACCACATTAACAGGGATAATCAGGGATTAAATCAGGGATAAAAATTACATAATTATCTCAGTAGATGCATAAAAAGCATTTGACAAAATTCAACACCCATTTAATATTATTTTTACAGAGAGCACGAGGAAGGGTGGGAGGGAGAGGCAGAGAGAGAGAGAGAGAATCTCAAGCAGGCTCCACACCTAGCAGAGCATGAGGCCCAGAGTCATGACCCTGAGATCATGACTTGAGCTGAAATCACGAGTTGGGTGCTTAACTGCGCAATCCAGGTGCCCCAACACCCATTTGTGTTAAAAACTCAAAGTGGGTATAGAGGGTATGTTCCTCAACATAGCAAAGGCCATATATGACAAGCCCGTAGTTAACATCATACTCAATGGTGAAAAGCTGAAAGCTTTTCCTCAGAGATAAGGAATAAAACAGGGTTGTCCACCCTGTTTGCTACTACTTTTTGTTTGTTACTACTTTTATTCTATAAGGTATTGAAATTCCTTACCAGAGCAACTAGGCAAGATAAAAAAAAAAAAAAAAGGCATCCAGATTGGAAAGGAAGAAATAAAACTCACTATTTACAGATGACATGTTATATATAGAAAACCTTAAGAGTACACCAAAAAAAGTGTATTCAGTAAAGTTGCCGGATCAAAATACAAAAATCCACTGCATTTTTATACACTAATAATGAACTGTCAGAGAAATTAAAGTAATCCCTTTTAGAATTGCATCAAAAGAATACCCCAGAATAAATTTAACTGAATAAATTTACACTGAAAACTCTAGGACAGTGAAGAGAGAAATTAAAGATGACACAAATAAATGGAAAGATATATACCATGCCCATAGATTGGAAGAATTAATGTTGCTATTCACACTACCCTGAGCAATCTACAGATTCAGTTCAGGCCCTATCAAAATTTCCTGTCAAAAATCCCTTTCAAAATCCTAAGATTTGTATGGAATCACAAAAGACCCCGAATAGGCAAAGAAATCTTGGAAAAGAAGAACAAAATCAGAGGCTTCACATGCCTTGATTTGGAACTAAATTACAAAGCCACAGTATTCACAACAGTATGGCTTTGGTGTAGAAACATACAAATATCTCTGGAACAGAATAGAGAGCCCAGAAATAAACCCATATATATATATATATATATATATATATATATATATATATAGTCAGTTTACAACAAAGGAGCCAAGAATATACAAGGGGAAAGGATAATAAATGATGCTGGGAAAACTGGACAGCAAATGCAATGGAATGAAAGTGGACTACTTTCTTAAACCATACACAAAAATTAACTCAAAATGGATTGAAGACTGGAACCTAGGGCCTGAAACCATGAAGTTCCTAGAAGAAAACGTAGGTAGTAGACTCCTTGACATAGGTCTTGTCAGTGGCTTTTTGACTCTGTCTCCAAGGCAACAAAAGCAAAATTAAATACAAGGGATTACTTCTAACCAAAAAACTTCTGTACAGCAGAAGGAATACAATGAGAAGGCAACCTACTGAATGGGAAAAAATATTTGCAAATAATACTTGTTAAGGGTCTAATGTCCAGAATACATAAAGAACTCATACAACTCAATAGCAAAAACAAAAAACAACAATCAGTTCCATTAAAAAAAAAAGGGGGGGGGGGAGAAGATCCTAATAAACCTTTTTTCAAAGATGAGATACAGCTGACAGGTACATGAAAAGATGCTCTACATCACTCATAAGGGAAATGCAAATCAAACCACAGTGAGCTATCACTTCACAACTGTTACAATGGCTGTTACCAAAAGTATAAGAAATTATGTTAGGGAGGATGTGGAGAAAATGGAAACCTCGTGCACTGTTGGTTAGAATGTAAATTGGTGCAACCACTGTGGAAAACAGAGCTACCCTATGACCCAGCAATTGCACTACTGGGTATTTACATGAAAGTTACAAATGTAGTGATCCAATGCAGGTGCCCCCCCAATGTTTATAGCAGCAATGTCCACAATAGCTAGACTATGGAAAAAGCCCAGATGTCCATCAACAGATGAATGGATAAAGAAGATGTGGGACATATATACAATGGAATATTATGCAGCCATCAAAAATGAAATCTTGCCATTTGCAATGACAGGGATGGAACTAGAGGGTATTATGCTAAGTGAAATAAGTCAGTCAGAGAAAGACCATTATCATATGATCTCACTGATATGGAATTTAAGAAAACAGGATCACAGGGGAAGAGAAGTGAAAAAATAAGATGAAACCAAAGAGGGAGACAAACCATGAGAGACTCTTAATCATAGGAAACAAACTGAGGGTTGCTGGAAGGGAAGGGGGTGGAGGGATGGAATAACTGGGTGATGGACATTAAGTGATGTAATGAGCACTGGATATTATATAAACTAAGGACTCACAGGCCTGTACCTATTAAATCAGTAATACATGTTAATTAATTGAATTTCAATAAAAATGTTTAAAAATTAAAAAAATTAAAGTAGAACTACCATATGATCCAACTGTTCCACTTCTGGGTATTTTTCTGAAGAAAATGAAAATAACTAACTTGAAAAGATACATGATCCCTGTGTTCATGGAACATTATTTACAATAATCAAGATAATGGATCAATGGATAGAGACAACAGGTTTATATAATGGAATATTATTCAGCCATAAAGAATGAAATCTTGCCATTTAGAACAAAATGGAATTTGAGGGCATTATGCTAAGTCAGAGAAAGACAAATACCATATGATCTCATTTGTATGTGGAATCTAAAAAAAAAAACAAAACAAAACCCAAGCCAATCCAAGTTCATAGATACAGAAAAGAAATTGGTAGTTACCAGAAGAGTGGGATCGGAAGTGGGCGAAATATGTGAAAGAGGTTAAAAAGTAGAAACTTGAGGTTATAAACAAGTCATGCAGATGTGACTATAGTTGTATATAGCATGGTTACTGTAGTTAATACTGTACTGTATATTTAAAAGTTGCTGAGAGAATAAATCAAAAGTCCTCATCACAGGGA
The DNA here is from genome assembly GCF_020171115.1 of Neogale vison. Taxonomy (NCBI): domain Eukaryota; kingdom Metazoa; phylum Chordata; class Mammalia; order Carnivora; family Mustelidae; genus Neogale; species Neogale vison. Next base: position 105,308,617 of record NC_058103.1, read on the forward strand.
AAAATGTTTAATGGATGTTTAGACTTACTGTGGTGATCACATCACAACAGATACAAATACTGAATTATGTTGTACAGCTGAAATTAATATGTGCCAATTATACCAAAAAAACCCCCAAAACCAAAACACAAACCCAACTCCACAAAGAATGCGTGGTTCCCCTTGCCCCACATTGGCCTGTGCCATTAGTCTCTTTCTTATCCTCTCTCATGGAAGCCAGAGCAGAGTATGACCTTCTTGAGTACAGAGACAGTGTTGCTTTTCCTGGTAGAGCTAGGTTTAGTGCTTGCTACCCAACTTTTCAAACTAAACATACTGTTCAGATATGCATACATGCATGCAAAAAGACACTTACCACAAAATTCAAGATAATGTCTATTCCTGGAGGGAAAGATGGGGTCTGTTACTGGGAAAATACAGGAAACTCCTAATAGGGCTCCCACACCTGGCTGCTCAGGTTGCTCACTGCACAAATCTAGGGGATGCCATTCACATAAAGTCTATTTCCTCAAGTACTGGAGAGAATCTATTTCTTTACTTGAGTGCTGGATACATAGGCATTCATATTTGTTAAAAATTACATATTATTTCTCTACAGAACACTACATACCTTATTGCTGCAACAGGAGTTGGCAAACTTTTTTTCTACAAAGGGCCAGGTAGTATTTACTTTAGTAAATTTATTTAGTAAATACTTTAGTAAATACTTTAGGCATTATTACACATAAGGTCCAACTATTGAGCTCTGCTGTTGTAGTGTAAAAGCAGCCACAGATGATATATAAATCAGTGGGTGTGGGGCGTGTCTGTGTTCCAGGAAAACTTTATTTACAAAACCAGGTGGCTGGATTAGGTTTGGGGCCACAGTTTAACAAACCCCAGATTACACAATTAAACCTTTAAAAAAGTGATCTATGGTTTGTCCAGGGGACTGAGGGTGCAGCCTGGAACAAAGGATTCACTGAAGGTATCATAGGAAGGTTGGTAATGTAGCCTCCTGTAGTCTGTGTTTATTTTTTTTAATAAGTTATAACGTGAAAATGTTTGATCTAAGCCTGACTTTTTTATGAACTTGGGGGCTTTGTCCTCTATAAGATATTGAGAGCAGACTGCTGCTCAAACGTTGATTTCATTAAGAAAACCATTTTCAACAAAAGTATCCAAACTATTTCTTCATTAATAGCACCAAACCTAGCAATACCACCTGTCATTAACTGATCGTTACCAGATGTCAGACATGATGCCAGGCATTTGACACACATCTATTTTCCTCACAGCAGCGCTTCAAAATACGTTCTTTTTGTTTTTGGGGTTTTTTTGTTTTGTTTTGTTTTTTTGGTCTCCATTTTGCAACTGAGAAAGGCTAACTTTTCCTAGGTCACAGAGTTAATAACTCTGAGATTCAAGCCAGAGTTGTCCAGCTTCAGAGTCCACAGTCTGTTTTCTACAGCATAGTATTGCATCTGTAGAAGGCATCCTGTTTTAATGCTGCCCCAATCAATTTGGTTTTAGATTGTCTTCGCAGTTTTACTGACTTAGAAGAACTTGATGAGACAGAGTTATATATGTGCCACAAATGCAAAAAGAAACAAAAATCCACTAAAAAGTTTTGGATTCAAAAACTACCCAAGGTAAGTACGGAGTTTCAAATTATAAGGCAGTTTTGAAGGGGAAAATGTTTATGATTGATGAGAAGATAAATCATTTTTATAACTTTAGCCTATGTCATCTGTTCTTATTG